>NW_028277415.1:346594-693188 GCF_059751315.1 Micrasema longulum
GGCTTACTTCAAAAATAAGGATATCAAATTACCACCCGTGTAAGAAAAAACCACTTGATTTATTGGGTCCACGTGTAGTATTTAGTGAACACGATAGAAATAAAATAAAAAGGAATCAATTCATTAGTTACGTAAACCTTGACAAAGAAGCTTATTTGCTTTGAAACCGGTCGGTGAAAAATAAAAATTAGTGGTTAAAAACAAAGTTGTTTTATTTATTTTATTATAATGAATAACCACAAAGTTAGTGCTTCAAAAATAAATTTTATATGTAGATAAACAATATATTTAAAAACACGATAAATGTTTAAGACTTCGAGCTAAACCATACCAATACATCTTCATCCTACACTGTTTTAGTGGCGAATGGATCTACGAAAAGCCGGAAGATCTATCGCAAAGAATTCCAAATTATGTGACGAATTGATTAATGAACACATTCTGGACATTCGGCCTTAAAAACAAAAGTCGCTCTTAGAAGATTTGTAAATAGAAGATTTTGACTTTTGGGGATATTGTTGGGAACACAAAAATAAATTAACAAAAGAGATGAGACATCACTTACAGCAATAAGTTTTTTGAAAATGCATATTATAAAGTCCATCTTAGTTCTACGCTCTCCAATTAAGAGATTGCTCTATTTCAAAATAGAAATTATTACCTACTTGCAATCAGAGCACCCATGCCACTTTTCTTAGAAAACAGTAATGGAGAGACTCGATATGGTCAATATGAGTCCTATAGAGAATTAAGACCAAATTATAGAAGTATATTTTAGATGGGATCGAATTAGTGAGCAATAAAGAGTTTTGATGGTATTAATATTTTTTCTGTTGTCATTCTATTATATAAAAATTTTGACATTACAAAATATTGCGTAAGAATTCTCGGAATCGTTGCACGTCGTTGTGAAAGGTATCATAAATCATCACCCAGTGCCTAAAATAGAAGTACATCCTCATCGCATCAAAGGTGGGTCCATTTCCATGCTCCTTTCCTTCAGTCAAATATTCCAACCTTACTCAAAATTGAATGATAATATTTTTTCAATTAAACAGTCCGCTTCTCGTTAGCAGATGGTTTTTAAGTTTTCCCGTTTCACGCTTCTGTTTGAGAGCATTCCATGGCATAGGGCATGCGACTGCAAATGCGCGTTGTTTGCGTACATATGTAGGTACCTAATAACTTTTCCTAAGCACCGTAGATGTACCTGACTGATCTAAGCGTAAGATATCTGTCAGCTTGTTCATCTGGAATGCATAATAGATAGTTCGCTTAGACATTCCGGAGCAGAATTGTGCTGAGACTTATACATAAGCTATCCGAGTATTTCTCCCTCTGTGGAAAATGTAGTCAGGGTAATTCCCGAATAGTGGTGTGATATTTTGACTGAACTTAGAAATCCTTTAAATAAGTCTTACTGCCGCGTTTGCTACAGATTGTAGGCGAATCATTCCAGTATATCTACATAACATCACACAATGGCGAAGTTGAGTGGCTATTTTATTTTTAACTGATTACTATCAAACTAGTACAATTTTTTTTCATTTCAATGTATCGTATTATCATCGCTTTGATTTTCAATGTTTGGTAATTTTTAAATTACACCGCCCGTGTCGTCACGAGTTCAAGTCAATGAGGTTTCTTAACATTTAAAAGGAGAACCCCGTACCTGTCAAAACATACCAAACGTTGAAAAACATGGCTACCCGGAAACCGGAAACCGTAAAACTAGCATAACACATAACAACGTTTTAATTGATCGATTATTATTCACCACCACCTGTGATGTTTTAAAGTAGTTTATTTTTATTAAAACCATTCTTATTATTTTTTTCATATATTTTTGAGAAATTTCGCGAGAATGAAACATTTCATATGTTTGTGAACAGGCTAAATTTCACTCCCTAGGAGGTTATTAAGATCTCAATTGTAACAGAGAAAACATTTATGTGTTCACGTATAAAAATTAAACAGCATTTTCAGGCGTTGTCTGTTGCCTGTTGGCAATAGTCAACAGATGGAAGAGTTGAGAAAATTTAGATGTTTAAACATAGGCAGAACGGTAAATGTTAATCAGCATGTATAGCGGCATATTACCGGTGACAACATACGGACTAGAAACCATGTCTGTAACACAAAAAATAGCCAGAAATTAAAATGCGGGCAACGATCCATGGCATGACAGATGTTCGGTGTATGTCTAAGAGACAGCGTAAGAAATGAAGAAATAAGGCGACGAACCGGAGTCGTGGATATCATGGATGCAGCGAAATTGAAATGGCAGTAGACAAGACACTTGGCGAGGCAAAACGATGGCAGGTGGACATCCAGAATAATAAAGTGGAGACCATGGGCAAACAAAAGAAGTGCTGGAAGGCCAGAAAAAAGATGGATCAACGACATCGCCTCTATTGCCGGTAAAATATTGATGATGAAAGCGGGTGATAGCGAGGAATGGTGACGTTTGGAAGAGGGCTTTATCCAGCAGTGGAGAGAATAAGGCTGAAGAAGAAGACAAAGATGTATAGTGGCCTCTCAAACCAGCCAATGACAGAGCATAAGCCCTGTAAATGTCTAGACTTCCATTTTCCCATCTCAAAAATATTTTTCCTCTGTTCGAAAAAAAATAGATCGGACTTATAGGGCAGAGGTCTGCGGTTCAAAGTACGCTCTAGCTGTGCTTGATACTTATTTAAGAGCCCAGTTATTTGCGACAAATTTTTGAAAATGGCGTGAATATGGAAACATGATTTCGACAACAGAGCATCTTATGTAAGATAAAATAATTTTAATTGATTTAAATTTCTTAAGTGCAAGTAAGAAATTCAAAAGTTGTACTTATCTTATTACATTTTACCCAAGTTGATTACGGAAACGACGAAATTAATTTACGTAGATTATAAATTGCAATAAACGGAGGCCTACTTTGAATAACGTATTTATTACGTGCATGTACAAATAAAATAAAATGCTTCTAGATCTTTTTGATGCCACATTATACGAGGCGATTCTTTAATGGACGCAAATGAAATAAAAATGTTATGCGTTAAAAATGTAGAACGCGATAAAGATGAATTTGGGTGAGATAATACAACTATTCGCTGAGAAAGCAGTCGTGCGAAATATCATTGTAATTTAATTCATGTTTAAAGTGGTTGTCTAAATTCGTTCAATATCTTAATCAAATTGCACAATAATACATTCGTATTATAATATATTAACGGCGTTAAGTCATTAGTATGTTTCTATTAATTCACTTCATGTGTTATTGTTAAATAACTTATACATACTTTTGTATCGAAAGTTATGTGAAATTCGTAATTAAATAAAAAAGAAAGAAACTCTTAATAAACATAAACAATCTTTGTTGAAATAAACATGATAATTTTAGTAATTAGGTACACAAATTGGGGAAGTTAATAGTTTCATAGCATTTACAGAGTTAAAACTTGTCAAGTTTCATATTTAACTAAGCAAAGTAACAATATTTTTCTGTAAAGTACTATTTAGGTACAGTAGAAATAAAATTAACCGTCTAACGCTTGAATTGCGATTCAAATAATTAAATTGAATTCATTCCCCTTGCAAGCGTACCTATTCAATCAAAAGTAGAAAATGGCTTTAGCCATGAGATCAAAAATGTATAAACATGATGCCGAAAAAAAAACTCTTTTATGGTTTGTATTATAATTAATACACTAATTGGTCAAAATATTTTATGCGAATAATTTTTTTTTAATGCGTCCTAATTTTGATCCCATATTTCACCGACTCAGCACGCGCATTCAATTACTGGGTAAAATTCGGAAAGAAGGACGGCATTTTAAGACGGTGGAATCTAGTAATAAATTTTCCATTTTCCAACTGATTAAATACACTCGTACACGGTGTTCAAGTGAACTTCAGAGAAGCATTCATCATGGGAAACTTTAAAAAAAATCTATTAAATTTTATCGAAAAACTCTTTTTTTTAGATTTTCTTTAAGTCTAAAAATTAAGCGAATCTTAAATCTTCTAGACAAACGTCCTTTTTACAAACCTCTATCTATACCCTACAAATAGAGAAAGAAAAAAAATTGGAAGCGAATAAGGGAAGCTGCTAAGAAAGGGAGGGGTAGGGGTTTGTGGAAGGGATGCTAATCCGAGAAATTAAGGATTTACTCTATTTTCAGATACATTAAAAAAAATAAAAAATTATAAGGATTTTTTTAAAAGTTTACCTTAAGGATTGTTCCTCAGAAGTTTTGCGATCTGGCCCTGAAACACCATGTATTGCACCCTAGCGATAATAGAAGCATGAGTCCAAAAATGCATGTTTTTGACTTGTTTATTCAAAAATGTTCTTGAAATATTTTTTTCATCCTCACAATTAAATACTATTCACATAAAGCATTTATGTGTCTATGTTTAATTATATATTTTTTAAATGCGTTGGAATTTCAATCGCAGCGTATCTAGGTATTTTTTGTTAAATGGAAGATAGGTTAATCAGAATTTCGCTTCAGTTACCAGTTTAGGGGCAGTGAATTATTGCAGTGTTAAACCACCATCAAAGTCAGTATTTCATATCGACCTTGCTAGAAATCGAACCTAGGACCTCAAGAATGGTAGGCGAATGCGCCAATCACCACTACATTATGAGGCTGACCAATCCCTACTTGATTTCTCCTTTCAAGATTTTTACATGTGAGTTGCTATCGAGTGGAAAACGCTCGTATAGGTATTCTTCATCGGCTTGGACACGGAATGTGGTAATTGCCACTCTGTTACTAAGAAACAGACGAAGCAATATTGCCCTTACTATGGAAAAAGCTTTTATAACCAATAATATTATTGTTTTACAATCAATCATTTCATATTATCTAACCTACGTAATACATTTTGCATATTGTCTTCTGACAAGTTATGCCATTTAAATGTCACGTAGCAAAAAAATTGTAAAACCACACATTAGAAGTACTCATAGTAGTTGTGTCATGCTTAATATATTTTATATTAATTTCTTACACATTCGCCTATACCGGACTCAATGTGAAATGATATGATAAATTGTAATAACTTTATTACAATTTCTAAGAATAATGGTGGTGAGAAACCCTTTCTAAAAACTGTATTATTATTGTTTAGTTGTTTTACACATACGTAATACTACCATTTTATATATTTAAATATATTTCATCATGATATTATTAAAATATCAACATTGAAATTCACGAAAATGGACACAACAAAACTGAATAATTATATAATATTTTACAAATACTTCTGAATTCAATAAGAATTAAAATATTCATGCATTTATTTATGTTATATCATTTTTTATTTCTTGTCTGCACCTAATGGTGCATAGGGCACTACATTGTTACACTAACAGCAACATATCTTGATCATTTTTGTTACGTGAAGGTAAGACACTTTGTTTAATGCTTCAGGTGCCAGTCCAGGAGTTATGAAATATTCTACTGTAAAAACACAATTTCAATAGTAAAATTCATATCAACCATGCCAGGAATCGAAACCGAGGCCTCTTGCATAGTAGGCATATGAGCTGACCACGAGGCGGACAAATTTGTTATTAACAATGTCTAATATTACGTACATATAACGAACACGAAATTTACACTTATTTTAATATTACTTATAATTTTTTACACTTATGTATTTATCTTATTATAAACTTAAACCTAATATTTACTGTTCATTGCAATTTTTTTACAAAATATTTTTTTGCACTGTTCAAAAAATAATAATTATTTAATTACGTTTCGTAAGGTAATATAACATTTTTTTGTAGTTTTGTTTTAAAAAATTGTCATTCAAATGTAGTCGTTACTATATGAGAGATTTTTATTGTGACAACCATATTTGTAAAATATGTTGAGTTTCATTCATAAATCATAAAATTACACCCTTAAGATAATATTTTGTAATTTTGTTTTAACGGACATCGTTTATTTATAAATTTAAACAATGTTTGTGTAAAGTTTAGTTAAAATTACAAATGTAAGAGAAAAAAACAAAAAAAGAACATAAGCTTGACAAAATATTCAACGCCTTAAAGAAAAGATCGATCCGAGTTATTACCCTTTTATTTATTTAAATATTTTTCAAAATCACATATGCAAAATTACAAACCAATATTCTAGTAAAGCACTAAGGATAATTTAGTTTCTAAATAAAAGAATACATGAGCATATTTAGTGCTTGTCATGGTAGCCTTAAACCAAAAAGTACGCATCTTATTTTCTTCTTGACATTGGTGTATTTATTTATTCATTCTTTTAAAATTACACTAGTTTAAATATTAATGAACTTATAAAGACTTTTTAGGCTGTGCCCGTGTCAAAACCATAATGATCAACAATAAAACATTCAGCCTCAAATTAATTCGATTTAATTATAATGACTTGTGATGCAATAGAATAATAATTCAGAAAAACAAACTATAAGTTAGATATAAAAATATAAATTATACAAGTTTAAAATAATACATAATCAAATAAACAAAATTATAGTATCATTGAAATCAACAAAATACTAGTAAAATACAGTAGTATTGAAAAAAAAAGTATTATTGAAATCAATAGAAAAAGAATATATTTATAATAAAACATAATTGAAATGATAATTGAGATTTGGTTTGTAGAAACTCACTCTATAGTAAGAAATAGGAGTAATAAATAAGATGCCAAATAAGAGTGAGTACTAAATAAAATAATACAAAAAACATAATGAAAAAACCTAAAATTGACAATTTTTGCCAATTGCTAATCTCGAACTTTAAGATAGTAGTTTATTTTGTGCTGATCGAGGAACAGCTATTATAAGCAGAATAAAAAAAAGTTAATAACGTATTTGTTTATTCAAAATATTCAACACTATTTCGATATCAGAACCTTTTCTAAGAACGTGATATTGGACCAATCAAATGTGATACCTATACTGCCCTCATAAGCAAAATTGGAGTTTTTTGTCAAAAATCACATAATTATTAAAATATGACGTAATGTTCCACAAGAAATTTTGAAACATTTGATACTTTAGAATGAGCAGTAAAAAAATATTTCCGTATGAAAAACGATATACCTAATGTTTTTTTAAAGGTTTTACAATAACAACATAATATTTTAAGATTCGTAAGCGAAAACTCAGTCTAGGACAGGCGCCGTGGCGCAGTTGGTAAGACGGCCAACTGTGAAACTGGCGTCGCGGGTTTGATTCCCGCCAGTTGAAAGAAAAATATCCAAGAAATATTATTTTCTCAATTGGTCTGGGTCTTGTGGTATATTTTTTACTACCTCCTTCCATATCCCCTCTATCCCACCTGCTGACAAGCCTCAAAATAGAGGCTAAGCGGGTTTTTCCTTTAAAAAAAAAAAGAAATAAAAAAAAAATTAAAATAAAAAAATAAAAAAAATTTAAAAAAATATATGATGTACGCAGGTTTTATGCGTTAGAAACGCATAAAACCTGCGTATGCGAAACAAATGGTGCAACGTGGGCATTTACAATTATAAATTCCCGTTTTTTTGATCGAATGGTATCTCAAAATATGACTTTTGCAAATGAGTGTTTTTTTGCTAATAGCGGTAGTATATTCGGCCAATATAAAAAGTAACCAAACCACGGAGGCATAATATTTTAAGATAGGGCGAACAGTTGAGTAATGAAGAAGTATTGATAATGTAAAATTAAGTAGAAGAAACTAGTTTCAATGATTTATTTGGATAAATTATGTAATAAGGTATAGGATTTCAAATTGAATTAGGAAGTTTATATTGATATAATCTGCCAGACTAAGGTACTGGCTAAAAATTATTTACGACAGAAAAAGTATACTATCTTCATCATCATCATTCAATTTCCGCACATAATGGTGCATAGGGCACTGCATTGGTACACCAATCGCAACGTATCTAGATCATTTTTGTTGCATGAAGATAAGATGATCAGTCTTACGCTTCAGGATATATGCATACCTCGCGTATTTTAATTTAATTTTTAATTGCTTATTTTATTTACGTTTTTTTACATTAGAAAAATATTTCAATGCATACATAATACGAAAAAATTAATACTAAAATGTAAATGTATAAAAGATGGTAAAATAAAAATATCCAGCAATGATAGAAAAAAGATGCTCTCTTCTCTGAACTTTTTCTACTTAAATGAAAAATGTCGATATCCGAAGAGATACGGTTGAGTAAAGACATTGCTCTTCCTACTGGCATTACCATCGGCAGGTTCGTTCTGCAAGCAGGAAGATAAAACAGCTTAAGCTGCCTATGTCTAAGGTAGTCATTAGGAACATAAATAAAAATACTCTTCATTACACCTATGTTGGTCGTGATACCACAGATTAATCGGAAAAAAATACATAAGCAAGTATGCATTTCTTCTTTTCTCCAAACTATTATAGCCAAGCATTCCCAGTATGAAGTCAGACGAGTACAACCACGGATAGTATCCGTACTCACCCAGAAATTTCTTCTAAATCATCTCCAGAATAAGAGAGTACTTCAATTCGTGGGGCGCCCAGATAAGAGATCCACACTCAAGTCTGCTTCGCACCAACGAGTTATAAAGAAGCCTAAGAACACGAGTATTCAAGAACACCTTAGCTGTTCGGAGAACAAATCCCGACATTTTTTAAAATCAATTATATCTTACGGAGTTCGTGTTTGCGGTCTCGCCTTTAAGTCTCATCAATGTTAAATTCAAAATATTACCGTTAAGGGGTATTGTACCGAAAAGCGAAATCTGTGAAGCAAAACATATGAGCGAAGATGTATATTTTAAATTCTGTGATGAACTATCGGTAAAACACATTTGTGACTTCAAATTGATTGATATCACTTCGTTGGTCGGGAATATTAAATATTATAGAATCTTTTTAAAAAATGATATCTTACACTCAAAACACTCTTAAAATTAAAGGTTCCCTGGTTGTTCTCCAAATTCGGAGAACAAACATTAAATTGTGTTATTCCGAGACTGTTCAATAATCTTCCGAAAATCATTATTGTCATGGAAAACTCTACAACTAAACACTTAAATGAAAAAATACCTATTTAGTACCTTATGGTTAATATTAATTAGTAAATTTATTTTGTATTTACGGGTGTAAAACAAAACTGTTTTAAATAAAATATTTCCCATCGAAAAATCTGTATACATAATAAGTAACTAAAATAACATGTAACTAAACATACAATAATAAATTTATGCTGTTATATAGCGCAGAAAGTGAGTAACAGTTATTGAATAGTTATTTACTCTAAATTGAAAATTTATTTAAATACATTTACTTTACACGGCATATTTTCCTAAAATATTTTCTAATTACTAAAAAAAAATGTTGTTAAATTTTCTTGAACAAAACGATTTGGTTACTCTAGCGTCAAAACACAATACTTGCAATTTTAATCAAACATACTATGTATTTTTATACACATGGGAATTTTATTCACCCAAAGGATTTAATGATGTGAGAAATACGCCTAGACGAGTCGCACAAAACTATGAATTAAAAGTGTTTCTAGTTTCCACGTATAGATGGAGTTAACGAAATAATCTAATTCCTATTATTTGTCAGTCACGACACACACACATAATTTCTAAGGAAATCAGTAAATTATGTTATTTTATCTCTATAATTTTTTTAAATTTTATTGTTAGTGATTAAGATGCGTTGTTTTTTAAAAACAACAAGTTTCATAAGTAATTATGTAATGCCAAGACATTATTAGGATGAAATTTTAATATGGAGTAAGTAATATAACATTCTACTTAATTTTTGCTTTATTTTCTAGAGTATGTCAAATAAATCAGACTTAAAAGGTAATTTTTATTAAATTCTTAATTTCAACATGAAGAATTTTAAAATGATGAAAATATGTTTATTATAATAACATAAAAATGAATGACCGACTATTAAAAAAGAGAAGAAGTAAAATATTTTGAAATATATCCTGACTTTTTAGTTGTACATTTTGTTTTATTTTTTATTTTGTTAAAAATATTATATCCTCAGTCAGCGTGCATTACTGCCAATATACAATTTTGCCAAAAATGATGTTTTCAAATTAAAGAATTTTCAATTTTTATTGGATGTTCCCAAATCATACGAAGCTCGTGGGATTAATAAATAGCAGGCGAGTTTTCTGAAGAGGAACAGAACCTCGGATCGGAGTAAATAGAGCGTTCGATTTGATTTTAGAGGCAGTTTCCTGACAAAAGTTGATTTAGTAGATATCCGATTGACGGTATAATTAATTTAAAAAGAAATGAGATAAAAACAATACAGTAAAAAATACATTTTTTTACAAAAAGCATTTAACAAATATTTGTATTCTATTCTTCATCTTCTTCACGTGTCATGTCCGGTCCCCCGACGTTGACGATCACTTGGGAGAAAGCTGTGAAAAAATTCCTGGGAATTATTGACCGAAGTGGTTTCCCGTTGCCTTCTTCGGTCGAATTTTTTGTCGGGGTTACCTACCCTTAGCTGGAGGGGTCCCGATTTATGGCGCCGGACACTCGCCATTCATCCTCTCCCTATCTATTACGAGTATCATATTATCATTCCTTTTTCCATTAAATTGTTTTTTTTTTACTCTTATTGTATTTATCATTATTTTTTGGTCAAACTGTGAGAAATAGCTTGTGGTAACAAGTCCGCCATTTAACCGTGTATACCTTTGTTTTATTTGCGAAGATAAAAAAAAAGTATTTATAACATTATACATTGTACATGTATACACGTTTTTCAGGGCCAGACCGCGAAATTTCAGAGTAACATTCCTCATGGTAAGCTTTAAAAAAATCGTAATTAAAAATTCCAAAAAGTCATTAAAAAAAAAGTTTTATTCTTGGCTTATTATTGATATTTCAATAATTCTCAAGGCACCACTATTGTATTATTTTGTCATTGTTTTACCTTATCGTTAGTTCAATCAACAGTTACCTTTGAAATGTACTTTAAATCTTTTATTTAAACTTACAGTTTATATCACGTTTGTCCTTGAAAATCAAGTAAAAAATCGGTACATGGTAATCAAATTTAAGAACTGATTGTGAATATTACTTTTTTTTGTAGTGTTTATTTTTTTTATCTTTTTCTTATTGTTCATACTTCATGAACATTTTTTTATCATTCCCAGTATTTCTTGAATAAGCTATTTTTTTTTTTAATTAATTTTTTTTTAGATCAATAACAAATTACATACTAGCATTTTTTCTGTAGAATAATACAAAATAAACAGTAGGGTAGTACTTTTTAAAACATCCTTATCAATATTGCTGGCATATAAAAAAAGGTTTTTTAAAAAAATAAAATTTTATATATATTTAAAGCACTTTGTGGTTACTGCGTGCTCCTTTATCAAGGTATAATTTAGAAACGAATGTAATCCTATTTTAAAATTTTCACCCTAACTACATAAATCTAATACACATGGAGGCAATAAGTCTTTGTATTAAGTAATATTTTGTGTTTGTGTAGGTATGAAGTGAGGGGTGAGGGAGGTTGAAATTCAATTAATTTGCACTTCATTTTCATCATCATTTTTCAATTCTATGATTTTTTTACTGTACAAGTTAAGTGTTTTATTTTATAAGTTTGGAATCTTTGACTCAGTGTCTTTATTAATGTTATAAATATTATCTATCACATGGTTTTAGAATTCGGAATAAAATATTATAATCGCATAGGCACCTTAAGTGTGCTATTAAATAATTTTAGTCAAAGGATTTACGTAAAAAAGGGTAACTGCGTTCAACTAAAAATTAGTCGTTAAACAAAAACTTATTATATAAATAAAACACTAGTGATACTTTAATCCACAAATTTGGAATATCCAGTGACCGGTTTCATCGCTTTCGCATCATCTTCGAGACTGGTATCTTTATTAAAGAGTTAAATGTATTTATACAAAACAGAGGTGAGGATAGATAATTCAACGGTCACTGGATATTCCAAATTTGTGGATTAAAGTATCACTCGTGTTTTTTATATAATAAATTACAATGAACTTCCATCAAGAATTTTCACTTACAAACTTAAATGTTAAACAAAAAGCTTTATTTCAAACACAAATTTGTAGAATTACATACACATGGAAAAAAATCAATGAAAATCTTAAAAATAATAACATTTTTCATTATATTCACATTTAGTTACATTTTATAAATGATTTAACTCAACAGTAATAATTATAATTCGTAAATCATTGTTACGTTTAGTACCGCATACCTCCACTAGCACGGCCAGTGAGCAAGTGTTTCAATGTCGACGCTTTTTGCAACATTCATATTTCATTGTGTTCTTAGTTGTTTCTTGGGAAAATTACACAACACACACGATACATGTGTAGCTATTGTATTAATTTTTTCTGGCGTTTTGAAAGGATTTAATTGTCTGTTCCGAAATACTTAAATCAATAACTGTTTAACGGCGAATGGGATCCAAAGGTAATTATTTAAAGTACAGAATAGATAGCGACAGAAAAGTGGATAGATTTGAATGTACGTCCATGTATGTACTTAATGTACTATATAAGTAGTATATCACAATAACCCTTTATTTTTATTTACTAGTTTTTATGTTGGTATTTATTATCGATCTTTGTCTAGTAAATTATCTTTTTAGGGAAAGGTAAATAAAACGCTTGTAATTTGTTAAAAAAAAAGTTTTTATTTGTTTACATCTTAAAAATAATGAGATGAACAAAAGCTATTTATATAAATATACAAAAAACTCGATAATTTTGGCGACGCTTCTTCTTTCTAGTACCCCCTCTACTAGCCGTATCTACATCGGCCGTGATCTTAAGATCGGTACAAATGATATTTACAGTACGATAATCAGCTCTACGGAAGTTATCCGTCCTCCGATGCCCTAAATATAATTAACATTCACGATGGCGATGAAGGTTCGCGATAATGATACGACGCGAGAGGAAGACTCAGTGGCTGTAGCTGTAACTTCCTCCGAGCCCGCTGAAGTGGCTGTACGAGTCGTGGCCGCCGTAGGCCTCGTGGCTGCCGCCATAGGCCTCGTGGTTTCCGCCGTAGGACTCGATGTCGTAGTCGTGGCTCGAAACGTGCACCGGCACTGGGACCTTCACGGGGACTGGTACCGGCTTCTCTACCGTGACGGGGTAGGGCCTGTCCACGTGGACGGGGTAGGGCCTATCGACGGGCACCTTGACGGGGTAGGGCACGTGCTTCTCGACCGGGTACGGGACGTGCTTGTACACGGCGTAGGGCTGGGGAACGGCCACCTTCACGGGCACCGGGTAGGGCTTGTCGACGTGCACGGGGTACGGCCTGTCCACGGGCACGTGCACGGGGTACGGCACCGGCTTCTCTACCGGGTAGGGCACTGGGACCGGCTTGTCCACGGGATACGGTTGCGGCACGTGCACGGGGTAGGGCCTGTCGACGGGCACCTTGACCGGGTACCCCACGTGCTTGTATACCGGGTACGGCTGGGGAACTGGAACCTTGACTTCCACGGGGTAGGGCACGTGCTTCTCCACCGGGTAGGGCTGTGGTACCGGAACCTTCACGTGAACTGGAATATGCTTTTCAACGGGGTAGGGTTGCGGAACGAACACCTTGACCGGGTAAGGTCTATCGACTGGAACATGGACCGGGTACGGTACCTTCTTTTCAACCGGGTAAGGTTGGGGTACATGTACGGGTACTTTGACGTATTCTTTGACTGGGTAAGGGACGTGTTTAATAACTTCGTAAGGTTGAGGAACGGCTACCTTAACAGGGTAAGGTACGTGTTTCTCGACTGGATAAGGCACGTGCTTTTCTACAGGGTAAGGTACTGGAACACCCTTGAGAAGAGTAATAGTTTTGGTGATGTCAGTATGACCACCGATGATGTGTCCCCCGTGTCCTCCGTGACCTCCATACCCTCCATACCCCCCATATCCTCCATAGCCGGATAGACCGTGGTATCCATCGTCCAACTGGATGTTGGAGATCCCGTGACCGTAAGCTCCTCCCGCTGAGCCATGACTGCCGATGTAGCCGAGGTCGAGTCCGCTGATGCCATATCCGTAACCCAAGTTGAGAAGACCCCGTTTGTCGAGCTTCTTATCGAGTGGTTCCGCTTTCTTTCCGACTGACTTTTTTTCATCAGCCGCTACTACCGCCAGTAGCAGGATACTGAAGAATATCTGTAAAATAAATTATACTTTAATTAACTGATGGAGCATAATTTTTTCAACAAAACTGAATAAAATAAAATTGTCTACAATAGTGATAAATAATTCCTTCAAACAATATTGCACCTTTAAAAACACCTTCTGAAGTGATATTACTGATATTTTGTCTGAATAATGTAACAACATTCGTATTTCAAACTTTTTATGCAATCAACATTCGCCAACTGAAATGTCAGTTGAGATATGAGTATATACTACATTTGACAAAGTATAAAAGTTCGCAAAGTCAGCCAGAGTGAATAAGGCGGTGGGTAATTGTAATAATTGAACCCCGAGTGGATGTCGCAAATGACACACTAACACGAAAAACAAGGATAGTAAATCTCAAGCTTCACAATGCAAGTAAGGAGAGTAAGTTTAGTCTCACGACCTGTTGGATAATACGAGGGAAAAAAGTCGTTGTCGTGAGATTTGAACTACCACCGCAAACTAACCACTGAATTGCGAAACAAATGCAATCAGAAACAATTAGGTACAAGCTGCTCTGGAAATTCTCGCCTTACGCAATACGTTGTGTGTCTTTAAGGAAATCATTTTCCCATCAAAGGAACGAGTTTCCAAGCGATTGAATCTAATCCGACATTTTATACAAGCTAACTTGCATCTTCGGCTTGATTTCTCTTATCGAAAATGCAATACAGCATTCTGATACGTAATTTACTAGACTCGAGCTATTAACACAAAGAAAACTGGATTCATTAAAAAATACCATTAGGATTAGAGACATTTCAAAATATCAAGCATAAAAAAGCGTTTTTTTTATTATTCCAAATGTTCTCGCATCACTGTTGAAATATTATTATTATTTTCGTCCATTCATTTTACGCAATATAATGAAATAATATGTGACAAAATGGTTAGGGTTTTAAGAATGAAAGGTATCGTTCTCACAATGGTTGTACATACATATTTATATTGTTTCTCGTGCATTGCATCACGTAATAACATTTCCAATGAGTTAGTCGATCGTTTACATGTTTGCTGATATTTGGATGACCTTTGTTATTAGTGAATAGAATGCTTCTCCCGTGGAGTTTGCGATGGCTATAAAGTCGATAAATTGATCCGCAGTTGACGTCCCGAGTTAAAGCTTGGCTTCTTAATTTAATCAATACGACTTTAGGTTTGAGAAAGATATAACAAAGATTACTAAAAAAATTATAAATAAATCTCACGATCCATTTATTTTTGCCAAAGCTTTAAACTTCTGCTGATACACATTATATTATTTATCGCGCTTCTGTTTCACAAAAAAACAAATGTTCATATTATTACAAATCAAACATTCAATTCGTTTTTTATTTTTTTATGATAAAAAATAACACACACGCAGCTTGCCCACCACATACCGCTCACCGCATTTAAGTAAAGAAAACAAATTGCTTCTTGCCGAACGAGGAAGGCCCATTTTATATGCATCGTCAAAATCCATATGACACGGTTACTGTGGATTACTGGCTACTCTTAGGTAAAAATCTTGCAAAACGAAATCAAGTCGACACTAAACAGCCTCATGGATAAAACATTCATGCATTAAAATAATTATAATATAATAAAAATCAATCCACTCCTTGTAATTTTATCGTGCTGTGTTGATTTTTACGATCCTTGTAATGAGCCAAAACATGCCCGAAAACATTCTCCGTAATGTGGTTGTCTTGGCATCTTAGTAGAGTAAAAAGATAATCCAGAAGTATATGTGCTTTGTTGGATTGAGAGTGAGATGTGAATTCCTCACTGACTGGCAATTGAATACAAACAAAAATCATCGTTCCGTATTTGTAAATACCTAATATATAAACCACTTTCGGATAAAGGGATTTTGAGTATTATTCAATTAATAATATCTATTAAAACAATTAGTAACGAGAAAATGTTTAAAAAGGCAAAAAAAAAATGGATAGTGGAACTAGGTAGAAGTAAAATGGATTGTCTCATTCGCCCATACCAATATTGAATTAACTGCTACACAAGTGTGTAGCTTATGTTAGGTTTTTGTTTTTTTCATTGTGTGTTTTGTAATATAAATAATATAAATGTACATAAATACCTTGTTTTTCAAACTGTCTGAATATTTGTTCATTATCTTCGTTTTTTTAAGTTAGTCTTCTTTGTTTATTCTCAAATGTAATTTAAAAAAAGTATATTGTTAAGTGTCCTCGCGAGGGAAACCAATGAGGTCACATTATTTTTATTATTAACTATAGTTTGTAAGTAAAAAATATGAATAAATAAATAAATGTATTTTCCATAAGATTTATTTACTTATAAAATTTAAACATTTTTTTTACGGGATAAATATAAAATTATATTTTAATAAAAGATAATAATATATTATTTCGTTCTGGAGTGTGAGTAATAATTCTTGTGGTGTTTTTTCTCTCTCATTATTTGTTAAATTCTCAGTGCCTTAATTCACTCTTTTTAGCTGTTAAATATTAAGATGAGGTATTTTCGTAATAACAAGAACAAGTTTAATAATTATTATGCGCTATGATATAATATTGTCTGTTTACTTATAATTACGTACTATTACCGGGCGGTCTTCTCACTACGGGAACTTGAATGAAAGCGAAATTATTACTCTTACTTTCGTTTACAACTTGTTACGAGAATGCTCCAATAACGTACTTAATATTCCAGTGAACTAGGTTAAATCTCCGGTAACGACTATGAACAATAACCAAACTCCAATACAAATAACTTGTGCATTTTATTATTCGATACAAACATCGCCGTCGCGTCGATGAGAATGCTTTCTACAAAGTTACAATAAATCGTTTAACGCCCGTTTGCTTTAATTTTTGCCTAGAGCGGTGTGTCTATATTTTGCTATTAGACTGCGTGTTTACGCTACTGGTCCTATTGTTGTCTGCTATTTGTGAAATTGAAAGAAAGTGGCGAGTTCAAGTATTAGTTCTACTTCACTTTATTTGTATCGATGCCAAAAGCATTACTTCACATTAGAAACTAGATGTCAATAAATTTTATTGAAATACAAATTCGGTATTGTTTATAACATACGTATTTGGAAAATAATATTTTAGAAAAGATTTTAGTAAGTAAAATGTATCAACTAAAAACTTCATAAACATTTACATATTCATGTAATATCCTTATCTTTTGCAACGTAGATTTTAAAATTATGATATATGCAACATGTATTATATGGTGACTAAAATTATACTTTTTTAATAAATCGTCGTGTTTTTCAGTAAAGATTGTCTCTGAAGAAAGCCCTTTTTTTATTTTTACACACTAAAAACTAAGTGCTTATAATGTACGTTACGTTAATTGAATGTTTGTAAATAGCAAAACAAACTTTTTTCTACGCGCGGTTCATTTTTAGCGCGCGTAATTTTTGGCCTAAATTTGGAAGCGGCACCTTAATGTATTAAATAGCCGTAAAATGGGGTAAATATTTTTTTTAAAATTATTATTTAAAACCACGTTAGAAGTAGGTTCTTTATAATCTTATATTATTTTTAAAAGTAATGTAAAATTTAATTAAGTTAAAACGATTAAAACAATTTTCTAATGAAAAACATGTAACTGTTACATTAAAGTTCTAATTGAAACTTTGATACTGTAAGAATTCAATAGAATTTTAATTTTTTTTAGAAAACATTTTAAAATTGATGTCAATTTTAAATGTCTTCTATTAAGTGAAAAATGACCTTCATATTATTGATGATCAATGTAACCTCTATTCGAGGCAATCCTAGGTCAGTTTTATCAATTTTTTTTTTAATCTCATAATAACGCTTAGTTTTTCTTTTTAATATGTTCACTGCTAGCCTAAAATATTTAAATCCCGAAAAAAATCGAATATGCTTTATTGGATCAAAAATCAAAAAATTAAAAATACAAAATAAGGCAAAATATTATTTGTATATTTTGGCGGAAAAATGTAAAAATGGTAACTCCGCCAATAAGAGGAGTATATAGATTAAAAACTGCTTCCTAACTCCATCAATTGGCGGCGATGGTAGTAAACCTACCGTAACCGGAAAAAAAAAATCACACCTAGTGGTTCTTATTCACCTCATTTTACTTATCTGTTTCACTGGCTATTATATATAATATGCAGCGATATTAGTGTTGAATAACATTAGAGTTTTCATTGATTACTCTCGACGTAATATTACACATTAGTGTGAATATTTACTGATCTCGTGTGAAATTTGGACCAAGAGATAGCAATGTTTGACATCAATGCGACTGACATTGCCATTTTACTTATGAAATATCAGTGCTAACAAACAAAAACAAAATGTTATAATTGTGACGTCTTAACATAACTACCAAACTGATTTTAACTACAATTATACGTTAAAAAATATTTTATTCGTCCATCGGCAAATACAAATTGAAACGTAAGTTTTTAATTTTAAAAAAAGAGAGGATACATTTAAATATATATTTATTTGTAAATAGAAACAGCTGTTTTTTTAAAAATATATAAATGTTTCATATCAACGCGCCGATCAACGCGCCGCTACAAGATGGCCTATGCACCATTAAGTGCTAAAATTTTTAATGAATGAATTTATTAACCTATTTTAAAACCTTTTTATTTTTGATTATTTACTCGCTTGGAGTGTTGCGATTTTTTTTCTAATAAAAAATCATTTGATATGTTTAGTATGCTGGTTTTTTTATTACGTGAATATGTATGTTGCCATATTTATTATGTCATGCGTTAAACGACGCGTTGATAAAAAACAATACATATATTATTTGGAAATAATTTAAGCGTATCCCACTACAAACGTATCTTTAGCGTTTATTGAAATGAAACTAAAACATTATTTAAATACATGAATTATTCCAATAAATATCAAAATATAATAAAAATAATAATACTTTTGCGTCTACTTATAACAGATCTATTCAGATCAACAAGTTTTGTTGACAATTTTTTTTTAAATCAGTACCCTGTATCTGTAAAAAAAGCAGCGCTATGAAGTTAAAAAATCCAGAAAAAGTATTGCCATAAAATCTGTTTTTAGCAATAATTTTAGGAGGTGGTTTTCTTAAGTGTTGAATTTTGTCAGTATTAAGAAAATTTAAATTTGATGTTTTTTTCTTGTGTCATGGTGTTTTTATTGTTTTTTGTATATTCCAGAACGCGTTTTGTATTTTTCAAAATAAATTACCAAACTATAATATTTATTTTTTAAAACATATCCAACAAACGATTAAAGAGTAAAGTTAGAAGCTTCATTACCATGTTGACCAAATATTCTCTTCTATTTCGTATGACACAAATTTGACTGAGACCTGCCATTTAAAAGTTTATTTGATACAAAAGATGTATTATGTTACCATTGCCAAATAAAGATTCTTTGACTTAAAAGAATTATATTTCGCAAATACGTCTTGAAAAACTACAACAATAACACTCAATCAGGTCAATATTAAAAATAATAAAAATGTGATGATTAATTTGTTTTTTCATGAATGCTTAATGAATAAAATGTATCTTTGAAACCTTTATAATATGTTTTTATTTTTTATGCATTGCTGATTTTCATTTGATAAAGTAAATACCTCTCATTTCCATGTCAGGATATTTGTAATAATATTTTCCAAATTCCAGGTGAACGCATACACCTATGTTAAGGTTTATTCCATGAAACATATCACCAAAAAGGTCTAAGTATTTTTGTACTACGTTAAAGTTATATTTGTATTTTAATTGTAAGTGCAAGTTTGCCTACCATGCAAAAAGTTCGATTCCCAATACGATTGATATGAAACATAATTTTTTAAATGCGTTTTAACACTAGAATATTGTTTTATAGTTCCTGGACTAGCACTTGAAGTATAAGACTGATCTAACCTGCATGTAACAAACATTGCCCTATGCACCATTAGGTGTGGAAAGGGAATGATGATGAAAACAAAATGATAGCTGTATTTCAAAACTGTGAGAATAAAGTAAAATTCATTATAATAATTAAGATAAGGTTTTTAGCTTTGACTATTTTAATGTATAATTTTATTGTTCTCCAGTGACCAGGTTTCATTGTAACCAATATCGTCAAACTGAAATCTAAAAAATAAACTACTAAATGTAATAAACTAACAACTTGTTGCTGTCATATTTTAATGCATTCCCACAAAGAAGAAAATATAGTTAAGAAACTAAATAAATCAAAATAATTTTAATTCGTGATGCGTTCCTAGCGGTAATTATAATTATTCAGGAAATTGCTTTCATAAATTGTTTTGGTTTGTAAGCTTAAACAGTAAATTAGAAAAAAAACTCTTTATAAGTTTAAAAGCCTCCTTGCGGAAAACAATTTTGTTTGGTAAATTAGTCAAATTTACGTTGAAAATTGTGAATGTCCTTGACAGTTAAAATTTTGTGAGTGTAAATTCGGTACGATTCGGTAGCTAACGACCATAAAATTAGATAGATTGTAGAAATAATAATTGTGACGTAGATTTGAACGAAATGTGACTTTGAAAGTTGTCTTGAATATATAAATATGTAAATTTAATTCATGAATTAATGAAAATGAGTAATTAACAAAAAACAGTGAGTTCAATTAACGTAAATGTTCTTTTGTTTTTTTTATAAAAATAATGAACAATTCACTGCACACGTTTGAACTATCTAACCTAACTTAAAGTGCATTAAAAAATGGTCATAAGCTATAAAACTTATTGTTGTTAACTTTATTCACACTGAATATTTTAAAAGGAATAAATAGTTTCCTTTTATGCACTTTTTCAAAAAAATCGCATTCTATGATTTCACTCAACATAACACGACGCCGTAGTTTTAAACTGTTTCACGTAATTTGATTATTATTTATAAAAATGCGGTTTTGTTATCCCACGCGTTGAAATCTCCGGTAAACACTTTTCGTTTGGAGGCTTTGCCGGTCACTAGTAAATATTATTAGTTTTCTCACCGTCGCCTTCATCGTGTGTGAGAAGGTGCTAGTTAGCGATGTCCAGGGAGTGAACTGGATACCATGAGGCTGTCAGGCGAGGCTTTTATACGGCGGACGGACATTTTGATCGCTGTCCCGGGGGGGAGGCGTCGCGACGTCGCAGTGGACGCCGCGACGTCCACTCGTGACGTCACCCGGCGTGCTCCGAAAGTTCTTTGTTTTGCATAGTGAGGGCTCGTGATATAACAATACATTACAGCTTACAGCGAATGCGAGGATCCCATAAAACTATCTTACAGCAGTAAATATAAATAGTACTGTCAATTTATTCAAGCATGTATGGAAAACTTCTTAAACGGGTGAATATGGAAGTTTAGGAATTGATAGAGCTTATGATCTAATGTTGAGTAACTTAAATCATAATTTTACATACTGTGTCTCTTTACTTCCCTGACTTAGCTTAAATACTTTTCTTTTTTTTAAATTCCACATACTGATTGTTATGAAGTGTCAGACCGAAAGAGAATAGATGTCCCAGAAGAAAATTGAGTAAACCGTGGTTGAACTTTGTAAAATAAACTTTACTATTATCAAATGGAAGCGATACTATTGGGTGGGTCATATAGTGCGGACGCCTCCTGAGATCCTTAACTTTCCATGCCTATTTCACAAGGCATCAGGTTGTCAACGTCCTAGACGTCTTCTGCTGACTGTTCGTCTGCACTCACCTGGCTTGGGAGGATGCACAGATGCTGGTAGCAACTAAAATGCATAAAGGCTCTTTGTGCACAGGAACATACATGGAATGATGATAATTTCAGAGTCAAAAGCTAATCTTCAATTATTAAATAGGTAACACAGATTATTTAATTTTATCCATTTTAATTTAGAACTGTCAACCAGTGACCAGGTTTTTTCATGACTGACATCATCAGACTAGTAAAAAACGTATTTCACTTTTATTATAAAAATAAGTTTCACGAAGAAAATTCAAAAATAAATTTATCAACAATGTTTTGAGTATGTCCAAATATTTGTAAACAGTCTGGATTTTCCCCCTCAAAGGTTATTTAAATCTTAATTTGTAGCAAAAGACAGGGAAAACGTTTTTAAAAATGGGAGTATGGAAGTCTAGGCATTTACAGGGCTTTTGATCTGTCATAGACTGGTTTAATTATTATTTTTAATTTAGTTATGTCGTCGAACAAAGTTAATGCCGAAACAATAGATAATTCTAAATTTATTGCAACAGAGGGGGAAAAAAAATTTTAGAATGGAAAATGGAAGTCTAGGTATTTGCAGGGCTCGTGACCTGTCATTAGCTGGTTTATGTGCCCACTTTACACGCTGTGTAACATTCACCATTCTGCCTATGTTTAAACATCCACACTTCCTCAACTCTTCCATCTGTTGACTTTTGTGAAGTAAAAGAGCTAAACTTTTAACGTTTGGATAAAATTTATGATAAATTTATTTTAATTGTGTATTTTTTCCTTAAATGCCTAGTAAAAAAAAATATTTTCACATTTTTTTAATTTTTTTTTTTTTAAATTTATTTATTTTTTCTTCTGACACACTTTTTCTCAAAACTAAGAATTTCGCTGTTTTGGGCGCTAGTGAGGTGCCACGAATCGCATCTGTAGAGGAGAATAGGTGTTATGTAGGCGTTGTATAGGCGGCATTTTGTTTTTACTGAATAAATATTCGATCTTCAGACAGCATTCGTACTCTTAAATGTGGCGCATGCCACCTTGCTGCATTCCTAGTTCTTTTTTAAACTCTATACTTCCAGTTATTTCTTTTTTTTTTGCACTACAACAGGCCAGGAGGCCCAATTACAGTAGTGAATTACAGTACAGAATACTCAGGATTGAGAAAATTCACAATTCGGTTTTTTGTGTTCTCACCGGGAATCGAACCCGGAACCTTCTGCGCGTGACTCAAGTGTCTTAACCACAACACCACGGAGGCCGAAACTCTCGACCCTTTCGATGACTTGGTTTAACAATCAGGGGATTTCGAGCATCAAGACACGAAGTGTTACACAGTACATGGGTTTTTGCACTATTGATTTTTAAGCCCATGCACGCCGAGTAATTTTTTTTACTGATTAATGCACAATGAGATTAAGGCTGTTGTCTGGTAAAACGAACGCAATATTAGGAAATCATACGATTTTGCTATTTTAAAACAATTTTATTTTTTTTAATCGCGCAATAATAAAAAAACATAAATTAGATAAAAACAATATTTTTTAAAGGTATTTCACTTAAAAAATAAACATAAAAGTTTTATGTAACTAAAATATAATTACTTTTAGACCGGCAGATTACGCCATTTCAAATTTAGACTAAATTTAGGTATCTGGGATATTAATAAACACTAAGTATTGAACTAAAATTTGTTGTAATGATTTAAAGATAATAAATTGAACATGAAAGTGGCTAAAGCCAAATTCAAATTTCTTGATTTTAAAAATAAATACAAGCATTTTAAATCATGTACATTTTTGTGACATTTTCCATTATTTCTACGTAAAATTATGCCTTCGAGAATACTTAAAAAAATAATTAAATACTTTAGTTAAAACCTCTTTTTATAGAATTGTATTTTCGTTTTTTTTAAAATAGGATAATTTTTGTTGTAATATTTCATTTAAAACAACATCTAATTAACGTTTTCATGACATTCAGACCTGCTCTTATCGTTTTTATTATTGCACGATTAAAAAAAAACATTTGTTTTAAAATGGCAAAATCGTATGATTTCCTAATTTTGCAATTGTTTTATCAGACTACAGCCTTAATGCCACTGGCTTTTATTAAAGTGGTTCAAATAAAAATCTTTCCCCTGTTATATCATTGATTATTTTAATTAAGTTAACAAAATTAAATTACATAAAATAAAATCGTACTCACAAAACAAATGGGCCAGATTATGTATCAGATATGTAATGGGCAAGGTGTCATATCAATTAATGAAGACATAACAACGTTTCGTAGAATTTATTTTTAAACGTTATGAACAATGTTCATAAGGAAGTGAAAGAACCAGTTGCGGGGTAATAAATATATCACCTCACGTTCAATATTGACGTATTGAAATATATTTATTTCAGGCCACCTTAAGTAAAATGGTGCAAAATACAGATAATAAAACAATTATAGTGTCGCGATTTTTTAAGCATGATTATTTAATGCAAACAAACGGATATTATTTATAGGAACCGACTTTTTTGTATTTGCAAAAAATACATTAAATAATCTTTTTTAACAGAGAGGACAAAGGAGTCTTTGTCATTATCAAAACGTAAATCTGGTTTGAGTAATTGGTTTGCTCGAACAGGAATAGATTACTGCGGTAGAATGTGGAATAAATGGTGTACGACCAATACGTATGTATAAATGTAACATGTAATAGAAATGTAGTGTAATATATATTATATGAATGACATGTAGTGTGATATGTTTAACTAAATATTATTAAATATTTATTTGCAGCTACTTACCGACTTTTCTGTGTCTTCGTTTTCGAGATGTACCTGTCTTTTCGCCAGGAAACCAATTAAACCAACATGCAAAACCCACTAAAGAACATGAGGTGTCTTCACAAAAATAATTTCTCTGAATTCGCAAATCACCTAATCAATTTAAATCATGACTTTAATAAAAATACAGGAGTTAAAATCCTACATACAAAAAGACGGGTACGTAGACTGTGGTTTTATACAAATATTTAATAACATTTCGTGAAAAGGTTTGACCACAAAGTTAATACTTTAAATATTCATAATATGATATGTTTGAACTTAATATGTGCGTATAAATTATAATATGGTATGTATACGCGAACGTATGTATGTTTACGAATGCATTAAAAAAAAAAAAATTAGAAAAAATAAATATTTGAGTTCTTATGATTTACCCAAACATTTCATATTGGGGGTAATTTTCAACGAATTGTAAATAACTCACATTTAGAAAATGGGAATGAAGTTGGTGTAGAGTGGGATTCGATCCACGGACCTTTGGGCCGTAAGTCCGAGACACTAGCCACGGGACCACAATCCAATTCATTCGTTACAAGTGCCGCGACTCTACACGCATTTTCTAGCGAGTCGGGTCAAGTTCACAGGCATGGGTCGTTCTTGATTAGTCGCTATAAGCTGTGCCTCTGTCCCTAATAAATGCGATCAATGTTATAAATGGTGAATAGGGTACTGCATTTGCACAAAAAATGTAGCATACCTTGATCATTTATTAGAGAAATGAAGGCAAGTTGAACAGTCTCACGCTTTCGGTGCCAGTTCATGGCCTTTTAAATTATTCTTAAGTGAAAACTATTAAATAAATATTTTTTCTCAACAATGTCAGCAAACAAACCCGACTTTTCTTGCATTGTAAGCAAAGGCACTAACCATTCAATCATCAGACATACCTTTTATAAAGGGACATAATAAAATTCATAAAACTCATTAATGTATAAATTTGTATCATTAATATTTAAAGCATTAACTTTTCGTTCAAATATTTTAATAAATATGAGAACGTATTTGTACTTAACAGCTATCGACTTTTTAATACGAAATGGAAAAGTCGTTAATTGGTTGTATAGAAATATTTCTTAACATTTATGGACTCAGATCTAACTAAGCAATTTATTTCACTATCATCAACCTAACGGGAATATCAAACCCAGAATTTTTGTGGGTGAGACAAATTTGTTGGCCACTGCATCTTAACAGCTGCCGGGTAATTTTTTATACATTTTTAAAAAATTTTTTTTTTTTTTTATTCCTACAAATTCATACATCTTACAAAAAATATATAATTATAATGTATCTCAAACTCAATGAGGCCAAAGGCCCTGTGTTGAGTTGGAATACAACATAATGGAAAGTCAAAGCACGTACATAATTAAAAAATAGCAAAAATAAAAATGAAATATTATAACATAAATATACATATTTTTCAAAACAATTAACTATAACTTCCCTATTCGCACCTTTTGGCGCAAAGGGTACGGCATTGGTGTATCAAATTAAATGCATCTCAGTCATCTGTTTTATGAAGGTTAAGTGATTAGTCTTATCATTTACGTGCCACCCAGGAGCAACATAATATCGCGGTGCACTAACACCTTTTCAATAAAAAAAATTGCCAAAGAAAAAATATGAGCGAAATTTGTAGTTATTAAAAAAAAAAAATTGCTTTTTTTAAAACTTAAACATAGCCACCAACACTTGTCAGGGATTCTGGTTCTTTTTCACAAACAGATCTGTTTATATTTATAATCTTTATTAAATCATGTGAAAATTACGATAGAGTTATTGCATGGAAAATATGTGTAATAATAAGTTTTCATATATTTATTACATTTTTTTTGCATTATTAATTTTATATTTACTCTCTCTTACTATCTTATATTGAATATTTCATTTGACTCCTGGTAAACAGCGTGTTATGTTTTTTTATATTATTGTTATATAAAACTCGTAATTATCCTAGTTATTTGTTATTAATTTGTATAAATTGTTTAATTTTGTAGAACTGTGTTGGTTTCAAGAAAATTAAAATTGTTTCAGAGAGAAGCTGATATACATTTAAAAAAAAATTATTTATAACAATTTGGATTCTCAAAATCAGTCTTGTTATTTTAATTCATCATTAATTAATATATTCTAAATTAAACCTAAAAAATATACTGTTAATTTTTTTACTACATTATATGTCAATCGATAACGCTTAAT
Source organism: Micrasema longulum (assembly GCF_059751315.1). Taxonomy (NCBI): domain Eukaryota; kingdom Metazoa; phylum Arthropoda; class Insecta; order Trichoptera; family Brachycentridae; genus Micrasema; species Micrasema longulum. The sequence goes on from NW_028277415.1 coordinate 373,498, forward strand.
TATATAATAGTGCTTATATGATAATTTAATTACAAGTATCGTTCTTGGTCATATAATAATTTGTTAAATTGTTTATTTATCCGCTGAATTACTTAGCCACGTGACCTTAATTAAAATTAGAAATTAGATCAATGATATAAACACAATACGAATTGCGACATTTTGTGGGGAAAAATTCTCGAAGTTTAATATGGAAAACAGCCTTCAAAACACGTTATATGATTTCTGTAACGATAGTGGTTGAAACAATGTATATGACAAAGCGTGGCTCTTAATAAGATAAGCCAATTATTGAGATAGACAACTTAATCAATTCGAACAATGTCCATCTTTTTCATTATTGTAGAATCGTTGTTTTTATTTTTATTTGTAAAATGTTTTTTGTTTTAAAATTCATGTACATTATCAAAATGCCTAAATATATGATGTAATAACGTATATTTACATAAAAGTTATTCATTTAAAAAATACTTGGTACACTTCCACTTATTTATTTGACCAATAAGGGTTTTCACCCTCTAATGGACATCTTTAGGCTGTTATTATAAATATGTTATTCTGATGGTACTATCTAAAATAAATACAATATATTACTTGATGAACCCGAGCCGAGGGGGACATTTCACAATGTTTTGTTTTAGCTTGATTTATTTGTTTTTTACAAAAAGAATAGTTTTCGAATATTTTTTTACATGTTAATGCCTTAATAATTTATTTTAAATTTAAATAATATATTACATATTTCAACTTAGTGTAGGTAGCTTATATTATATGATGACCAGAGTTTCTAAGTTAATTGCGTTCCCCCTTTTAAGGTTTAAGGTTTAAGTAATATTTATCTGCCAAATTGTTTAATTTGCTTCCCCAAAAATTAAATATCGACAAATTCCATAAAGTGTTTTAAAAAAATATTTAAAATCTGGCCGAAGCATATTAGAATAGAAGAAATTAATAAAATATTTGAGTGACATGTGAACATTGTAAATTTAAATTTGAACACTTTAGGTACACCTCTGATTAGAACAGGTTATACTTGTGAGTAGAACTCTCTAATCAATGTTTTATATTATGTTCTCATATAGCATAGTAATTTAAATAAAACAAAAAAGATTATGTATTAAAACAGAAAAACCATAATTGAGGGTACTATTTGCAAACCCGGAAAAATCCATCTTTCTTTAATTTGAGCAAATTACAAAAAACTGATACAATACTTAACTTCGACTTTTTTTTTAAACTACATTTTTTCATGATAATTACTGAATATTTTATACGTAAGCAGTGATGACAAAAGCATGATTATGTAAAGAAACAGTAGTGATATAGTAAATTTAATATTGTACATTCCAACTTTACAATACTCAAGAAGAGGTTGCCATGTTTGCAACAAACCCGATTATTTAAAAGTCAAGTTCTTACAAATAAAGCCGCGTTTTCAACTGACAATGATAAAATTATTGTAAAAAATTGTATTCTTTGTAAGTTTTAATGAATATCTCACTTTTTTAAGATTTTGAAATTTACCGGGTTTGCAAGTAGTACCCTCAATTGTGAGACGTTGTGTTGTCTGTTCTTTTGAATGAAAAAGATATATGAATATTAGTAAATATGTGTACACAACCACTTACTAAGTTTTCTATACGTACCGGATTCGAGATGTGCCCGTCTCTTCGTCAGGACATTTATTATACTAAAGCTAGGGTTTCCTAGGACAGCGGTGCCCGTATCTTAACGGCCGTAGTGAACGGTGATGCGGCGGACAGCCGTCGTAGTGGTGACTAGAGAGTGGTTTTATTTTTTAACTGTGTTATCAACACCATTTTTATAGGAAACCACTCTCTAGTCACCATTACGACGGCTATCAACCGCATTAATGTTCACTACGGCCGTTAAAATACGGGCACCGCTGTCCTAGGAAACCCTAGCTTAACATACAAATCCAATTAAATTATTCGTCCCAACTCAACACAGGACATTAGTCCTATAGAGATGGGATTTGTGTCTCTATCAACGAAAATATATAAATAATTTTTTAATGAATAAATAAATAATAAAGATATGGTAGATATCAAATTATTTTATATACCGAATTAAAATAATACATTTGAAATGGTTGACGGATTATGGCATAAAAAGCTCATATTAAGTATTTTTTTCTTAGTTTAGTAAAAAAATACTATATTCATTGTATTTGAACTTCTTAGACTTTCACGGCCGTCAAGATGCACAATTAGTTTTTTTGGGTTATTATGCCGTTTTAATAACCCAGAAAAACTTTTTGTGCACTATAATGTTTGTTTTATTAATGTAATATTAACATTATCAGTAGGGCGGATCCCAGGTTAAGCGGGCCTTACTATTTGTCGCATGTCACTTAGGAATTCTCTGTCTCAAATCAAATATGCAAGTTGATTCTTTGAGCTGAATATTGTTAAGCTTGTTCGTTGAATGTCCAACGGTACAAAGGTGTAATAAAGCGTGTTGCGTAAAGTGTAATATAATGCTTCACCTGCGGAACGAAGAAGAAATGAATTTAGTGTTATAGTTTAGAAAGATGTTTACGAGTTGTTAAAGCCTCTTATTCAATGCAAATAGCCTACAAGGACCGGATTATGTTAACCGTTTTGAAGCAAAAGATACCTTAAAATATAGCTTGATTAGAACTTCATTAGTGATGAAAAATTAGTGATCACTGATCAAATGGATTTTATCAGTTATTTCATGCAATCATGAAACTCTGTTTCCAAAAATTGATATGAAAAACGAATAAACATGCCTATTATAGTGTGTTTAACATAATTGTTCACCAACAAATGAGAAATTTATATTTTTGACATTGATCAATTTGTCCCATCTCTAACGTTTTTGCAAAATGATGTAACCTTGTAAAAACGTCGTTAATAATAAGGTTTATTTTAGTTTTTTTTTATTTTAAAGCTGATTTTATATATTTATGTTGATTTATGTTTCAAGCATTGTAATAAAAAAATAAATTAACTCGCCAGATACAAATGATTTTTCGTGTGTCAATATAAATAACTCCTTTGACGTCACTACAAAGTTATGTCGTCACTTTTTCTAACAACTGTCATTCTAATCATGATACATTTTAAAGACTATAGTAACCGGTTTCGTCGCATTCATATTTTTAATGCTGTCATGGTAACCAGGAAGTTCAGTTCTACGAGAAATTGAAAATAAAAAATGTTTTGATGTTAGAATTAGAACTTCGAATTACGTCACAAGTTCTTTCGATTTAACCAATGAAAGAGAGTTGCCGTAGATTTCCGGTTTCCAATTATCCAACTATCCTATTCACTGCAACCTATGGAATAGTTAGCTGGGGAACTTGTAAGCTGCTATTCCAAACGTTTTCGCGGCCGTAGAAAACACTTTTATCTCGCCTATGTAAACACGCAAGATAAAAGCCTTTTCTACGGCCGCAAGAGCGTTTGGAATAGCAGCTCTGACCGAACAATAAGGAGGTATCTCAGTAAAATTTTCTTGCAAGGTTTTCCTAGAGCACAAATTATGTCATACCCAAAACTCGTACGACTTTTGCTCAGCGTACCGCCTTTATCGCACGTAAGTGTCCAATATTTTAGAAAAACGTAATTAGCTCTCGAGAATAAAAACCATTTTCAAGAGAGAAATTATGAACTGAATTTTTCTTAGTGGGAAGGGAATTGAGTGGGAAACTTCTTGATGATTTTCCGAATGTTTGAATTTTCTGTTTACCATATTGATGTGTTATATATATGTAAAAAAAACATCACCTATTGCCTCTGCAAAACTGTCGTGAAATAGCGGATATAATTTATTTACTAAAAATTGCCTCTGGTTCAATCGACTGTCCTGAACTATTTTGCAAACTTTCTACTAACGTTCCTTCCAAAGTTTTAAGAAATAACCCTCTTCTTCACATACCTCTTGTTTCATCTAATTATAGGCAAAATTCATATATATGGCGAACTTTTAATAATTTTAATGTAATAAATAAATCATTTAACATTGATTTATTTGCAAATAATCTTACGGCGTTTGCTTTCGAAATACTTCGTAGTATTTTTTTCTTTTCTTTTGAATTTACATTTAGTTACTATTCATTTTATGTTCGAGAATCTATTTTATCTTACTGTGATGCTACTTGTGAAAACCTGTAATTGGCTTATTTTTTATTTGTTTTGTAATACACATATAAGATAATTATAGCTGTTGGTTATCCAAATAAATAAAATAAAATAAAATATATTTTGTTTTTTTTTATAATTGTTATATTTCTGATCCTACATAATATTTGTGATGATATACTCGTGTATCTGTGTCAACTAATTGCTCGTCCCAACTCAACACATGAATTTTAGTCTCATAGAGTTGGGACTTATGTCTCAAATAATGTGGAATAAACAACCCATAAGTAAATAAATTATTTAAAATCTCGTAATATTACAAAAAATTTATGTTTGAAGGAAGGAAAATGGTTTGTCGTAAGCTTCCGATACCAGAATAAAAATTGTAACATTTTGGAATATGGTTACAATTCATTTTATATTAACTTCTTTTTAATATATTTTTAATAAATATAATGGATCGTTCTCGGGAATTTATTCATGCCTTTCAAATACCACAAATAATATGAATTCAGTTTTTATTTTCACTTGTAATAAAACTCGCCTTAATATGATGCATCGGTGGCACTGATATTGAAATTTTTATGTCGATTTCTCAAGAGTTAGTTGCATCTGAGTGAGTTTACGGTATCTTGTGGTTTTTAGAATAAAATGTTTTATTCCATCTTGAAATTGTCGTAATATAATGAAAAACATACAATTTATCAAATTATTATGAGGATAATTTTTAATTTAGAAACAATTTTTTTTTATTGAGAAACCTTATGTCTTTAGATAACCACGTGGAGAGGTTAGATTTGAAGTACTGAACCAAATTGATATTGGTGAGTATTACTTAAAAAATATTTTGCTTTTGCTGCTGAATTTCTTCGTACAATAGTACCGAAGAAATTCAGCAGCAAAAGGTTAAATGAAATCGAGAGTTAAGCTCCTACGTATGCTATCGTACTGGACTACAGCGGCGTCTGTAACCCATACCAGCATCACACATTCAATACTTTGGATTGGTATTTATACCGTAATGAGACTGCCAATCGTATCACGGATATTGCGAGCGATTCTGTTAAACGCCGCGAATAGAGACGTATCTGATTTTGTAACTTTTTTTTGTCCATATTTTATTAGATAATTTGTGATTTTACACTGTTTTATGTCTGGGAAATGTGTCTTATGACTTTAAAATGGGTTTTATGTCTTTGAAAAAGAATAATATATTTTTAAGTTTTTGCTCTTTTAAATTGTTTGAAAACCAATTTATCGCGGATGAAGATAGATTTAAGGACTTAACTCTAGCGAGAAGCCGGTCAAAATCAACAGAGTTTACCTTTTTTATTAATTTGGCCTAAGTTAATTACAACAGTTACATGAAAAAACATAAATACAAGAAACTGAACAAAAAGAACATAAAACTATGTAGAAAAGACAATCAAGGGTAATACAATAATGGGATACAATATATTAAAAAAAAAAAAAAAAATAAGACTTCGAACTAAACCATGCCAATTCAACTTCATCTCACACTGTTTTAGTTGCGAAGAGATCTACGAAAAGCCGGAAGATAGCCTAAAGATAGCCTAAAGAATTTAAAGTCATGTTTCAAAATTATATAAAATGTCTCCCTCGGCAGAGGGCACCCCAGTGAGGAACATTACTTTAATGTAAAATAGTCATACATAAAGCGTAAAACAACAAATATAAAAAAGAATGGTTATTCAAAAAAAATAGTTTTTCTTTTTACTCACACAAGGAAGGTTCCGGATTCGATTACCGGTGAGAACACAGAAATTTAAAAAAAAAAAAAAAAAATCTCAAGCCTAGGTATTCTGCGCTGTATTGAGTCATCACTGTGATTGAGGCTCTTAGCTTGCTGTGGTGCAAATAAAAATAAAATAAAAATAGCATGAATATAAAAGCCGATAACGTAAAACCGCGTTTGCCAAAACCGCGAATGTAACAACGGGAATTCAAAAACGCGTATAAAGGATTACAAATTTGAAATCCGTCAGCATAAAGCCGCAGTTGAAAAAACCATATATCCGAATACCTCGAATACAAAGACCGCGAATACAAAAACCGAGTAATTGGAAATCGCTTTTGATCACGGTGCGCGGCGTTCTGCACTCTTGTCGTATTACTCTAGTGACTCTGGGGTCATCACGACTTGCTGAATGTCGAATGACCCACATCCGCCATAGTGACGGTAGTTGTGGCGATGGTAGAGCAGTTGCATTTGGACCTAATCACTAAGAAATATTGCTCCAACGATATTGGGTAAGTATTCACTTTGTCATTCATTTGGAAACGGTGACTTTACCGAAAACTTAATTGAACTATGTACGAAAATTATTACTATAATATCGTTTAAAATTGTGTTTAAAATGTCACACAAAAATTCTAAAACAAGAAATTAAATAGACACTAATATTTTTTGATAATAATAATTATTATTATATCTAACAGCGTTTTTGACATAAATACATATAAATCACAACAAATGATGCCACCGGCCATCTCTTCCAGTCGACCATATTTTTAGTATAAATAAGTAATCACCCAAAAATGTATTTATCTTGATATGTATATTATTATGTTAACATATTACAACAGAGATGAAGAACATTTAAGAGAAGGTAATATAGAAGTATAGGCATCTACAGGGCTTATGTCCTGTCAATGGTTGGTGTACACTGTGTAACATTCACCATTCTGCTCATATTTCAACATCTATATTCCTTCTTAAATAAACTCTTAAATGTTCCTCATCTCTGTTGTAATATGTTAATATAAACAGCTCCCCAGGGAGTTGAATCCAGTCCTTGTCTTCAAAAATTTGGACTAACTCAAAATATAGTTGATATTATTATGTATTAAACTACCTGTTGTTTAAAAAAAATGGCCATTCTTTGGTAATTTTACATAATTGGTATAATAATCTGGCATAAATTAGTGTAGTAAGTTCTATAAAATAGTTTTCAAAATCCATTTAACATACTTACATATTTAAAGTCTTTTCAGTTTTTTTTCTAATTTCTTCTTAAAATTATAATACTTAAACAAAAATTAAATTGCGATAAAATTAAATAAGGTTCACTTACGAGCGTACGCGTACCAACAAAATAATACATTTGACACCCGTAACGTTGGGCGAGTTGAGTGAACGCATCTACAAAAAAAAATATGTGGAATATAAAAAAAAAAGAAGTTTTTTGATGAAATTTGGTATAATATTTTTTTAAACGTTTTTTTTCTGATCAAACCCATGAAAAATAAACGATTGGCAAATATATGTAATGAAAATGTCTCATTTTAAAAACAATATCCTCATTCAGAAAAAATTAAAATTATTTTGTATGGTTTGGTAAATTTTCGAAATTACGGAGTTCTTTTTTTTAAGTAAATAAAATTATCAAACAATATTGTTTTATCCTTCAATATATTTATAAAACTTGCACTGATAGCGTACGTTTTAATCCATTAATTATATCATTTATCATTTCGGCATTTACTTTTCAATATAAAATAAATAAAACACTGTATTTTTACGCTACACACCAGTTTAATATTAGTAAAAAACACAAGTTTCGGGCACTCCAATTACCTATCATCGGTTGTAAATTTAATATAAGCAAAACCAAAATAATTTTGAACCGAGTTGTGGCCCCGTAGTAGTAAATCTCACTTTACCACATCTTGGTTTTTATTTTACTGGCACAAGTTATTTACAGCTTTAAGGAAATGGTCTGATAATGGAAATGTTTGGTTAAATTATAAGAACCCTCATTTTTTTAACATACAGAAAAGTACTCAGGTACTCATAAGGTCGGCTTCGTGGTATAATAATCAGCGCGTTTGCCTTCCATGCAAGAGGTCGTGGGATTAATTCCTGACATAGTTGATATGAAATATTAATAATTTAAAAATGTGTTTTTACACTATTATATTTCATAGTCCCTGGACTGGTACCTGAAGCATAAGACTGATCATCTTGCCTTCATGTACCAAAAATGATCCAGATACGCTGCGATTGGTGTACTAATTCAGTGCCCTATACGCTATTAGGTGGGGAAAAATAATGATGATGAAACTTTTTTTAAATGTTACAATGCTTTTAATGAATATTTGGAAAATGCAACTGAGTGTAAGAGTTTTTAATGTAAATATTGTGACACTCATTATATAATATTTAACCCTTTACATTTTCTACATTTTTTATTTAATTTAAAAATACGTTTTTTTTATTAGCTGTTGAAAACTGAAATGCTAATAAATCCGCCATTTAACCTTGTATACATCTTTAAATATTTTTTTTTAGATATTACAATGTTTTATTATGGTTAGTAAAACTATATTACCGTTAGACCGAAATAAATAAAATGATTTGCAAATTTCGTAAAAAAATGATAACTATTATTAATTTCGAAACCGGATTTACGTTTTGTAGTTACTTTTCCGTGTAAGTCCACGACATTGCAGTGAAGTACTAGTTGGTCAACATTAAGTTAACGATTCGTTACAGAAACGTAGTAATTTGTATAAATTAAACTGTTTTGCATTTTATCAAATGGACCATGCTTCTCAAATGAACGAGTAAATATTTATAATATACGCAACATCACCAGCGCTGGTATTTCAGTTCGGATAATATCTGTTTACTTGCATTATATAAAGTGATCGCAATGTTATATAACTACACCTGACAGATATTACATACTTACATTTATTCAGGTAAACGGAAGTAACCCATAAACCTGATCATGTATAAAATAATCGTTTATCACTCAGAGCCCTTATGCTTACCTAATAAAATGTTATAAATTCAAAAGTCGTAATTACGGATATAAAAAATCTCCTAAAGTACATTCACGGAGACTTGACTGCTGTACGCGTAAAAACCAGGAGCCCACTGCGTGATATATGATTGGCATATTTCACACCATGCCAAAAATTAACACGGCATGAGGGCTTGATAAAATATCAAGAGTGCACTGAAATTTATTGTATTAAAGTAATGTTTTTATTTCATTTATATATTTAATGCTGGGCTAACGCAATAACCAGAGCACTGAAAAGCCCGTTGTTAACTAACATTTTTGCAACGGGTGTCTATACCCATTATTTTCACCGGACCGTTGTCTGTTGGAGAGTTTTATATGGCAAATATGAATATCAACTAAATCATCGAAAGGATCGAGAGTTTCAAATACCTGGGAGTATATGTTACAGAAAATGGCAGCTTTCAAAAAGAACTGGGAGTGCGGTTAGGAATATCAGGCAATACATTCAACAGTATGAAGGCTGTCTGGAGATCAGATATTTACTAGGTGAAAACCAAATACCACCTATATAACGCCTGCATAACACGTATTTTACTCTACAGATGCGAATCGTGGCACCTTACTATGACCCAAAACAGCAATATTCTGAATTTTGAAAATAGGTGTCCTAGAAGAATTTTGGGTGTGTGGTTGTTTGACTTTGTGAGGAATGAAGTAATAAAAGAACGGACGCAGCTAACTCCGTGACAATTTTGGTCAAGCGGGTGCAATACGGTTGGCCAGGTCATATATTGCGGATGCCTCCTGAGAACCTTAATCACGCTTGCCTATTTTACAAGGCATCAGGTTCTCGACGTCCTGAATTTCCACTGCTGACTGTTCATCGGCATTTTATATCAGAACTTTGGGACGAGATCCTGAATTAAAAAGACGCAAGGAGTTGGCAGCCGATAAAGATGCATGGAGGCTCTTTGTGGATACCATGTGCTCCAAATAGGGAGCGGACACGGAATGATGATGATGAAGTATTAATATATGGATCGTCAACGAAAACTTTAATAACTAGCCTAAGGCCAAATAATTTCCGGTTGATTTCCTTTAGCTGAATTTTTACCAGGGAGTAGTCACCGATTTTTTTTTTCAATAGAGTTATTCCAAACTATCGTTATTTTGCCGTGCAGTGTAGATCTGAACGATACGTGTGAAATGGGTCATTCTCTGTCGGATATCACGCTGCTTGTCTGTTTATAAGGAAATTCTTATGAAATCGAACAGACAGTAGTCTAGGACCCAATATTTTATACTCGTATGTTTGATAATATTATAATCATCGCGGTATTGCGAATTTTTTCTAGTTTTTTGAAAAATTTTAAATTTGATTATTATTTTTTATGTTTAAAAAATATATTTCTGAATACTATATGTATGCACTGTGGTGATGGTAAAGGAGACCGTGTGTTTCAGTATTTACATGTTAGTGAAGTAAGTGTCCTGATGAAGATGTACAAAATACGTTTTAAAACCGTTTGATACTAAAAAACCGTTAAATAGTTAAACTCTTACACGGATTTCATAGGATACACATATAGTCCAAAAACCGCATACGCGCATCAAACAGAAGACGACTAAACTACTCTTAAAGGAGTAATTTTACGTTTTGACCCATTAGTTTCTTTGTAGACGTCACTCAGTACGCAACTCCCGATTTAAATTCGAGTATGCCGTATTGTGTCGTTTTAAAGTGTAAAAATACTGCTGGGATAAAAAAAAAAACAGAATGAGATCACAATTAATGTGTAAGTAGCAAATGCGTCACTTGAAAATTTAATTGTTTTTCCATCTGTCAGAGAGTCAAAAAAAAACCAAATTGACATTTTGTTAGTGTTGCCAGGATAGTGAAAAGTTTTACGCTTCTTTGGTCATCATATATTATTTAACATGACATAAAAATATACGCTTTATTTAAAATAAAATTTTGTTTCATTTTTTAAGTTCAAAGTTCATTAATTCAATTACTCTTATTAAATTACACTTTTCTCATCTACTCTGTTGTGGCAATCCATGCTTCCGCGTGTACAAAAAAAAATTAGAGAACTTTTAAAAAAATTGAAAAATCTTACATTTCTGTTATGATTATATTTTTCGCGATTTGGTAACATTACGCAGTGACTTCGCCCATGCGCGCGGTGAAAGTGGCGGGTTTTTTGGACTCAGTCCGATGTATTCAAATATGATTCTACGCTTCTTCTGGACTATTCTTAATTCCATGATGAACACAATATAAACTATGACTGTTTTTTTTCTAATTAATATGAATTTATTTATTAGCTTTTACCCACTGCTTTGCTCGCGCTGTATTAGGGAGAAACAAGTTAATTAATTAGTTTAACAATAACAACTTTCCCGATGGAATAATATTTTTTTCTGAATAAAAATTAGCCTACGTCGATTGCCGTTCCTTCAACTATTACTTTGCAAAAAATACGACTACGTGGTGTATTTTTCATAACCTTCTTCCATATCCCCTCTTTCCCACCTGCTGACAAGCCTCTAAATAGAGGCTTAGCGGGTTAATCCTTTAAAAAAATAAATTAATGAAACCCTTTAGTCTATGGCGACTAGTATCCTTATCCGGATTCAATATTATTTCATCATTCCACTTAAAATATTCCCGAAGGAGTGAGATTTCTTTCTGGATGAAAAGTAAGATATAACACTTGTTAGCTGACCTGATACCTATGCAAAAATTCGCCGATCGGTCACTCCGTTGCGACATGAAAGAAACAAACACACTTTTGATTTTTTAACAGTTATTATAATGGATTTAATTATTTAAATAGCTTTTTTTATATTTCCTTAAACGGCATGCATAATCATACAAGTTTTTTAAAAGTAAAACGTAAGATTATCATACTTGTAATATGCGAATTTAATTAACGATAACACAATATTTTTTTGCTAATTCTACTTTATTACCAAGGTAAACAACTATACAGAACGATTAAGGGACCAACATATTTACCTAAGGGAAAAACGATATATTTGTAGTTTGTGTTGCTTTTTGATCTAGATCGATACTTGAAATACATTTGAATAAATCATTATAGAGATCTTCGAACACTCGATGTTACTTATGCATAAATAATGAGACAATTGCTTTTATTTTTCATAAGGCATAATACAAACATAAAAAATATTTTCCTGTGAGAAACGTGTGAAATGATTTTACGATTGAGATAGTTATAAAACGTATATTCACAGTCTTTAGCCAAGCATTTAATTGAGATATTAATGATTTATTGTTGTTATGAAATTTTTTGCGCGCACGTTGCCCTTTCCACTATATAATGGAGTGTACATCTTCGTCGTGTAGTGGTCAGCGCATTTGTCTACCATGCAGAGGTCTGCACTATTATCTGAAGCGCAAGACTGATCATTTTACTTTCATGTAACAAAAATTAACAATATTTGAGTTTGTCTTCATGTTTGCAGACAAAAGACTGGATTACACCCGCTCGGGAGTCATTAAGGTTACCAAATTACAACAGGGAAGGACCTTAAAAAAGTCTTTTTTTTTATTTTTTATTAGTTTATACATCCATTGTTACAAAAATGGCACAAAAAACACTCTGGCAAATTCTGCTTGTACTATGAGTAGGCTCAGTATATGAAGGGTCGGCAAGCCAGAAATATTAGTATGCCTAATGTTGCAATTGGTTCCTATATGGGCAAATGCCTGTTCTATGAAACCGATTTGTTGCAGCAAATATGGTTTTCGAATATGTTTCTATAAATATATATAAATAAAAATAATATTGAAGTAATAAAACTACCACAGCCAAAAATCATTATACTTATAAAGGACGGAAGCTTTTCAATAATTTACCACAAAATCTACGTAATATTTAAGGATTAATTAAAGAAAAGCTTGTTGACATAATTAACATTAACTGTATTTTGAAAATGGAGATGTATGTTTAATATGTGCCTGTGTTTATAAATTTATAAATTTTGTGTTTTTATTTAATATTTTTTAGTGTTATATTATCCCAATTTTTTAAAAATTGTTTAATTTTTTATTTATTTTTTTATTATTTTGTTTTGCATTTTTTGTTTCTTTTTTATGTTGTTTTGTAAACTTGCCAAACACAAGAGCCAGACCCTTTTTTGGCAAGTTCAACCTTACGTGTCCCATTTTTTTACTGAATGTATTGTTAATTGTTTATTTATGCTAATAAAGGTTTTTATAAAAAAAAAAAAAAAATAGAAAAACAGTTATAGCCCAAAAGAGAAGAAAAGGAAAAAAAAAGTACAGTTTACATTAAATGTAAAAATAAAATAAAATATATACATACTACAGTATGTATGCGTGTTTATGTATAAATGTATGTACAATATGGATATCTAGGCATTTACAGGGCTTATGATCTGTCAAGCGGCCACTCAAACCAGTCATTGTCTGGTATCCCTTCCCAATCCTTTCTTTAAGGTATTTTCCATCCCTGTCATAATTTGTCAAAAATTATCAAGATACACTGCAATTAGTGTCCCAATGTAGTGCCCTATACACCATTAGGTGTGGAAAGGGAATGAAGATGTTGATGATTTTTTAAGTACAGTTCGTCCAAAGGTGCAAAGCTAGGATTAATTACTTGATTACTAGCCGAACAGGGGTCCTTAAAATACGGTTTGTTTTCCTGTAAAAAATATTATTTAACTCATGATGACTGCGAAATATAAAAAAAAAAAAAAGATTATCATTAAATCCCTATCCGTACCCGATGGTCCATATGGCATTGCATTGGAGTACCCAATGCAGCGTATCTGTTATTATTCATAATGGTAAGGTGATCAGTCCTTTACTGCATAAATCAATAGCTTACTCTCAATAAATATGTAGACTGATTTTCAAATGCAAGAATGTTGGACTGGTTTCTTCTTTATCAATTCAATCTTATTATGTAATAATCTAATCGTAATTCACATTGATTTCAAGGTAATTCCAATATTTGACAAATATGCTACGTTTTGAATACTATATTTTGTTTAATTTGGCAGAAACGTCATCGGAATTATAGGCTTCTTTATTTACCTGTTATTTTGTCACAAATTTAATGGAAATAGAGATGGCATCATGAAAATACACGTTAATTCCTTTTTTTCCATCATTTATCTCCAATGTTACTGAAAATAACACATGTAATTGATAACATTCTTCACTACCCTTGCGCTCTGATTGCTAAAAAATTTATAATCCTTTTTGAAAATGGTCTAACGCTAAACATTTGTCCACGCTTACCACTCCTCAACATACAAAATGATTTTTTGGTAATAAGTTTTCTTATTTATTGTGTATGGAGACAAGTGGTAGAATTCCATATTTAATTTGGTAATGTATCCAAAATAAAACAAGTGGATTATAATTCTACTTTATTTTTTATAAAATATACAAAGGGTATATTGTGACGCGTTTCGTCTTGTTAGGACATTTTCAAACAAACTATTTGAAAACGTTTGTTTGAAAATGTCCTAACAAGACGAAACGCGTCACGATAAACCCTTTGTATATTTAATAAAAAATAAAGTAGAATTATAATCCAATAAATTTGTTTTATTTTGGATACATTACCAAATTAAATAAGTTTTCTATTCAAACTGCTCGACTTTGCAATCAGCTATTTTATCATGTGAAAAGTGGATCTTCTTTGGTCACCTTTCAGAAACTTCTGAAACATAATTACATATCCCAAGAACCCAAACTTTCCACAATTTTATTCCTTTTTGATCCTGTATTATCTTGCTTTCTTTTTTTAATCTCCATACTCAATTTCACATTCTGTACATTCCACTAATTATCACGTAAAATTTTACGTAAGCGTTTTTAATAATACGTCCATATGAACAGACTCTGCCCTTTAAATCAGCTTAAAAAATTTATGCATAGATATTTACAATACGTAGAATTTTAAAAAGAAGAAATCAAGTGGTAAAAAAATTAGTGGGTTTGAATCATTTTAGAGAAGTATAATTTGAAATTTATTTATTTATCAAAATTATAATCATAATACTAGCTTTACTTATAATGATGGTTTAGTGATTGAATTAAATTGTACCTTTCATTTTTAATTTAATTCCTTCTGACCTAAGATTGAATAATACATATAATAATAATAAAAAAAATAGAAATTGTCTTCTTAATAAAAATAACGTGTTCAAATTTGATTATATGTATGTTTTCTTTTTCATAATTTATTTATTTTTCTTATTATTTTTTTATTTTTTATTAAGAGGATACAGTCTAAATACTGTTCTTTATTTTGACTGTAATTTTTTTTGTAAAGATATTTATTTTTAAGTAGGATTAATATTTTGTAGGTAAACTTCACCAACACGTAAAATGTCCTGGTGAGGTTTTTTGTATTTACTGGGTATTTTTTTTTATGTATCTTAATTTTTATTCACGTGTACTTTTTTAATTGAATATAAAAAATCAGAAATAAGACCAACTCACACTCGTTTGTTTTATTTTGGATGTGAGATATTGCCTTTAGAACACGGGTTTCCAACAAATGAGGCGCGCTCCACTAATGAGCGGAATGATTTTAAGAGAATGTTGAGGATGGCGCGCAAGGTAAAATGTTGGGAACCGCTGCCTTAAAAATAGTCGCAAGTGCATTTAAATAAATGTATTTTTGTCGTTGTGGTGATATTGAATCCAAAAAAACATCATTTAGGCTTTTTATCGAAATATGTATAAAGAGTCTGGCAGGATTCTGTGAATTACAAATAACCCCGTCTAAAAGGGAAACATGTTCTAGTTGAGCAATATCTCTACTACATCAGGTCCATGTACTTCGGCCCATGGAGGTGTATATCTCATTATGAAGGCCACCGGATGCTCCTATATCTATTGTGGAAGAGGATGGTGAATGTACATAAACCATTGGTTTCTAGTTATATTTCTCAAGAGTTGTAGATACTGACTCGGAGCGGCAAGTTGGGAAACAACTAATAGGCTCTAAATATTGACAAATAAAGGATATGCCATAGTTTAGATCATTTTGATTAATTACCTTTGAAAGATAATACAAAAACAGATTAGTATTTATATTTTGATTTAAAAGAGGATCTACTAAAAGGCACGATTTATATGGGAGTTACGATATTTTTAACCTGTAATGCGAAAAGTTTTTTATCAATATTGTTTAAATCATTAACTTTGTGGTCAAATACTTTATTAAATGTTATTGAATAATTGTATATATAAACTATTACGATTATTATTGACTTCATTATAGAGTGAGTTTTTAGAAACCATATCTCAATTATCATTTCAATTATGTTATAATGTATATTTTTTTTATGGATTTCAGTGATACTATTATTTCATTTATTTGATTAATTTTTTTTATTCATACAAATACATACATATTACAAAAATAATGATTACGTATCCCAAACTCTATGAGGCCATGGGACCCGTGTTAATTATGTATGAATCTAAATTTCAAAACTTAAAACACAAAACATTCGAAAAAAAATTCGATATGCCAATATCATCAACGACTTTTTCGACAATGTTTGAGTATGTCCACTGAGACTGTTGTGTAGACAGAAGTTTAAAAATTGGAAAATTGTTTTCAGGCGTTGCCTAGTAGGTAATTTGGTTCAGCCGGATGAAACTCATTCACTTTTTCCACGTTTTCATCGGTTGTTGATGTGCTGGGGCGTCCGGACCGTTCGTCATCTTCAACGTCTTTACGGCCATCTTGGTAAAACTTATACCACTCGTAAATTCTCGTTTTACTCATAGCAGACTCACCATAGGCCTTTGTTAACATTTCACACACTTTGATACACTTTATTTTATTTTTTACACAAAATTCGATACAAATTCTTTTACATTTTTTGTAACAAACAAAAATTGCCGAGCTCATATAAACACGTCTAACCTTAGCGTCTGCCACAGACAAAGTAAACAATGAATACAGCTGGAAATTTTAGCATGCTTTAGGAGCATGTATACCAACATAATAAAAAAAAAATGACAATCGGACTCTCCAAACCCGCCAAATTTAAAAATTTCTGTTATCTTCTATCAAACCTCGTAGTAATGTAATTTTACAAGTTCATTTCGTTCTGTAGTGATTAACGCGTTCGCCTATCATTCTGAGGTACTAATTTCGCTTTTTTTGTATTACGAGCTAAACCAATCAATGTTTTTATTTTGCTAGATTTGAGAACATACTCGTATAAATATATTAAATTAACACAACCGAAAGTTTGATATCAATTATTGTTTTTATTTATTTAAAATTAGATATCTACATATACATCATTATTTTTATGTTTCGGATTAGGTAAATTGTGAGGATATGCGGTGACAGGGAATTTTGATAAATACGTTTTTGAACATTGTTTTTCTGTCACTGTCTTAAAGATGCCTCTCCGATGCTATGCGAAAAAGACCTGCATTTCGGACGTTTTATGCCTAACAAAAATAAACAAAATCAACGTTTCGGTGTGTCATTTTACGCACCTCGAAACTGAAACGATTTTTTTATTTTTTTAAAACGAAGTATCAAAATAAAATTTTCTGTATCAGTACGTTTTGTGTTTTTCAAATATAGTTTTCATATTTGTATACCGTACGCCTGAAGACCGCATATAAAACTAGACGTTTTTATGGGTTTTTGGATGGTTCTAGTTCCCATAATGAACTATTTATCAATAAAGCAAAACTATTGGGACACGCCCATGGTAAATATTATAGTGCCATAATATAGGGAATACGTTTTTATGAAGAAAAGTCAGACCGCGTTTCCTCTCAAGATAAAACAGTATTGAGTCCAAATCTAGAAACTTTTCTTATTCAAATACTTAATTTAAGTAGGTACCGGGTCGTATAAAAGTACTCCAAAACATCAAACAATCAACTTTCAAAATAGAATAATTTTTGCAAATGTCAAACTCTGCTCTTCTCACCAACAGGGGTGCACTATAGTTAAGTATGTGATTTTTAAAAATGTATTGAATTTCAACTAATATTATTTTAGTATTACTAAATATCCATTGAAAATAAATAACTGGGTAGAAATTATAAGGAGTCAAATGAAATAATCTGATTGGGATCCATAAAAAAGAAAGTTGTTTGTAAACATTTAAAAATAAACTTTTTTTTACACAAAAAAAAAATATATCTATCCATTATTTTTGTAGCCTTGGTAAACGATAAAAAAACGATTACCCTCCTTACTTTTTTTCTACTTTTTAAATTGAAGATTTTAATTGTTAAACATACGCCTATGGCAAATATCTACATTTCACTGAAAACCGCACGTAAATCGGTTCAGTAGTTATTCAGTCTGTCAAGGACACACATACCTACGAAAATTGCCTTTTATATAAATGTATTACGGATTTTTTATTTTATTTCTTTAAACAGCTTTTTGAGATTATTTCTGTTAATGAATTTCTTGTGTTTATAATTCATATGAACATATGTTCACTAACGTAGCTTCTTAAGCCGCCTTAATTACAGGTATGCTATAACCTTATGTATGAGTAAATGTTACGCAGAGAGTTGTAAAGGAGTTAATACACCGGATATGACATGACCTTCTGACTTCTGAACAAGTTGCTCAATCATGCAATAGTAAGAGCGCGGTAGAGAATATAAAAAAATAAATAAAATACATTTGTAATTAAATAAATACAATAAGAAAAAAAACTGATAAGAGTCTTTCACACTAGAATTGCATATTTGCAGGAGGATCGTAAAGTGTTCAATTATTGATCTTTGTGCAGATTTCATTGAAATATTTTTTTAATATTATATAGTCAGATTTTTTTATTATTTCTTTATGGCTTCTTTGTCATCTGTCACATTATTTGTGGAAGGATTTTTTATTATTTATATTTTTCTTTTAACATTTTTATTAATAATATTTTTCTATTATTAATTTGTATATTATTTTAATTATTTTGTATTTCGTTTTAATATGTTAATAAATATTTTTGATTTACATTTCGAAGAATCCTGATTAACACGAAGTTTTTTATTAAGTCGGGACATAAAAAACAAATAATTGTGTCCATGATAAAATTGTGTTTTTTGTGCATTAAATAAATAAAAATAAATAAATTTCGAACAATTAAGCAGACAAATAATCCAACAATGTTTTGAGTATGTCCAAATGTTAGCAGACTGGCTGGATTTCCTCCCTAGGGAGTAATTTAGATCTAATTTTGTTGTAACTTGCTTTGTTGAAAGGAGAAAGATATTTGAGAAAATAATATGGAAGTCTAGCCCTGTAAATGCCTAGACTTCCATTTTCCCTTCTCAAAAATGTTTTTCTTCTCTGTTGCAGCAAAGTTAAATCTAAATAATTCCCCAGAGAGAAAATCCAGCCAGTCTGCAAACATTTGGACATACTCAAAACATTTCTCAATCAACCAATTGGTAAAAGAAGCAGTATAAAATTAGAAAATAGTTTTCAGGCGCTGCCTAGTAGGAGAATTGGTTCACCCGGATGAATCTCACCCACATAATAAAGGCTTTAGCTCTTTCACTTCACAAAAGTCAACATATGGAAGAGTAAAGGAAATTTGGAAATTTAAAGATAGACAGAATAGTAAATGTTACACAGCAGCAAAATGGACAAATAAACCAGCCGATGACAGGTTATAAGCCCTGTAAATGCCTAGACTTCTATATTCACTTTTCAAAAAAGTCTACCCTCTCTGTTGCAACAAAGTTAGAGAAATAATCCTTTCACATTGGACCAAAAAAAAAAAAAAAACCTTAAAGGGAGGAACGATGACAATAATTTTACTTCTTGACCTAGTTTGTGTTCGTGTTCCTACGCAGAGGGGATGAAGATGTCCATCTCCAAATCTGTCTAGCAGGATAATTTGATAGTTTGTTAGGCATGCCTGGAGTACGTAAATAAATGTTTAAATGTTCACAAATAAACAAGCAAATTTCTGGGACTGTTCGCAGAATTTAAATCGCAGGGACTGTGAAGTATTCTAGTGTGAAAACACCCTTTAATATAAATATTTCATATCAACCATGTCGGGAATCCAAACCGAGACCTCTTGAATGGTAGGCAAATGCGCTGACCATTACACCACAAGGTCGACAAAAACAACAATGATTGTTTACCTATAAATCCTAGCTTGAAATGGACACCATATTATGCTCTTAGGAGCGTACGTGGATTAAGTTAAATGTACACTTTTATACGTAGTAGGTAGAATTTAATTTTAAACTTCTTATCGGGTTTTCCTGAAGGTCGTTTTCCTTAATGAAAAAAAATATTTAATCTATTTTGAATGTTTTCTACTAAGCCGTTTTTTATTTTGTAGACGCAACAAAAGGAGTATTGATTTTTTTAAACTGATTTCATGCATACCGTAAAAATAAAATTTGTTATTTCATAAATATGGTACAAGCACTGAAGAGGGAAGAGTTATCTTATGTCTATGGATACAAGTCATAACCTCCAAATTTAAGACCTTAAACTTTTTCCTTTTTAAATCGGTTTTTCAAAGTCAATGTAATTATTATGGAAAAATAGGTAAATAAAGATTTTAGAACCTTGTAGCAAAATGTCATTTTTAAACATTGACTTCGGAGATTGCAAAATTTTCAATAATACTTATTCCTTCATAGTTTTTTCCTTTGTTGTATCGAGTCCATCCATTAAAAAAGGTCACTTGAGTTTAATGTATTTTCCTTAAACTATCGTAAAACTAAATGCACTTAAAATAAATTAACTGCTAACAAGGTCTCTTAGAAAGGTATTCATCCGATGATTGCATGCGAAAATTAATGTGAAAAAATCGAATAAACATGTTTCCCAAAACATATTTGACTGTTCATTCAAACCAACGCCATTAAAGTTCTTGCAATTTATAATAAATTACAAAGAGGATAGATTGAAACAGGCAACCAATATAAAAAACGTTTTTTTATAAGGGTAAGTGTCCCATGGCTAGTGGTAGTTAGTTACAACTCGTTGAAAATAGCCCCCAAATTGAAATATTTGGGTAAATAATGAGAACGTAAATATTTTTTCATTTTTTTAAAAAACGATAGGAATAATCACTAACTGCCCACAATCAAATAGCTGTAAAAAGTCAATAAGAACAAGCCTTAACCAATAAATATTATTTTAATGAATTTTATAAAAATACCGATATAATTTTTTGATAAAATAATTATATAGCGTTTGCGCCTACGTAAGCATTTTCAGAACTAGTGACGCCTCTCGATGCCTCTTTAGGTAAAAGAATCCTTCGGGAAATAAACAAAATAAAAAACTCAACCATGGAATTTTAATTATATTTTTATCAAAATATAAACCATGGTATTTTATCAAAAAATATCTCCAAAACACGTTTAAAGGCAAATTGAGCTACTGGTAACAAAACAGATATAACAAGGATACAAAGACAACAAAATAAAATAATTAAACTAATATACAACTCACCCTACCTGACCCCTACGGCTGAACTTACGAAAAAACACACCGGTTTGACAGAAAATACTTCACGAAAATTGAGACGATAAAAGTTGAATACAAAATTGCACTGGCAGTATACAAGACGGTGACATAACAATTACTAGAAATACTGACCTACGCAAATATTATATCAGACAACAAAAACACTACCACATCAAAACACCAATGACAAACGTAGGACAGTCATAAATACTATGCGAAGGACTTAAATACTACAGTGACTTACTTAACCACTTGAAAAATTACACCGAAGATTTTTTTAAAATCCGCTTGAAAAAGCACATGATGACTAGGTACACTAACCAGACCAAGACATAACTGACTCGACGTAAAAATATTTTTATATAAATTATAAATGAACAAATTACAACAGCAATGGAGATTTTATAGAAGGGAATATGGAAGTCTGGGCATTTACAGGGCCTATGACTTGCCATTGGTTGGTTATAATGGCCGTTTTATTTATATATTTAAACACTTTATATACAGTTTACATACATTTGCATTAGGGCGGGCATGTCTTACTTCGCTGGTCTGTCTCTAAACCGTCTTTTAATCTTTTTTATGTTATTATATCATTGTCGACTGTTTGTTTCTGTAAAATAAATAAATAAATGGCCTTAACGCGATTTCTTCCTACCTAAACTATTAAATTTGAAAAAATTAACAGTATATGAACATATTTTTGGTTTATTAATAAAAATTTAAAGGAATAAACATATATATTTTTTAAGAGGTCAAAATTGACTAAATACCTATACTATACTATGAAGAGGGGAGGGGGTAAAGAGGGAAGAAAAGAGGGACTTAAATATTCAGAAAGTGACATTTCATACGTGATTTGAATGTAAATAAAGAAGGAGCGTCTCTAACATTAGTGGGTAGATTATTCCATAATTTAGCAGCTACTTCTGTGAAAGAGGAGGCAAAAAAAATTAGAGCGGATAATGGGTATTGAAAGGATTCTCTCGTTACTAGAACGAAGAGGTAGCCTATAATGTGATAGAGGTTGGAAGATCTCTTTCAGATAAACAGGTGAAGTGGGATTATTAAAAATATTATGAAAAAGGGAAAGAATGTAAATGTTTCTTCCATGCCTGATACTGAGTCAGTATAGTTGCGTGCGATATTACACACTGTAACATTCACCATTTAACCAATGTTTGAACATTTATATTTCTTCAAATCGTCCATCTGCTCATTTTAGCGAAATAAAAAATATGAAACATTTTCTGACGTGAAGAGATTCATCCGATTAAATTATTACACATACCAGGTACCTGAAAACAATTTTCCATTTTTTTAAATTTTCTTCTTCCCTATTGTTATTAGTTAATCTTAATGCCTCCCTAGGGGGTGTAACACAGTATTTTGTCTACAAATTCAAAATATTGTACCTTTATTCGTAACCCTGTCAGGTTTTTAAGTATTCCTTTGTTTTTGTTTGATTGAAAGATAATGCTGATAGCTGTTATATTCCCGCCACTCTATATAATAAAATGTATAGTTTTATTAATTTGGTTTTTGACCTGTCACAAGTTGGTTCAAGTGATTAATGAACATTGGCACTGAGAAATATTACCTTTTACGTCACGAAAATCAAAAGATAGAAGAAAAGAAAAATATTAATATATATTAGAATAGTAAATGTTCTAGTATCTAAAGTGATCACTAATCAGCTTACGAAAGGTCATGAGCGTATTTAATGCTTTGACATCCATTTCCTTGTTTCTAATTGTTTACCATCTCTGTTGTGATACACACCAATATTATATTTTATTTTATTTTATTTTATTTTCATTTATTTTATTTTATTTTATTTGGGTTTTTTTACAGCTATTACATATAAAAATAAGTAGAAACATATCAACAATACTAGAACTAATTTTAAAAAAATCCTCTGTGTATCTAATAATACATAATATATGAGAAAAATAGTTTTAAAGAGTGTGTATGTGAGAATGAATGAGAGTGTGTGTGCATGTGCGTGTGCGTGTGGGAACGAATGAGGAAGAGGGTGCGTAAGTATATAAAAAATAAATCATTAAAATTTGTAATTATATTGAAGAGTGTACAAGAAAGAGCTTGGTTAGAAGTTTGATTATAAAAAAATAAATTAAAAAATAATAATTTAGATCTACTTTCGAAACCTTTTTGTAAATATTTAAGTCGAGAAATGTTACAAATTATATTATTTAAAGTGTGGTTAATTTCTAAACCTTATTCTGAAAAAAAAAAGATTTAAAAAAAATAATTAATTGATACACACTGAATGAATAATGTGCAACGAGTCCCATACAATACGGTAGGTAACCACAAAATGCAATGAATACAATGTAATGTCAACAATAAAGCATATTAGGTATGACGTATGACAATACGCGTAAGTTAATTCAAATAAAACATACAAATTCATATTATATGCACCTACATAATATATAAATAAGAATAACATATACGTTTTATTACTTTGATAAAGAAGCAGCCAGGGTTGAAACCCCAACTCTTAACTACAGACTTAGTTGTAAGGTGTGATTTTTTTAAACAAAGATTGTGATTTGACACGAATCCCAAAGAACCCTTTCTTCAAAAATTATGTTTTAAGCAATTGTCGAGTTTTAAGAAAACGATATTTAATTGAACGTAGTTATGCAGAAAGCAGCTAATCCACAATTTCGAAAACATGCTATATTAGTGTTATCAGGTGCAGTAAAGTCAATTCTATGTTCTGCTGAAAACAGCCAGGCCGCTTTCATACAAAAAAAAATCAATCACCCTTTTAAAAAATGCGTTGATCACAAAAACGGCACTTCTCAATTTGCAGTCAACACTCAGAGCACTAGAAAAATCTTACAGTATAGATGCTGATTGGAGGATTAATGACTCCAGAAATTTGATGCTCTTAAATAAATTTAAGTGGATTAATAAGTAAGTTTTTTATTTTTTTTAAATGATTAATTGAAAATACATGTAATAAAAAATATGTTTTAATACAGAATGTCACCTTGTTGATTCAAAGTTTGAATAAGGTATCATCCAATATTAGATCTAGCTGTTTTCTGTAAAATGCATATTTTAGGTTGTTTGGTCAGCCGGTCTTGAAAAAATCACCAAAATTCCTTAATTCCTACATAACTACGTTCAACTATTCTTCTTTATTATTGGATCAATTTTTTGATTTAAAAAAAACTCCTTTCTTGTTCCCACATATCAAATGTGAACAAGTATTTGAAAATAATCTGCGGCAACCCGGCTGTAGTCTCGGGGATAGTGTCAAACGTGTAACAATAAAAAGGATATTTTGTTGTGCAAAAAGGTTTTCATCTTTGTTGAAATATCTCTCAAGTATAGTTATTATTTCATAAATCACGACTATTACAACAATTGGCAAAAAGCTTACGTTAAAATAAATCACGTGGATTCCGTATCTCGAATTAGCCAAGCACTTTTTATAACTGATTGAGATTTTGCGATGTATCTAAATATTGGAATGTAAAAAATATGCTTCATAAGCGTCTCTAGGTCAGCGTGATTAGTGATTAGCTGAAAAGTGCTCTCACAAACTGCAAACCTGAGATGGAGAATGAGATAAATATTTCGTTAGCGTTAAAATGGATTGTCTTGTCAAGAAAAGAGTTACGACATAATGCAGCATATCTCACTCTCTGAGTAAAGATAAGTTCTGAATCGACATATTGAAATATAAATCTATCGCAACAGAGAGGGAAAACATTTTTAAGAAGGGAATATGGAAATCGAAGCATTTACGGGACTAATGACCTGCCATCGGCTTGTTTTTGTGATCATTTTGCACACTGTAACATTCACCATGCGGCATACGTTTTAACATCGCGTGTAGAAAAAATAAATAAAGGTTTTTTAAAAAACATTTAAAACAGTTTAATCGTAAAAATTACAACACGCAAGTACCTCTAATTTTCAATGATTACAAAAAAGTGAAGAGATTTAAAAAAAAATCAGTGGTTTAATGTGATTAACAAAACACACTAGTAAAAATAAATGTTGATGTTTATTACAACAAAGATGGAGACTATTTTTCTAAGATGGAAGTCGAGTAATTAAAAGCACTTTTGAACCGTCATTGGCTAGTTCAGGTGATCACTTTGCATGTTTACTGTCACCTTCAACAAATTTTAAATAATTTAATTTAATTTTAAATTTCTTTTATTTGTTGGTTTATAAATAAAACAATAAAATTATACACACACATACAAATTTAATGTCAGAAAATCTATATAAAAGCGCATTTGAGAATTAATATTCAGTCTCATCTGGTTCGATTAGTCACCATCTAACATTGATAAGCCTGTTTTAAGATGTAGATTATTTTATGTTTTAATTGTTTAAAAATCACTCTGACTTGTTCTGCTTTGCTCATCTATACTAAGATGCACTATAATTTGTGAACTATCTACACTAAAACGCACCTACTAAAAACTTTTTTTTTCTCTATAATATTTCAACGCGTTTGATCATACACGCTACCTATTTATATGCAGTATTGTATTTTTACTTCTTTGTAACTTTATTCCTATACTTATTATTGTTTATTATATGAGTACCTAGATTTAAACTTGTGATACCATAAAACTATTTAATTTCAATTTTGTAACTGTCTTGTTAAAGCCCCCCGGGAATACATGTTTGTTTATTTTATTTATTCAAACATTTTATATACACATACATTTCACATATATCATATGCATAAGGGCGGACATATTTCTTTATGGCAATTTTTTCCTACCTACCCAAGCCGGTCAATTTGATAAAATCAGTGATAAATGAACATCATCATCATCAGCCGTCTCTTGTCCAATGTTGAACATAGGCCTCCCCCTTTAGTCTCCATATTTCCCTATCCTGAGCCAACCGCATCAAACCACTTCCTGCAACTTGTCTTACGTCATCAGACCACCTTGTCTGAGGCCTGCCAACACTTCTTCTACCCGTTCTAGGTCGCCATTCCAGGACTTTTTTGGTCCATCTAGAGTCTGTGATTCTGGCAATATGACCAGCCCAGCTCCATTTCTGGTTGGCAGCCCTATGGACCACATCGGTGATCTTTGTTCTCGCTCTAATCCACGTATTGGTTTTTCTGTTTTTCAACGAAATACCCAGCATTCTCCTTTCCATGGCTCTCTGTTTCATTGATAATTTGTGTAAAATTTTGGTAAATGAACATACTGTTGGTTTATTAATAATTTAATTATAGAACAAAACATTGATAAACATTTGTAATTTTTGAAGAAGCAAATATTGACTAAATATCTACACTTTACTACGAATAGAGAAAGGGGTAAAGAGGGGAGGAAAAACGTAGGAAAAAGGGAAACACTGAAATATTCAGGAAGTGACATTTCATACGTGATTTGAATGTAAATGAAGAAGGGGCGTCTTTGACATTAGTGGGTAGATTATTCCATAATCGAGCATCCATTACTATCTAAGACAAGGAAAACAATTAGAGCAGTGAATGGGCATTGAAAAGGTTCTCTCGTTACTAGAATGAAGAATTAGTCCATGTAGTGATAGAGGTTAGAAGAGCTTTTTTTAGATAAACAGGCGTATATAGATAATTTATAAATAATTACGTAGGTACGTCTACGTCTATACTAATTTAACAATAACAAAGAAAAACTAAAACTACTTCACTGAAACAATTGTATTATAAATTAAGGAATAAAGGTAAAGTACTGGGTTTTGATCTCAACCGTGGAAATAAATGTATAAAAACTTTGAGTTAAGTTTTTATTCATAAATATTTATTTGATGAATGAGCTGTAACAGCCTATGTACGAGATAAATTCGTATGTAGACTTTCGGAGTCTACATAAATTCAAATACCTACCAAGTTTATAGTTTCTATATATAATGTAAACATGCTTTACGCGTTATAAAAAAACGTTAAAATTATATATTACATAAACATATAATTTTATTAATATTTCAAACTTATATGTTATTTTTATTCTTATTTATTTATTATGTAGGTGCATATAATATGTATTTGTATGTTCGTTTTTAATCAACGTGCGGGTATTGTCATACCTACCATGTTTTATTGTGGACATTATATCGTATTTACTGCATTTTGTGGTTACCTACCGTTTTGTATGGGACTCGTTGCACATTCAGTGTGTTTCAATTAAATTTAAAAATAAAATGCTTTCATTTCAGAATAAGGTTTTGAAATTTACCATACTGACTTAAATTGTAATAAAAAGGTTTCGAATGTAGGTATAAACTATTTTTTTTAAATTAAATAATTTAACTTCTTACCAAGCTCTTTCCAGTACTCTTTTCAATATAATTAGAAGTTTTTAATTATTTTTTTCTATAAACTTACGCACCCACACACACGCACCCTATCCCTTATTCATTCCCACACACACATGTACCTTCTCCCCCATTCATTCACGCATACACACATTCGTATACACGCATTATGTATTATTGGTTTTACAGTAGATTTTTTTAATTGGCTCTAGTATTGTCAATATTTTTCTACTTATTTTTTATATGATAGCTGTAAGACTGCCAAATAAAATTAGAAATAAAAATAAAGATATGAAAAACACTTCAGAGAAATTGATATGGAATCTCATGCATTTACAGGACTTGTGGCCTGTCATTGAGTAATTTAAGCGGCCACTTTACACATTGTGCAACATTCGCCATTCTGTTTATATTGAAATATTCTTATTTTTTCAATTATTTAATATGTTGATTTTTTGTTAAGTTAAAGAGCTGAAACATGGCTGAATTATTCCACCGGCGTACTAGATAACTACTAAAAAACATTTTTTGATTTACAACAGGTTCAACCAATAACATTGTGAGTTGGTCCAAATTTTTGTATAAATGGTGACTTTTATTATTATTATTACTATGAATACAATATAAAGCGTCATTTTCATAAAAGATTACCTCAAGAGCGCTTTACAATATGATTACAAAAAGAAATAAATTTAATTTTCAATTGTTTAAATTTATAATTCAACAAGTTATCACGTGCTACGGATTTATTCAAATGAGAACAAGTGGGTTTTAAGTTTTTTCTGAAACATCACTTCACTCTCACAGTTTCGCACTTCTGCTGGGAGAGCCTTCCATGCCGTAGGGCCTGCGACCGCAAATGCACGTTCGCCGAATACGTTAGTGCGCTGTTTGCGTAGAGGTATAATAACTTTTCCTCTCGACGTAGATGTAGCTGATCTGAGCGTAAGATGCCTGTCAACTAGTTCATCTGGAATGCAAAGTTCCCTTAGATATTCTGGAGCAGAGTTGTGCAGTGACTTATACATGAGCCAACAGAGTTTGTATTTTACCCTCTGTGGAAAACGTAGCCAGTGATAGATCATAAGTCCTGTCAATGTCCAGACTTTAAACTCTAAAGTGTTTTCCATCTCTGTTGTAATGTGTTAACCTTAGAAACTCTCCGGGAGATAAAATCCTTTTCTTTTAAACTTTTTTTACTGTGGAAATAATACCTTGAAAATTTCAATACAAATTAATTATAATGTTTTACAGAGAAAATATACGCAAAATTGTAGCCATGTCGGTTTGCGGGTACCTACTAAAGTAAATGGCGATAAATAATAATTTTCCTGTAGAGGTAATCAGAACTTAATTCCGTCTTGCCAATGCAAGAATAATTATTAAATTCCAAACACATAATTCTCATTGGCAAATACATTTCTGCAAGGACACTACATCTTTACGATAGGACATTGAATATACATTTTTTTCATAAATACTATTTTTAATCTGTAAAGACTAATTCTATAACGTAAAACCCGCTATGCATTGATCGTGTAAAAAGTAGAGTATGTGTTTCATAAATAAACACATTATTAATTTAAATATAAACTAACATCAAAACATTTATGTATCTTTAGACACTCTTTTTTGTAAGTTTACATATCATTTTTCATAAAGAAAATAATTCAATTTATGTAATTATGGTAATTTACTATCA
The DNA here is from genome assembly GCF_059751315.1 of Micrasema longulum. Lineage (NCBI taxonomy): Eukaryota > Metazoa > Arthropoda > Insecta > Trichoptera > Brachycentridae > Micrasema > Micrasema longulum. The sequence goes on from NW_028277415.1 coordinate 402,932, forward strand.
ATAACAAGCAAGGTAAAACATTAATCAATTGTTAAGATGTATCATTATTGCATTTATAGGTACATATTTATTACAGATATTAAAAAATGCATTATTTGAACACACTTATCGATAATTTGTAGTATTCAACATGTGAGTAAAGTGCGTTCTAACGTTTATTAAGTCCATAGTAATGATCTGCCAAACTTGTCGGTAAACCAAGGAAACATACATTTTTCGTTAATTTTTCCAAATGTTTGTACCCATGAACTGGATTCAACCCCTATGGAGCTGTTGATGTTAACAACATATTACAAAAGAGATGAACATTTAAGAGAAGTGAACATAGAAGTCTAGGCATCTACAGGGCTTATGACATGTCATTGGCTGGTTGAGTGTCCACTTTACTTACTGTGTGACATTTACCATTCTGCCTTTATTTGAAAATTTATATCCCTATAATTCTTTCATGTGTTTATGTCTGTGAAGTAAAAGAGTTGAAATCTTTATTGATACGGGTGGGATTCATCGGATTGTAAGAAGTAAAAAATAAATCAAATATTTTCAGACGTTGCCTCGTATGCAGGTGAAACAATTAAATCAGATAAATCTCACCAGTATCAATAAGAGTTTCAGCTCTTTAACTTCACAAACATTTACAGATGGAAGAATTGAAAGTAATATATTTATTTAATTTTTTATTTATATTTAATTTACTAAAAAGAAAACATCAGCCATCATACCAAAAAAAATGAAAAACCAAAATTACAGTCTGATTATAGTTTTTTTTTGTATTTAAGTAAACATACAATGCAAGAAAAAGAAAAAAAGCGTACCCGTAAAAAGCCACGCCGTAAAATTCTACTCTTAAAAAAATAAAATATTACAATAATATTAAAAAAGAACATGATTTTTTTTTTGACTGTCATTAAAAATCATTTTGTCGGCGGATGTACATTCAGTAACCCCAGATCAGCCAGTATATAGATGTTTCAATATGGCAGAATGGTGAATGTTACACAGTATGTAAATTGGTCACTTAAACCAGCCAATGACAGGTCATAAACCCTACAAATGTCTAGACTTCCATATTCTTTTCTCAAAAATGTTTTCCCTCACTGTTGCAACAAATGAAAGGTCTGAAGTCTAATGCAATTTAAATGCCCCCCTGCACAATCAGCTAATAGTGACACCTCGTTACCTAAATGCCACAGAAATATAATACCTACCTTTAAAGAGGCAGAAAAACATGCAATATTGTAATTTAATTGTTTTTATCTAATTTAAGACCTATTTAAATGTTTACTAGTTTGTAAGTAAGTATTTTCATTGAATCATTCATTTTGAAAATGTCCAAAGTGAAATTGATATTATCCATTTAAATCTTATATAAATGTGCAAATTTAATCAATGCAAGTCAATCAAGTATTGCTTTATGTATATATTTCGTATTGACACTATCTTCTTCCTCCTGGGTACGTGTCCCATTTATTTGGGGCCAGCTTTCCTATTCTTCAGTCTACACGTCGGACTAGGAAATCTGTTGTTTGGTTTGTTTTTTTCGATCGCTTGCCACCTGAAACCGAGACAGTAACCCCTCTTGCTAACTAGGGCTTAGAATGCCACCGTTGATTATTGTTCCCCCGCTGCGATCCTCAACACAACGTCCTGCCCGACGCTGCTGTCTTCAAACAGCGCATGCCCCAAAGTATGTCCGGGTGGCCTGAGTAAAGATTTGTGCCCGTTCCACCTGCTACGTCGTACTGATGCACTTTATCTCCGCCATCACAGCTGTTGAGGTCTTCACTCGTACGTAGCCCTGGGCAAAGGATCGCGTTATATCCCGCGATACTTGGTCCTCATCCATACTTAGCCATTTTCAGTCTATTGAAATAAGAAGTGCCTACCCCCGTGACGCGGACGCGCTGAATGAGAATTACTCCAGTGAAAACTGAGAAGGTGACTCAGTCCTTCAGGAGCCAGGTTAATGGTTTCGTTTAGGTATGACTGGCAAATATATGCCAACAAGCAATTGCCCGATACCAAAGGCATAGTTTTGATACTATGGCAATGAAATATCATTTCGTATCGTGCATTTTTTCCAAGAGTATATTTTTTTCTTTCAACTTTCAAATCTTTGATTTTTCAAATCTTTGGTTTTCAAAATAACAGTTCAATTGTACTAAGCATTATTAAGAGAAGGATGTTATTTATATAAAACTTTGTTCATTGACCTTTCTGGAGCGTGACAATCGTGACATCTATACCAGATCGATATTATTTCTTGGTATTTATGTAAGTATTAACACTTTGAACCCCTCTAGAATTCTACTTGCTGGCTGTTTATGTAGGGCGCACTTGCCCGATACTGCATTGCTTCGTTAAACGTACAATCATTACTGCACATTAATCAAAATCGGTATCCGTCAAAGCAATCTATTGCTTAGGACATTTGAAAATGTAAATATCTGTTGTATATCAAGTAATATAAGGCGATCGATTTATAAAGATTAAAAAAAATAAATATCTAAAAAACTATTTTATGCATAGATTTCTTACCATGCAAGAGGTTTCGGGTTGAATTAACGACATTTTTAGCTTAAAACATTTATTTTCGTTTACATTTGGTATATTTTTTATTGCATAATATATAACTTTACAACTTTACATCGAAACAAAAAAAACACACATTGGCATAACCAGTGCGTGGGTAAACTAGATCTTGAATACATAAATCTATAGTGTAGATGCATAATATATATCAAATAAAAAAACGTACAAGTAAAAATTAAATGTTACGTTCAGGTTGCTTTTTTTTATTTTAGTAAGATGTAAGAATCTGGATATAAGAAATAGAAAAGATAAAGAATACATATAGAACAAAAAATATTAATTTTAAGTTGATAATTAAATTAGGAAAAAATACGACAGCAAAATAAAGTTTATCGGGAAAAGAAAACAATCAAATTTATATTTTTAACCCAGTTTTTAAATGAATTATTAGTAGAAAAGAGGCTTAAATTATAATTTTCCGTTGTATTTATAAAGTATGAATTTTACAGTTTAGAGGGAAGGACATTTGCATGCCTCTGTCCTAGTGTTGATTTACTAAACGGAATCTCCAGCACTTGATTCCTTCTTTGACAATGGCAGTTTAGGTTTTGAGGGAACAAGTGCTGACGATTTAAAAATATATTTATACACTTCAGTAGTTCATAGTCCCAGAGCTTTACAAACGCTATCATCATCGGTACATATCGAGACGGTAAACTTAACTTTTCTCTTATCTCTATCTACCTCGGTATGCCCTACCGACCTGTATTTATGTGTTTTCATTACGTCATCTTAGATGTCATATGATCGAATTTCACCAATAGGTAAGCGTGGAAACTTTACTCTACGTTTAATGCTTAATTAAAATTCGAGTATTTCTCTTACATATTTTAAATAACCTTTTGTGATGACAAGCAGCCACTTTATTTAAAATTGAAATAAATGACAAATAAAACAAAATTTCCTTGCTTGAACCTGGTTTTCAATTGACATTTGACAATTTCCGAAAGGGTAAGCTTAACTTTTCTTTCGTATGGATCTACCGAGGTATTTTTTACAAAGCCAGCTTTAACGATAAGTAGATAGATGCTTTCAGAAATATGGAGAGAACTGTTAAATAATACAATTTATTTATTTTTTATTTTCCCAGTGGCAACCTTTTTACCAAATATCAAAGGTGAAAGAACGGCTAGATGTTGATTGATGTTAATATGTTAGAATCTAGCCACATTATCTCTGCATCTAGCTGGTTGGTTTCAAAACTGACAGTTATGTCGGAATTAATTTGGCGCTCAAAACGTACTTATTTCTCTTTCGTATTTTCAATAGGCATTTAAGAAAATAAGTGGCCACTTCAGAGCGATTAAAAATGTTTAAATATATCATATCCCATACCTAAATATGTGCAAAAACGCGAAAAATTTATTTATATACAAAATTGAATGTGATTTTCTCAAGCCTGCGGGTTCTGTGTTGTAATTCACCACTGTAATTGGGCCCCCTAGCCTGTCGTGGTGCAAAAAAAATAATATAAAGAACATTATAAAGCCAATAACAAAATACGTGCATTAAGTCTGTCATTTATATAAAAATACTTAAATTTCATTGATTTTGCCGTGCATAGTTTTCATATAAATGTGTGTAGAGTGAACTGAGTGAATAATTTTATTTTCTGTAGAACGCAAATTTGTCCTTGAAAATTGAGTATGAGATAAACATTGGAGCCGAACGGACGAAATGTCACTTGAGGTATTGAATACATCTACCACAAGAAAATGGTTTTGTGCATCGGAAAATTCACCTAACTCAGACGTGCTCGCTAACCTACTTCTTCTCAATTAAAAAAAAAAAACTTATCTTTGCATTACATTATTTTTTCATATAAGCAAATTAATAATAAATATTGACAAGTATTTGCTCCGAGAAAGACTTTATTCATAGACATTTATGTTTAAATCACACGAAATCTCAGTATGCAACCTACGGACCTTAGACCTGCCTCGGTTTTCCATCTGTCGTGAACAATTTATAAGTCTTTTGTCATTTTTCTCGTGATTCTGGTGAGAACCGAGAACTACACATTCTATACAAGTTACAAACAACCAGTTTATGGCAATATGGATCAGTATTAGCACATCGTTGTACAAAGCACGATTCATTTTACCTTTTACAGTTCTAATTTACTACGTATTGTTTTTCTGTGAAACCGAATCGCCGGATATGTAATTACGAATCTCAAACTAAGTTTATCACGAAAAATTCACTAGAAAAAAAAACAAACTAATTAGCACTATAGGAATAAAATAATCAAACAAAATGTATCACAAATGCTAATACAAAACATTGTCTCATTAAAAATATATATAACACTGTCACCAATGAAATTAGCACTTAAAATTTAAGTATACGCAGCTTGACAGATTCAATAAATATTAGCAAGAAAAAAAATTGCCTATGTAGTTTTTTATAGTTTGTTCAAACTCATGGCATAACCATCGCTAAGTTTACTGACGTTTGCATCTTTCAGTGTCTTGTCAGTTTTTTATTTTGTTTTACGTCTTATTTATATAAGAACATTAAAAAAAATGTGATTTGCCGTTATAGACGAAATTCATACAGATAAAAATTAAGTATATTGCCTGAATTAAAATGAAATGGGCAAACGTTTTTAAATACCTAAAATTCCATAATTTCTTCTTAAAGTTCTTTGTCTCTGTTTCATTCATTATATTTAGTTATTACTTTTATACGGCTTAAAACAAATGACCACATTAGATATAATAGCTACAGTAATTGTTACAAAAGGTTTGCATTTAATTTTATTAATATAAAATTAAACGATCATAGAACTTTAAGAAAGATTATGGGTAAACAAGGAAAAACAGATGTGACTACGCAGGAATAGGTAAAAAAAATGTTCTATCACCAAGCAGTCATATATTAAGAAAATGATCTGTTACCCAAATTGTGATGTCTTAGGACAGTTTGATAGAAAGTTTAGCAGTTTTATTGGGTGAGAAAATAAAATAATTTGACCCCTAAACCAGAATATTTTTATTAATTCATTTTATTTATTAATTTTATTCACATTATGAACAAAAATAAAAATTATGTGTCCTCACTGGAGTTTTCCGTGCCGAGGATACTTTACAACATACCTTTTTTCAGTTTTTTCATGTGAGAATATACAAAAAAGACTTAATATACAGAGAGAAATTACAAAACGTTTTGACAGATTTAAACACTACGTATTTATGTTTATATGTAATTTGTGTATCAATATTATTTATATTATAGAAAGCACAATAAAGGAACAAAAACATAACATAAATGGTACGTTTGTGGAGCGGGTGATTTAATATTGATTTGAGCGAATGAGACAATCTATTTAACTTCTACCCTAATCTCCTATCCATTTTGATAGACTTTTCGAACATTTTCACGTTACTAATTATTTTAATAGACAGTGGAAATAGGCTATAGATTTTCATTGCATAATACTCAAAAAAAAAATGTCCAAAAGTGGTGTAAGTTTGTATTTGTTTAAGTAATCTTTATATTTTAATTATTAGTTCATATTTTTCATATGCGTTTGATTTAAGCATCGGTCATTTCTATATCACATCAAACTTGTAAACTTACGAAATTGAAATTATTATTTATATAATGTAATCAATTTGTTCAAATTTATTGGGCCCTTAAGGTTTAGTTAATATTTTTATCGGAATTGTAAATCACTTGTTCACGGCAATAAGTTTAAAACCATTTGAACATTTAATTGTGTAATAAATTAACTGATCAGTTAGTAAAATGTTCTTGTGAAAGTTCAAATGCGCTCATGGTTTTGGTTTCATCAAACAAATCGTGACTTTTATAATTAACATAAATTCACATTCTTATATCTGGACCTTAAGTTATTGTGAAATTTACTCTATCCATTATTCATTAGTTAACATCGAATCAGTTTAGACATGAACTGCTTGTTACTTTTATTATTTGTACAAATTACTCAATTAAAGTCATGATTAAAACAAATCGATAAAAATATTTTTGACCAATACGTACACACATTTTAACAGGGATTTCTTCAATTCTTTTAAATGTCTTTAATTTTTGTAAAGTAAATGAGCTAATACCTTTATTGGTGCAGGTTAGATTATTTTAAATGATTCAATCTACTAGAAAATGTACAAAAACACCTTTCAAATTGAATATTTTTTTCATTTAAGATCAGTTATCACATTTAGAAGATATGTCTAGAAAATGTACTAAATTTAAATTAAATATTGGCAAAAATATTATTCCCAGAAATATTCTTTATCTGTATATAAATATTTATCATACTTGATTTAATACATTTCTGAATATTGCACGAGCTTAGTAATCAAAATAAAATATTTTATTCCAGTAAAATGGATAAATAGTGCAGAGCCGATTCTATATTTTATAGACTCCGTCAAAATATTTAAATTGTGCATTTATCACGCTGCGTTGTATTGTTATATAATGTACGTATTGTAGAAATACCAATCGACAGGGAATTCTAAATGCAGTTGTAGTATCTTGTATAAATGTGAAATATAAAACTGGAGAAAAGGACCAAAACAGGATAAATGCGGTTGATACTTAGATTAAAACCCTAATAGAATCGCCCATACGGATAAAAAACATAATGTGATTATTCACTACGACGTTAGTTACAGATTACAGCAATACAACGGGCCGAAGGTACTTTGGTTGATAATTGCAAGCGCAAACTGAAACCGCCCACTACACGTTTGTTGTTAAACTAAAAACCAAACTAAAACCAAACCAAAATTTTTGAACACTTTTGTTCTAAACAATATAACTTTAGTTTTTCTCTTGGAAATTATTACTGTGAAGGTTGACATGAAATGAGAGAGCAGATTAACGAGCAAGAGTTTGTAAAATAACGGCATTTTTCTTCTCAACATCCCCTTAGCTTTGCTAAGCGCTGTAGAAAACAAAATACGCAGCAGTGTTAGAAGATCATTACCGCGCTTCTTCTACAGGTAAATTCACAAAAAAAAAACTCCAACACTGGCTAATGCAGCAAACTTCCGCCGTCATCACCAAAGTACTTTCGAAACGACCAAAATTTTTACCGGACACGGAGATATGAGAAGTTACCTATATGGGATTAAATTAAGGAATGATGACTATTGTCCATGCGATGATATTTCTTCACAGAGTATCGAACATATGTTATTTCAGTGCCCATTTTTCAGTTTACAACGCCACAATCTTGAAGCAGAATGCAGTAAAGATGGAATATCCTTAACAGATTTTCACATTGTCGTTAAAAGTAGTTATCACGCGCTATTGTTCTTGGCTTTGCAACAATGGTGATTGGACTCATAAAGGTAAATAACCAAAATCAGTGATCAAACATCTCATTTCCAAGATAAACAATAACGATTTTTTCCGAGTAACTTGGCCTTGTACATGATACGTAAGGCTACTAAATACAGGGGTCCAAATATATATTTTTTAAAAAGATAGTCCTTAAATAATATTACATGGCGTACAATACGTGTGACTATAGAATAAATGTATGATAAAAAAATGGTAAAATAGTTTAAAGTTGTAATAAAAGGGTGAATATTGACGTTGAACAAGGATGCCATTTAGAAATTTAAAAAAATAACAATAATGTATCGAAATTTTCGCGGGGTACACCATAATGTGTTATTTTACACGTGAAAAAAATATTTTTCTATTACCAAAATTCTCAATGCATTGTTTTTTTCAAAGACAACCGGTATTGCAATAGCAAAACACTACTACAAAGTAATGCAAATAATTGTCTTCTAAATATGAAGTAAACTGTGTGCCGATGTTGAGATTAATTAGCTGGTCATTAAAAGTTGCATTTATTTTAATTAACTTTCTTTTTTTATTCACACCAAAAAATGCGGACTTCAAAAGCAAAACATAACGAATTTCTCTCGACCATACACCTAAGCGTAATTTTAATTGGTTCTCATTATTTTCTGTTACCTTCAAAAACACAAGTAAACAAATTGAGATTGATAGACATTCCTTTACAATATAAATAAAATACTCAACTAAGTAATACCTACTTAAACAAAAATTTGCAGTGCAGGGCAAAACATTAAATGGATTACAGCAAATATAGGAAAACATAATTTGAAAAAGATTTTATATAGTTTCGAAATAATGTTATTCTACAAATGTTACTCTCCTTTTCAGAAGAATTATTTTTATCTTAATTGGTTGCAACAGAGAGGAAAAACATTTTGAGAAGGGAATATGGAAGTCTAGGCATTTACATAGTTTATGACCTGGTTTGGTTGTCTGGTTTAAGTGGCCACTTTTTACACTGTGTAACATTCACCATTCTGCCTATGTTTAAACATCTACAATTCTACAACTCTTCCGTTTGTTGACTTTTGTGAAGTAAAAGAGCTGAAACCTTTATTATGTGGGTAAGATTCCTCCGGCTTAACCAATTCACTTACTAGGCAACGCCTGAAAACATTTTTTTTCCAATTTTTATGTGTTCTCATAAAAGCATTAATTTTTCAACGTTTTGATATCTATCGTTTTCTTCCAGTAAACTTTATTTAAATTTAAAATAGAATTTATACCCACACACCGGCCATGCCTTTGTGGGTTATTGTAATAGTTTTTTTTTGTATTTGTAACTTATACATACCTATTGTAAAATTAAAAGAAAACATTATAATAAATATAAAATAAATAAAAAAATGTCCTTCGCTTCAGGTAGGTACCAGTCCAAGGACTATGACATAATATTCTGGTGTGAATTCACCCTTTTAAATAAATATTTCATATCAAACAAGTCGGGAATCGAACCCAAGATCTGTTTCATGGTTGGCAAATGGGATGACCATTATACCACGAGGCCGACTTATATCTGTAATAATACAAATTTCCCTTTCGTTCGGTTATTTGTGGTGGCAATATTTTTAAGTTTGCCGCCGTAAACTTCTGACTGATCGGTTTCCCGCCAAACCGCCATGTTAGAAAATGGCAGCCAAATATTCGCCTTAGGTACTTGATGATCGGTCTCACGACCTTGACCTACCTAAAACAAACCGTATGCAAGTACTATGACAGTTCTTATCTCGTGTGAACGTGTTTTCTGTAATTAAAAACTACTTTCACAGTCACGAATGCATTAATTTTATTGTGGTCTTAATAAAGTAGTAGTTAAAAAAGGATATATTCTAAGTAAGCCTTTTAGCCATTACGCCACGGCGCGGCGCGGCGTACGGGAGCAGTTAAATGAGTTTCACACTTTTCTTTTTTTCCTTTTTCTGTTTTGATAATAATATATTTTTAATCTTACCCATTTCTGATCATAAATATCTCAAAAAATTGATCTCCATAGGTAAATAGAAAAATTATCCGCATTCGATCATAAATGACTTAAGATTTAAAAAAATACAAAAAAAATATCTAAAAGAAAAATGTAAATAGCCACGAAAACGAATCCAAAACCTCAATTTAGGTATTCAAACGCTCTTTTTTTTTAAACTAACACAGTCATAGTAATAAACAATACATAAAGAATAACAACAAATAAGAATACCAATTATGGTTTTCAAATAGGAACAAAAAATATTAAAAAAAACAAAATGTAGAGTTCGCTAGGGGTGAAAGGAAGTGAGATGGAAATATAAGGAAGGGAGAGAAGAAGAAGAAATAGTAAGTAAATATAAAACAATGAAAAAATAAATAACAATGTACATAAATGTACACGCACAATATACTTATATATACATACACACACACATCCATATATATATATATATATATACACACATACATACATACATACATACATACATACATACATACATACTTACATACATATATACACACATACATACATACATACATACATACATACATACATACATACATACACATACATATATACATACACATACATATAAACACATACATATTTACACATATATTTACTACAGTACCCAGACCAATCGGGAAAAAATCTTTCTAGGATTTTTTCTTGCCACTGGCGGGAATCGAACCCGTGACGCTAGTTTCACAGTTAGCTATCTTACTAACTATGTCACGGCGCCTACTCTCTCTTATACAGATGTATTGCTGTTTTTTTGTTTTGTCCTCCCCTTACGGGGGTGGTATTCGGATCCTCTGCCTCTGACTACCCAGGGAGTCCTTTTTTATACAAAGCCGTTCTCTCATTGTAAATATCCGTGTTTTTACTTATGTGTGTTGTGTTAGTCATGTTTGTTGTGTTACTTTAGTTTTAATAAATTGTTTTTTGTATATTTGGATACGCTTGTTTATGTAAATTGTTTGTGTAAATATATATTTTTTTAATTAAAAAAAACAGAGGCTTGATGGGATTCTGAGGGCTGGAGACGACGTGATGGACTCTGTCCATACATCCTCCTCCCCCGTCTTTAATCTGCATAGAGTTTGTATTCCTTAGGAGTATTTATAATAACTTTCCTCTATGCGGAGCTGGCAGAGCTTAAGGATCTCTCCTCAATGATGTATTTGCGTACATTATTCTTCGGGTAGCAAGGTTAAATATATTTTGTATAAAAATCCAGCATGGTTGTACAAATGTTATCTTCCAAATCCGATGTAAAAATGTCAATTAGAAGATTGTTGATTGTTGAAAAAATAAGAGAGATATACCAAGTCTTGTATTGTATGTCGACTAGTGTGACATTACAGCCACACAAGAGTTAATTTTATTTTGACATTTAGAAAAATTACGCGAAACTTGTATTTGTTTAATTTGTGCTCTTTGCATGCTAAAAATCGTAAACACAATACCATTATTTAATTTTATTACAAAACCGGGTTATATATTTTTGTTTTGCGCAATCGTAATCATGAACCAAGAAAAAAAATGCGTATTACAAGAATCATTAGTTTATTTAGAAACGTAAAAATGTGACCGTGGTTATAATTTCATTATAATGACTCAAAGTAGGTACAATAATTGAAACTATAATTTAGTTTCACGATAAAGGGAAACGGTTGAAATTAATCGATAATTTAAAGCTAAACCACGGATAGGATGGAATAGAACGCCAAGAATCCTTGACTTTTCATAACATTCTAAAACAAAACAATGTACTGATCTTGATCTATCTAGAACTATGTATTTTTGCCATTGCTCGGTGCTCCTGTGTTAACTCTTTCAGAAATGGATTATTACTGCTATTAATTAATTTCTTAAGCCGTAAATTGCTTTTACATAAATGGTACACATGTACGCTGAAACTTCATTTTACACTGGGATACGTACCACATAATACCGTGTAAAAATATAAACAATGCTGAATCGGTTTCCTTGCATAAAAATCATTCGGGATTTGAAAAAACTACATTTTAAACTATTTATTTACTTAACAAATTTCCGAAAAATAATACATTATTTTGAAATACTTTAAAACAAGATCATTCACAATTACGAGTACTTTCATATTTATAGATGGCATCTATGTGTACTATCGTATTCCACAAAACGTCTTATTTTGTTTTTCAGCGTAAAATAAGTTTGGAATAACCCTTTATGAATTATTTCTATTAATTTTATTTTTTATTCTATTTTATTTTATTTTATTTTTGAAACCAACACAGTCATAGTAATAAACAATACATCAAGAATAACAACAAACAACAAAACCAATTATAAGTTTCATATAGGAATAAAAAAAAAACAAAACGTACAGTTCGCTGGGGGGTAAAGGAAGTGGAATGGGAAAATAGGGAAGGAAAAGAAAATGAAAAAATAGTAAGTAAATATAAAACAATTAAAAAATAAATAAAAATGCTTATAAATGTACACAACATACATACATATACATACACACACACATCCATATGCATACATATATTTATATATACAAACGCATACATACATACATTTACACGCATGAACTTGCATATATATACACTTACATACACACATAAACATATACGCATACACTAACGCACATACATACGCGTACATATATATAATTAATAATAAAAACTAATAAGTAAAACGACAACAAAATAGTAACTAAAAATTTTTCTCTTGTGACGTCTATCATCAACATCATCGTATTTCCCTTTCCGCACCCAATGGTGCATAGAGCACTGCATTGGTACGCCAACCGCAACGATTATTGATCACTTTTGTTATGTTAAGGTAACATATTCAGTCTTACGCTTTCTGTGCCAGACCAGGTGTGTTTGTTTGTATGAATTTTATCATCATCAAACCCTTATCCGCACCCGTTGGTGCAAAGGGCACTGCATTGGTGAAATAAATTTTGTATTTTTTTTCCACCGCAAGAAGCCTGTAAGCCCAATTATAGTGGCGAATTATAGCACAGAACACCCAGGCTTGAGAAAAAAAAAATGTTTTCTCACTGAGAATCGCACCAGGAGCATTTCGTGGGTGAGTCAAGCGTCTAAGCTATTATACCACGGAGGCTGCATGCAGCGTGTCTCGATCATCTGTTGCAGGAAAGTAAGATGATCAAACTTGATAGTTATAATTCGAATCCTGACGAAGAGACGGGTACGTCTTAACCGGTAGATATAGAAAAGTCGGTAAGTGGTTATGTACACATATTTTCTAATTTTTATTGTAAATTTGACGATTTAACTTTTATGGTCCAGCAGTCTATATAAAATGGTAATACCTTCATAAAATCTACTTTTAAAGTAGTAAATGTTTCGCAAAATTTATGGCTAATATGTTGTTCCCTTTCGTCGCAATACATTTCTTCCGCTGTCGCTGGCCATATTACATAAAACGTATCTAATAAAATCTTGCTAATTTGTTTAAAACGAATTCATTTTGTGCAAGAGTTGATATATTATAGGTGTAATGACAAAATTAAACAAAAATGACACGATTCGAGAAAAATTTCAGCACAAGTGACAAAATTATAGCAATGTTTCAACATAAACAACATGTTAAAAGTAAAACAACCACTAACAATAGTATTATTGACAATTTACATAATTATTAAAACTATCGAAGCCATTAAGAGCATAAATTTTAAGCACTTCCTATTTCTCAGAAGAACGATGAATGAATGTTGCAAAGTAGTTTGATAATCATAGTAAAATTATATCACAATTTTAAATGTTTATTAAAATGTATTTCAAGTCGTTTTAAGATTCCGAAACGTTATAACTATTTTTATGTATTCCGGTTCTTAGAAATGTAGGAAAACATGATTTTGAGTGTTCTAATTTATTTTTTACTAGTAAAAAATAATTTTAGGATGTAATGGATTATTTTCCAAAAACGCAACACTGCAAAATCACTAATCATTAAATTAGTTTTTAATTAATTACATAATTTTAAAAAAATTAATACATCCTCTTATATTAGTGAGAAGAGGGAAATTTATGAAATAGAACAAGCAAGAAATGCCTACTTGTATAATCAAGATTGTTAGCGATACTAAAATTTTTAAAAAGTTAAACCCTGATTTACTAAAAAGGCATGTTTACATAAAAAAAAAAGTATTATATAAACACCCTCAGGGAGTTATTAGCACTTGTGTGGCCTATGATGTAACACGAGCCTACATAATACAGAACTTGATTTTATCTCTCTTATTTATTCAAATGGTGAAGTCGAATTTTTTGACTTCTTCAAATTGACATTTTCACATTGGATTTGAAAAGGATCTGGATTTAAGTAAAATATTTTTATCCTTGGTATGCGAAGAATAATTATACGAATGAAAGTGATGCCAAAACCACAATAAATTTGTTTTACTGTATAAGAAAGAGCACGGGAATAGAACGTATCAGAGATGCTGTTCTGTGGCCGGTATTTGTGTGAAAGACACAAAAATAAATGTAGAAAATTGGTTCCATCAGTCAACATTGGCATTTCATTAGAAGTAGGCGAGGGTGCACGCTAGTTATATGACAGGCGTATTTGTGATTTTTCATTAATTTCTTTATAACAGACCTAAATTATATTATAATTTTTAGTTTAGAAAGTTATGGAAAAGGATTTTTTAACAGCGTGCCTCAATGTTTTATTTTCCAAATGTTGGAACTTTAGAATATTCTGTATTTTGAGACCAGCAGTACGACTCTGAGCACATTCTAGGGAGTAGAGAACGCGTTGCTTTATTGGTGATCCCGCGTATTTTGGATTTGGTCCGACGTTTCGGCTACCATTGCGGGGACCATTTTCAGGGTTAACTAATATCTTAGCAACGTAAGTCTAGATAACATACGATCGAATTTTCAAAAAATCACCAAACTATAAAATTTATACAACACCGTCAATTTTATCACATAACTATACATGTATCCATGGTGCTATTATGCAACCGTGCATGTGTGAAAATATTGAAAATATTGAACAATATGTTTATTTAAGTTTAACTATAGATTGTTATTTTAAATCGGATGTACAAATTAGAAAATTGTGTAAGCGATTAAAAGCAATAAGTAATAGAATTTATGTATTAAAATATTATGTCCCTGTTAATACTTTACGAATTATTTCTTTATCTCTCTCTGAATCAATTATACGATACGCTATAACTTCCTGGGGGTTATCAAGTGAAACTAATATTAATTTTATTCAAACTTTGCAAAATTCTGTGATCTAATTGCTACTACATAAAGATGTATACCGCCAAAGACACAATATTTCAATATCATGTTTGTATAAATCTGTAAATAAATTATCTGTTAGGGCTCTTCTTTGGTACAAAATAATTTGTCAGCATGCGTCACATTCCGAGTATGAACACAAGTTGGTACATGATTACAACACCAGGTTTACTAGTCTGGAAGGGCTAGCTGTTCCTAGATATTGCAATAAATATGGAAAAAGGACACTGCAATACAGTATACCTAAAATATTCAACATGTTTCCAAACAATATTAAAAATACTGAGTTAAATACAGAAGTGAGACGTTTGCTCAAATTATGGTTAATAGAAAAAAAATAATTTCTGTGATAGTTTTTAATTTTTGATAATGTAATATGTGATGTTTTTCAAGTAAAATTATTGTTAGTGTAGATTGAGTGTGAATAATCGATTCAATTTATAAGAACTTGCTGACGAGTTTTATGTATTCAACTCAGCAAGACTTTAATTGAGATTTTTTTGTAAATATTTTTGTAAAATAAATAAAAATATATATTTTTTTTAAATTAACCTTTTTTTAAACGAATTATCGTTAGTATCGAATAGTCTTGAAGTCTAAAAAAGTCGCGTAATTTCGAGACTCAAATTTGTTTGATTTGTAGAGAATGGAAGCCCTAATTGCAACTGTCTATGCCTGGACTTTCATATCCATAATATACAATTGTCTAAAAGTCGTAGGCTACAAAATGTGATTCTTTAGACGGTAAATTTCTGGGCGAAACTTATATACAATTGTATGTACCTGCTCATTTATGAAATCATTTTACTTCACTGTACAATATTTCTTACTATCCAAAACATAAACATTTTAAAGATGACCTATTGATTTTATACATTTCTACAATTATTTAAATAATGGCTTTGGGATACTTTTTTAAAAGTAACGTTTATCACATTTCAAAGTGCAAGTGTTCATTCCGAAGTATTACGTGATCCGACGGCCTTGTATTGAGAAACTATATCGATTTTATAAAGAAGCGTATAGAATAAAAAGACCAGTTATTTCTGTTCATATACGAGAATATACGTACATCAATAATAAAAAATATAATGAACCCTCCCATACAGATATTTCACAAATAATTGCGCAAGAAATTCAAAGAGAATGTAAAACTTTTTTGCTGAAAAAAGGCGGCCTTTTAAAATCGGCATTTAACTATTTAAATCGGTTATGAAATATTTTAGGCCACTACACATTTATAAGTATTAATTTATTTTTGTACAAGGAAGAACAAAAAATTTCACCAATTTCAGTGGTGAATTACAGCACAATATACTTACGCTTATAAAAAACACAAAATAGTAGAAATTTCGCCAGAAATCAAACCCCGATGGGTAACCGGTCATTTAATATATTTGCACCACTTACAGGGCCATCATCAACAAAATTTATAATTACGGAATTAAAGTTTGAAGTTTAAGTTTTGCGTTATTATTTTTTTCACTGTACATTTCTTCGGCAATACAAATATTTTTGCATACCTGAAAATATTTTTAAAACGCATCCATACGATTACATAAAATTTAAGTGCATCAGTAAATTATTTCCTCAAGGCCGCTTCAGCACCTCAATTGTTGCGTTGGCGTTGGCGTTGGCGTTGGTACAGTAATGTGATATGCGGCAACGAGGAACTTCAGCCCTACGGGAAAATGGATACAATAAATGTTTTCTTGCGCGCGGTAAAAATTGGAGCATTAAATTGTAAGGCATTTCCTGAAAATGCACGAATAAAATAATAAATAATATTTTAATAAAAACGAACTACTTTGAATTACGTAACTGGTTTATATGAATCAACCTATGATGTGCAAGTTATGGAAGATTTTCGGTTTGCTTGCCGTGGAAGAACTGATCGAGAGTAACCGGAAAAGTACCTCTGACGTCGAACGCGGAGTTATTTCAGAAATACAAAACTTTAAAAAATCGAAGCGCTAATAATACGATAATCAAAATTTTGTAAAAAATGTCTTAGTTTAATACTCTATTAACAAATAAAAAAATATCGAAAAACCACTGAACTTCCTCATTGTAATACTTTTGAAAGCAGAACTCCTTATAACTAAATAACAGTTGACGATTTTTCACAGTTAATTCGTATCTCCTTGTGTTAGTTTTGTGCCATCAAACTGTTTCCTGCACTTCTCTTCTGGAATACCGTGAAACTTCAGATTTGGTCAGTCACTTTTACATTTTTCTTCGTAAATTAAATTCGATTATTTTCATATCTTATTCATATTTTTATCAATTACATTCAACGCATCCGCGCTATTATTTGGCTTAAGGTTCATGATATACTTAATTACTAAGTATGCACATTATAAGTCTGGTGTTTAGAAAAAATAATTTAATTTTACGGTCGCAAATTCTTTTATAGGTTACCAAATATGATACATTTTATGCGTATTGTGAAATGCGTACTATAAATATGTATTATTTTCAAATTTTTATGAGTTTACAATTGCATTGACTTTACTGTTAATTGTCTATTTATAACATTTTTGTTGTACTCCCAAGAGTTACAACAAACTCATTTGGGACAAAATAATATTTATATAAAGGTATAGTCATAATAATAATAAAGTAACAAGTTAAAATATGTACATAAAACTGAAAAAAGATAGCAAGCAAATATATAATACAAAGAAATTTAAACAGTCCATAATAAAAATTTTAATTCAATATTTACAAATTGTGAGAAAGAAATATCCGAGGAAAAAAAAGGACTTCAAACTAAACTTCACCTTCCACGCACCTCCTCAAGTAGTAATTTTTTAAATGGATACAGTCATTTTTTGGCGTTCTATAGGACTCCGGTAGCCTGTTGTACTCGCTACAAGCAAGGTACAGCAGAGACTTTAGACCATACCTTGTCGTGCGTGATCCAGGTATGTGAATATTTTGACTCTGTCACGTATTATACATGTAAAAAAAAATGAGAGTTTAAAAAAATAAGAAAACTTATAAGTGCCTTCGTCTAAAAATAAAACTAAAATTCTTTCTGTATCGCGCCATCTTAATGCGAGTCATGCGAAGAGCTGTTATGTACATTAATTTGCCCTAATTTGGAAACCGGTACATTAGATAACTGGACCCAATTTCGCTAGGAATGTATTATTTCATCAATACTTAACGGCCTGTCAAATTAGTTAAAATACATACGCGAAAACTTGTCACTCTTTCGATACGCAATCGATTCGTGTCCATTAATGTATCGTTTCATTCTTCTCCCATCTGCGGTTCGTTGCCAAAACCAATCAGCGCTATTGAGTCATGCTTCGATCATTAACGTCAGATTTTTTCTTTATTGAATGCTGAGAAATTCCATTTTATTTAGGTATTTCTTTTGACCGAAGATAAATATCAGAGATAACCTTCGTCTATTTTTTCAATTTTTAACCGATTCGCAAACGTGAATATGGGAATGAATGCAGCCAATGTTGCATAACTATTTATTGTTGTTTTTTTGCGTTTGGAGGTCTGACAAATTGATATTTTCTTTGTATCCACCTTAATTGTTCACAAAATTGCTGTTTCCATCTTACCTCGTGCTTAGTACATTGATTGTTTTACCGAATTGATCAAGGGGACAGGGAACATTAAAATAATTACGGTTAATCTAAATAAAGAACCCGTTTTCTTATTCTAGTATTATAATTATTGATGCTCACATTATATATTATAGCTCATGTCAATTCGATGAAAACAAAATGAAAAGGAAGAGGTCTGTAATATTGGGGTCAGTATGTTGTTGTGTGGAAGAGATGAGGTGTGATAGTAACTTTTCAATAAATTAAGGTTGTGTTCAAAATGACAGGTCGCAATAAATAACATTCACAACAAGCTTGTAAAAGAACACTTTAAGCATTCTAAAAACCAGATTCTTTAAAGAAAACAATTAAGCTCTTACCAAAAAATTAACCTTATTATATTTTTGCTTTAAAAAGTATTATTTTTTTAACAATATTGTATGAATATATGAATCTTTTTAACCATAAGTTTTAACCGTGTGCAAAGTTATAAATTAAATCATAAAAGGACAGGTCGTACAATTTTGAATGCCAAAATGTATACAACTACTAGTTGTTAACGAAAAGGCGGACTGTAAATGAAAATCGAATTTCATTTAATTTTGTTATTGGGAAATATTTGAAAAATTAGAGGAACATGGAATGGATACCACCTATCTTTAATATGGTCTGAATGTTCTTCAATTTCTGACACTGGATGACAAAATAAACTATAAAATGAGACAATGTTTTCCACGACGCGCGACGATTCCAACCACTTTTTATTCGATTTTATGTCAAGTGGAAAATGTTGTTTTGTTTTTGTTCTAAATCCGAATCTTCTAATTTTGAATATCTTCTATCTTGATGTTAGGTAGGTACCATAAGGATGGGTCAAAGGAAGGATGAGAACGAAAGGTAATCGGCCAGGAATAGTATCGATAAATGCTGTTATTTACTTAACACTAGTACTGTCTGAAAAACGTTTTTAATCTGTCGGCATACTAATCTGTCAAGAAATATTTCTTTTTTTTTCAGTTAAAGATGTTTGTTTACAGGAAGCACTTGAGGTTTTAAAAATTTCTTGAGAATTTATATAATTAAATGTTCACAAAAAGATCTGACAATTTCCCACGTCAATACTCGGGTATAGAGCTAACACGAAGCAAAACGGTTAAATATCGTAATATGTATCTATTATAATGACAGGTAGATGTAAAACTATATTGGCAATAAGTAACGGCCCATGATGGAATATCTCCCTCGTTAAGCGGTTGAGATATCTCCGGACGGCTGAGATTAGATGATTTATCTTTTCACACTGGTGTACGAGTATCAGTAATCACAGTATTACAATAATCAGTCACCATCTTGAATCATTGTATCATAACATATCTAAATTTAGTTCTGACCAAATACCGTTTGTAGAGAAAGAAAAGCGGCGTCATTAGAATCTGTTAGTAGTTATTTTTTAACCAGTTTTAATAATCAGTTCTTTTTTTCTAGCTTTTTTTAAGGATTTTCGTTTCCTATATCTTTTGCTCATCCTATCCATATATTTTCGTATTCTCTATTTTTATAATTCTTCAACTAAACTGTTTTTTCTTTATTTTCTTTATTCTTTATTTTCTTTATCTTTATCTTTGATTTTGTTGGATGCTTTTCTATCTTCTAATTTTTTCGCTTTTTCATCACCTTACCAATGTTATCCTTACCATCAATCTCATTTTTTGGGGTTGTGGCCGATTGTCTCGGCATACCGCAAATCGAGAAAATATTTACTTATTTTATTAAAATTAAAATACAGTCCACTCCGCCAAATAATATCGTAGAAGCCCTAGGGCTTCGCCCTCCGCAATTTCTCGCCCTGCATCCACATGAGAATTCGTTTTTCCACCAATATGTATGTTACAGTTCTTAAATGTACGCTATTGGAACTTTAACTTTTACCTTTAAAGGAATTATAGAAAATATAAATATATGAAAGTTCTTAGAACGACTCACTATAGTCAACAAATTACTATCAGTCTAGTTTTTATTTTTTATGTTAGTGTAATGGCAACACAATTACTAATTATTTGAATGAATAACAATCCAATATCTCTAATTAGATTTGTTTTAATGTGTAAATATTTATTTTTATTCTCTTTACTTTTTTTCTAGTTGTTGTATATTTTTGTGAACATATATTATATGTTTTTTGGATTCTTATTTTTAACTTTGACACAAGAAGTTTCGGTCAATTTTTGGCCGAAACTCGTTTTATTGGTTGAAACTGACCGAAACTGAAACTTCAATCAGTCACTAATATTAAAATTGCAGTTAAATTCTTTGACTAATTGCGCAATATGTTATTAGTTAAAAATATTTTGTCTGAATATTTCAACAGACATATTTATGTAGCTAAAGACCTCTTAAAGGACACAGCAAAAGCGTGATATTTCTGATACACATTCAATGTTCTTGTTTAGGTGAATATGAAATTATTGTTGACAATCTAAACACGATGAAGCGGTGTACCTTTAGGTAAAGAGATTGTTCCTTACACATGACAACTAATGCAAAATGCATGCTCAAACTACCGCCTGTATAGTCTATTAACTTATATAAGCTTTGTACCATTTATTTCAACAGAATCTAAGCTACTTACATTACGTTTAATCGAGAACCATAAAATCAAATCAACAAGGGAGTCTTATGAATTAATTTACATATTTTGAAAGTTAAATAATTATGTCGGCCTCGTGGTGTAATGGTCACCGCGTTTGCCTGCCATGCGAAAGGTCTCGGGTTCGATTCCCGACATGGTTGATATGAAATATTTATTTTAAGGGGTATTTTCAAATCAAAATATTTCAAAGCCCCCGGAATGGTACCTGAAGCGTAAAACTGATCATCTTACCTTCATGTTACAAAAATGATCAAGATAGGCTGGAATTGGTGTAGAAATGCAGTGCTCTATGTACCATTAGTTGCGGAAAGGGAATGATGATGATAAATAATTAAGTAAAATCAAGAAAGTTTCAAATAATTGACCAGGCATTCTAGTTGTATCAATTAAACTCTGATTAATTACTGTTATATCGTTAAAATTTACTTTAGATACCTATTCTTAAATATGCAAACTATATGTACCACATTCGTATGCCTGGGCCTATATACTTATTGGTTTTTTTTAAAGAACATTATTTAATATGTTTACAAATTTACCATAGTTATGATATTTGTCGTTTTGTAAAAAAACCAGACTATTTTTTTTATTTCCTAAACATTTTCTTTTTATTCGTATTACGTATTAACTAAACAAAAGATCAACATATTACAACAGAGATGAAGAACATTTAAGAGAAGGTAATATAGAAGTCTAGGCATCTACAGGGCTTATAACCTGTCAATGGCTGGTTTAAGTGGCCACTTTACACACTGTGTAACATTCACCATTCTGCCCATATTTGAACATATATATTCCTTTAATTCTTTCATCTGTTGATGTGTGTGAAGTTAAAGAGCTGAAACCTTTATTTATGCGGGTGAGATTCATCTAATTGAATTATTTCACCCACATACTAGGCAACGCCTGAAAATGTTATTTTTTCAATTTCTATACTTCTTCATGAACCAGGTAAATTATCAACATGGTTGATAAACAAAAGATGATATGCATTTTTTTAGAAGTTAAAATAAATATATTAATTTCCTTAAAATTTTTATTAATTTATTATAATATGTTTACATATACCTTGCGGCCGGAGATAAATAAATAATAACAATTAATCATAACATTTAAACACGATTTCAATTCAACAATATTTTAAGTATGCCTAAATGTTTATAGATGGAATTTTAATCTAGCCTGTCTACTAACATTTGCACATACTCAAAATATTATTGATTGAAGTAGCCGGTATAAAAGAAGCCGAAAAGTATTTTCCGGCTGCGAAATAATTTAGCCAGATAAATCTCACTCAGATCAATAAAGGATTAAGCTTACTTCACAAAAGTCAGCAGATAAGTCGAGGAAATGTGGATATTTAAACATAGACCGAATGGTGAATGTTACACTCCGTGCAGGTGGTCACTTCAACCAGCCAATGACAGGTCATAAGTTCTGTAAATACCTAGACTTTCATATTCCTTTCTCAAAACGGTTTTTCCTTTTTGTTGCAATAAATTTAGATACGAATTAAATTAATTTAAATTTCTAGCATTTTCTCCTTTCAGTTGATCGATGAAATTTTTAGTGAAAATGCTTTCTTCTTATTAACCTTATATTTCACATTGAATGAAAATAATTTTCCAATCAAAATTAGCAGAACATAATTAATATGAGTTTTTATGTTTGGCTTTTGATTAAAAGTCAAATAATTTTTTAATGCTCAATGCAGTTGATACAATATAATAATAAACAGTGTATAAAACTTCCAAACCAATTTTATAATTTATACAAATCATAATGATTATGGTTATTATTATTATTATGGTCTTTATATAGTGCAATTTTAGTAATATGATACCTTATTGGAGCTTAATTACAAATTACGTAAGCCCCTTTATATTCATATTTATGTAAATCGAGTAAATAATTTAAGCTTAGCTAAGTCAATAAATAAAACATTAATTGATTTCACTTTTAAAAAGATTTATGTTTATTTGTAGTTACTATTTTATTTCTAACATATTCCTGGATTAATTTAAATTTAAAGCGATAATTTATCGACTAGCTATAAAATTTAACGATTTATAGTGGCATTGAGAATTTATACGATCAAACTGAATTTCAAAAATAGACTACTTCCTAATTTCACCCTATTAACTCGTTTATAATTTAAAGACTATTTCAACGAAGTCAAATAATAATCTAAAACTAGTTATATCTCCAAGCTTTCGCTAAAAATGTATGATCAATTATGAAAAATGCGACATTTGAAGAAAATGAAACAGACCGCTTTCTTTTGTAGGGAAATACTTATGTTATACACAATGTGACGAATATAGTGGCTAGAAAAATCGAAATAAGTTTGTAAACAGGTTGGCATTACTAAATGTGAGTAATATAAATATGACACTATCCTTTTTTATGTGAAGTATAGCCGTAGTAAATATCATGTTTTGGATAAACATATATCCCAGACAAAATTAAGGTGATTTTAAAGGAATTCTTATTGATGTTTGAGGACAGGTAGTTTAGAGGAATTGAGTAAGATTTTGATATTAGAGACGAAAGTGTTTTGATAAATTAAGGAGATATAAACAATAACTGTCATTTATAGTACTTTGTTACTTTTTTTAAATGCTTATGTTTCTATTGAAATTTTATTAGAATTTTAATAATGATCCGTATATCGTATTTTTGTAGGACCCGACTTCCGCAAATAATTGTTTCCTGAAAATGTGGGCGAAAGTTTAATATTCGTAAGTCGAGGGATGTAAATAATCAATCGAAAATTGTGTTATAGAATAACTACTTATTTATTTATCAATAATACATTTTAAATACGTATGTATTTATTAATATCAATAATCACATTTAAGTGATGTTTTATGTGTTTTTTAAATAAATTTCAAATTGTTAGTTGAAGACCACCCTTTTTTAATTTTCTTGATAAACAGTTCTATAACATGTTGTGTCTTTCAGTCGAATTAGTTTCCGGTTTCCAATTATTTAGGAGCTAGATTTTTTTTCCAAATAATGAATAATTATAAAAATAAGTTTTCCTCACCTTAAACAATCTAGTTTTTTATTTTTTTTAACCTGTGAGAATATACAAAAAAAACTTAATAAACAGAGAGAAATTACAAAATCTTAAGACATTTTTAAGCACTACGTATTAATGTTAATGTTAATGTTTAACTTCTGTATACCCATTTTATTCATTTTGTAAAACGCACAATAAAAGAACATAAATAAAACAAAAACTATACATTTGTGGAGCAGGTGATTTAATATTGATTTGAGCGATTGAGACCATCCATTTTGCTTCTACCTACCTACATTATCATTTTTTTAGCCATTTTGAACATTTTCTCGTTACTAGTAGTTTTAACGGACAGTGAAACGAGGTTATAGATTTTAATTGCATAATACTTAAAATCCCTTTGTCCGAAACTGGTATCAGTTTGTATTTGTTTAGGTTGTATTTGTGTTATTTCAATACGTCTTGCAACTACAGAGCGTACGGATGGTAAGAAATTTAACCCCCATTTTCATTTCAAATAAAGTTATTAAGACATGTTTCAACAAAATTAAAATACATCATTGTTTTAATCCTGCTGTTGCATATGAACAAGCTCATTAATAAATAATGAATTTCACAGGAGAGCAAAACGAAAAATACAAATTTTGGTTGTTTTTTGCCAGCCGTTTATAAGACAGGGAGCTACATATTATAAGCTTTTAATATTCCATTTTGGATGTGTGTAGCACTAACCTTATAGATTATTGTTATTTATTTATTAACGCCCAAAGGGCTTTTACATATCCAGAGGTTATAGAAAAATTCTATTACAAAAATACAATGAAAAAATATATACACATAGGTGATCATGTGGGGCCTGATTGAACAAAAATGTAAGAAAATCGATCTTTCTCCACCCGAACCGTCCTGTCAGATATACAGATCTGGTGGCTTTCAAAAAGAATTTCAAGGCTTTTAAAAAGTTTTGTAATCATTTCGGCGAATTGATCATGTCCAATCAATTTAATCCCAGTCAGTGAAGAATTCACTTCCCTCTCTTCTCAATCCAATAAAGTACATATTACGTGCTTCTGGATTACCTACTTTCTTTCAGCACAAAGATGCTAAGGCTACCAGATTTCAGAGAACTCCTTAGAGCAGCTTTTCTCGTTTGACAACGAGCAAATTTTTCGTGTATGGGGGCACCGCCAAGGAGACTTGTGTCCCTAGATGCGGTGTGTGGTATGTAATGGGCAAGCTATTATTTAAAATGTTTAAAAATAACTGGTTCTTCAAGTTTGATGAAGTTACAGCAAATACATCGGCTTTTTGGTTATCCCTTAATAACCCTGCAGAGGGCAACGTTCTGTTGCCAAATGCAGCCGGTCGTGTATATATTAATCCATATTAATTTATTTTTTATTTCAATCTTAAAATAGGGCACACATATCATACATATTGTTACGTGTGTTCTAATAATAACATTACAAATATATTTAATTTACAAATTGTTTATCACATATGTCTTGACCATTATTTTAAATTTTGATATGTTTTTTTCTTCATAAATATTTTTTTTCATTTCGTAATACTTTTTAATTGCTTTAAATAAAATTGAATTTTGTGACTTTGCCTTTTTCCTAAATGGAAGTCTAATTTTGTTCTTTTCTCTAGTATTGTGATTGTGTTCATGCTGGTTCCGATCAATTTTTTTCCAAAATTCTGTTTTTTTATTAGAGTTTATAATTTTATGAACAAATATCATTGTATTGTAAAATATTCTTTGTTTATATGTTAATAATTTCATTTCATTTACCATCGACTTTACCCTCGTATATCTGTTTTTTTTCAAAATGATTCTAAAGGCTTTATTTTGTAATACAGTTAGTTTATCTATGTTTTCTTTGTTTGATAAAAATAAAATGCTACTACAGTAGTTAACGTGTGGTTCAATAATTGCTTTGTAAATAGTTTTGCAGGAGTCCTTATCAATAAATCTTCTGATCCTTCCCAAAATTGATATTTTTTTTGCAATCTTATTTATTACCATCTTAGCGTTTTGGTGAAATGTAAGTTTTGAATCCAACATTACACCTAAATATTTAATTTCAGTGACTTCATTAAGTTTTTCATTTTCTATTACAATTGATGGTGTAATTTCTATTCTTTTGTTTCCTATATTCATATATTTAGTTTTGTTAACATTTAATTTTAATTTATTAATTTTTAGCCACAGCGATACACTATTAAGATCATGATTTAGTCTGTCCATAATTGTTATGGCTTAACACGGGCACAGCCTAAAAAGCCATATGCAGTTCATGATAATAATATAAAATGTAACTTAATTTAAATGAATAAATAAATTACCGTGTTTTTTGGACCATCAGACTCACTTTTTTTCTATAAAAATTCAACCAAAAATTAGGATGCGTCTTATGGTTCGATGCGTCTTATCGTTCAAAACATTTTTTCCCCTAAAACTGAACTGAAATTTTTGAGTTCGTCTTATGACCCAATGCGTCCGTTCATTTGTAAAATACGGTAGTTAGTATCCTTAAAAAATATTCCTTAAACATACATAATAAAGTAATAAAGATAATAAAAAGTTAAGTAAATTAATATCAGAATGCAAATAATATGTGTAAGTATATTATTGAGGTATATAACTAGATTATACATGAGTGTTAGAAATATTTTCCCTCAACGTGCATCTAATTGGCATATGTTTGATAGAACGGACTTTAGTCTGTTGCGAGCATTCCCCGGCTACTTTTCTCCTCGCAATTACTAAAATGCCTACATTTTGAACGCTAAGATACTGCACACATCAATCTGGAAAAGCAATGGTATAACCTTTCACCGGTAACTAATGCTTTTATATTAATCGATATTTATTTTAATGTTAAAAATATGTTAAATAGTTATTTTAATGTTAAAAAACGTTTTATTAATATGTTACCAGTCGTAAACTATCTCCTGTCTCTGTCCTGCTCGGTTAGTCAGGCGTATAGTGAAACGATAAGCAAAGATGACGCGTATCCGGAAGGGAGCGACATAATGAATATAACTTATAGTAGACCGATGTAAAAAGTCCGTGCTTTTTACTGTACTACTTGTTTTGCTTGTCAAAGTCGACGTGATATGACGTGACGATACTTGCTCCCTCTGCTGGTCATTACCTTTTCTTTGAGGATGACTTTTTTGCTCGGATTGGTGTGAAGTGTTATCTCTTTATATTATATCTCAATGAAGTATATAAATGTTAATTTAGACGTGGTTGGAGCTGCGTGTTGTTGGAGAAGCAGACTAACTGTTTTTACTTAATGAAAACAAGTTGCGTTATTTTGATCTTCCTTTATTTCCTTATCGAGCCTCTTTTATTACATGAAGCGGGCTGCTATCGGGCTGCAAGTTGGAAATCAGGCTTGTGTGGACTTCTCGGAGTTCAAATGGAAAGAAATCGAGTTTCTCTCTCTTCAATTCGTGCCTCGCGTCTGAGGATGGTGATTACGCCTGACTCCAAACATGGCTCATCAGTAGACAGTCTACCTCCATTTGTAACGGTCTTGTGGTCTTCTTTAGACAGTTTATATAAAGAAAATAATTGGGTACTTGACAGAGATCCCAACAGATGTTGCTTGTTAAAACATTATTTCAAAAGTACAGCTTTTGACTTCACATGTATTTCTTTTATATTAACAATACAATAAACAACATCATAACAGAATCAAATCTCTACTACTACTACCATCACGCCATTTTCCCGTAGGGGTAGGCAGAGAGAATGGACCGCCACACACGTCTATCCTGGCATACATCTTGTCATACATGCCCTTCGGTTCTGTCTGCTTTTGACATGACCAGACTTGAGATTTTGGTTTATCTGAACATGCCACGTCTTCCTTGGTCGTTTTCATCACACGTTGCCGTTCATTTTCGCCATATATACTTGTTTTACCATTCTTTCGTCGTCCATTCGTTCTACGTGACCGAACCATCTCAGAGACTCTTTCTTAATCTTATCAATTATACTTGACTCAGATTTACACTCTCGCCTGATTTCATCATTCGTAACCCTGTCGTGCATTGATTTCCTACACATTCGTCTAAGAGATCGCATTTAAACAGCGTTCTCTCGGCTTTCATCCTTCCTCTGCCAGTTCCATGTTTCCCTTCCATACATAAGTGCTGGGACTATAACTCCGTTGTGCACTGCCAGTTTGGCTTCGATTGACATATTTTCATTAGAAATTACTGTGCTTAGTGCTCCGTTCATTTTGTTGCCCGCATTCACTCTTCTTTCAACATCTTTTTCTACTCTTCCATCTCTTAAAAACATGCTTCCCAGATACACAAATTCTTCTACTTGCTCGGGACATTCGTTGTTTACATTTTCATAATATCTCTATTTCAAAATTTCAACGATCGAGTTTGTTATAAATAGTTTCCGAAGCTTAGTATGACGTAATGAGACGTACAGTCTTATGTATTATTATTATTTAATAAGGCACAATATGTTTATTATTGTGTCAAGAATAAGCTACGTACTCCAGTTACCAGCGGAAGTATTCAATTTTACTCTCAACAGATAACTATCTGATTGGTACACTTCACCTAGTACGGTGGACACATGAAATGAAATACCTCAGTCGAAATGACCCGATTGGTTTTCAAATTGATTGAGTAATGCGGTAATCAAACATTCAATTATTTTTTTACCTGGCTGTATTTGCGGTTCGTAAACCGACCTCAGAATTGATGATCGCAGGGGGCCGTATAAACAGGAAATACAAAATAATTACATGCGTTTTTTTGCAACCCTGGGTGACTATAATGTTTAATGATTGAAAAAACATTGTAATTATGCTGTAACTTTCTTATCTTTTTTTTTCTTCATGTGATAACAGGTAAAATGCGTCCAATTTACGCATAAACGGATTAAAACAGCCTAGAAGTTTAAAAATTACATATGTTTTTTTACAATGTTTTAAGTTCACATACACATGAATACAAACGTCACACAAATACAATTACTAAACTTCTTTTCTTATATATTATGTGTCATTATATTTACAGTAGATTTTTTTAATTGGATTTAGTATTGTTAAGATTTTTCTAATTATTTTGTTTATGTAATAGCTGTAAAAATCCCAAATAAAATAAAATAAAAATAAAAAATAAAGTATGTTCAAATGTTTGCAGTCAGGCTGAAATTGGTTCAGCCCGATGAATTTCACCCACATGATAAAGATTTCAGCTCTTCTACTTCACAACAGTCAACAGATGGGATAGTTGAGGAAGTTTGGATGTTTAAACATAGGCAAAATGGTGAATGTTACACAGTGTGTAAGGTGGCCACTTAAACCAGCCGATGACAATTCGTCAGCCCTGTAATTGCCTAGACTTCCATATTCCATTCTCAAAAATGTTTTCTCTCTGTTGCAACATTTTTTTTTATTTATAACACACAAATACAATTTTATTATACCACAATTATTGATTTTCATGTACCGACTTGTTAGGAAATTCCGTGTTGATTCCCGATTAAATTAAAATATTTGTGGTATTTTCGTGTTTTTGTTTTTGAGAATGTTACATATTTTAATATTAAGTTTTAATACAACAACGTAAACAAAGTGAACAATCTGTTAATAGTAAATTATGATAAATAAAACTTCTTGATTAAGCTTTCTGATTTGTGTTTATGGCCAGTGAGTACATAAATGCAAATTGAATGGGATGTTTAACAAATAACAATTTATTTTACATTTTAATTGATATTTTTGATAAAACTTCGTATGTAATAATTTTACGTGGTTTGATTACAGCTTGCTCCCGCATACCGCACATTGCAATCGCATCTGAGGACTTAGGTCTTCTTGGTGATGCTGTGCCCACAAACAATAAAAAAATGGCTCGTAGCCTGATCAGAAAAGCTGCATGTATGAACACTCTATAAAATGATAGCCTTGAAATATTTGTGCTAAAAGAAAGTAATTTAGAAGTACATAATAAGTATTTCAATAAATTGAAGAAAAGGGTGACGTGAATTCTTCTCTGACTGGGATTTTTATTTTTTAAAAATCAAAAAAACAAAATAAATACATTAAAATAAATTTATATTTATGCATATATATATATTTGTTTGCACCACAACAGCCTAAAAACCCAATAACAGTGGTAAACACTTAGAGTTAATTTTAATGTTTTTTCTTATTATTATGATCTATGAGCAATCGAACCAATAACCCATGTGTTTGAGGCAAGCGCTTAAGTTATAAAACTGGTGAAATTGTCACAGATCAATTGTTATCGATCAAAATTATTTGTACAAATATACTAGTTGGCATAGGGTTGACTTAACCCGCGAAGCACGTAATTGACAACATAAATTACAATGCTTTTGTAGAGTAAAATAATCATGATTATTTAATTACGTTTACATCAATAGGTAAATCAGTCGATCAAAAGTTACACAATATGTGTCAAAGAAAGTGGCGTAGGCTCGGTATAACGCGGTAAACGGCAGAAAACCAGATCGCTGAAGGCTGTATGTAGTTTGCTATATACTAAAGCCAGTCTGGACATTCGTCAACCTAATACAGTCATAAGGCTGTTGTTAATTGAGCCGGAAGTTGGTGCAGCTTACGCAACATCCGATCTGGTACCTGGCTATGGGTGTGTAAGCTGCGATCCATTACTACTTCATTTGCAATGCGTGACAATTTAGAACAAGTGTCATTGGCAAGTTTTTGTATGTTTTCGATAACAAGTAATATTTCAAAACTTCCGTTAGGATTTTTAAACAGTTTTTTCCGTGACTATTTTCACATGGGAGATATTTTTTTGCCTCGCTTATTATAAGTATTCAAATCTTATAATATTTACATGGCAACATTTCTAGCTCTGTATTAATATTGGTGCTCTGTGTGATAATTTTCTTATCTTTTTATAAATAAATGATAGGAAGATCGTTATCAGAATTGGCATGCAGTTTAATTATTCATTAAGAATGGGTAATTTAAAATAATTGTGGATGAAAATATTGAATGAAGTATGAGATGGAGGGTATTAAAAGGTTCCCCAACCACTAAAATACCCTAAAAATTACCGGCATGATAATTCTTTCATCAAGAGGGGTTTTTTCTTGAGCCGTCGATCCAAAATTAATACACAATTGCATACAAATGGCAAAGTAATTAAAGGTTTTAAAGGTCACTGTAATCAATTTGTTTCTTTTTTGGGTGATACCGTGTGTGTTGGATTTGTTTCGACGTTTCGGCTACCATTGCAAGAGACGTCTTTCATTTCATTTCATTTCATTTCGTTTTTTGCACCACAACAGGCCAGGAGGCCTAATTACAATGGTGAACTATATTACAGAACAACCAGGCTTGAGAAAAATCACATTTTAATTTTTGTGTTCTCACCGGGAATCGAACCCGGAACCTTCCGTGCGTGAGTCAAGCGTCTTGACCACTACACCACGGAGGCCGCCTTCAGGGTAAACTGAGTGTATTGTAGCAAAAATGTATGTGTTTAAGTACTAGTAATTTGTACCGTGTCGCTAGTAGGCACATTTCTATTTATTTTAGTAGTATGTAGTGCTGGGAACCATGTTGAGTTTAATTTCAGCCCGTCGTCTTTGTTTAGGTTATTTGGATACTGTGTATTTTAATAATAATAATAATAATCATAATGGATCACTTATATAGCGCCATTTTCGTAATAAAATACCTCAAGGGCGCCTTACAAAGTGATTATATAAAAATATAAATTTAATTTTAACTTTTTAATTTAAGAAAAATAATGTACTTTTTCATATTACTTTTCCACCACATGCTAAGAATTTGTTCAAATGATTTAGAGAACAAGTGGGTTTTAAGTTTCTTCCGAAACATCACTTCACTCTCACAGTTTCTGATTTCTGCTGGGAGAGCATTCCATGCCGTAGGGCCTGCGACCGCAAATGCACGTTCGCCGAATTTAGTGCGCTGTTTGCGTAGAAGTATAATAACTTTTCCTTTTGACGTAGATGTAGCTAATCTAAGCGTAAGACGTCTGTCAACTAGTTCATCTGGAATGCAGAGTTCCCTTAGATATTCTGGAGCAGGGTTGTGCAGTGACTTATACATAAGCCAACAGAGTTTGTATTCCAACCTCTGTGGAAAACGTAGCTAGTGCAATTCCCGAAGTAGTGGAGTGATATGAATGAATTTAGAGATTCCAAAAATAAGTCTCGCTGCGGCATTTAATACAGCCTGTAGGCGAGTCATTTTCTTCATTGGTAGACCTGCGTAGATACCATTACAATAATCGACTCGAGACACTACAAACGCATTTATTAATTGACGGGCGGCATCAACTGTCAAATTTTTGCGTCTGCATTTTATTTGTCTCAGCTGGTAAAAGCATGAACTTATCGTTCTACTAATTTGAGCGTCAAGAGAAAGGTCAGAATTAAGGATAACTCCCAGTAGTTTAACGGCGGGTAAAGCGGTACTGCTTACATTATTCGTGCTCTGTAATTACTGGGCTTATGCAAAAAAAAAATTTTGGTTCAAAGGCGAAAAAATGTCCGGTGCCTATAAAGTGTTCCGCTAATTAAATATTGCCAAAAAATAACAATAAGACTTACACGCTGTTCTATTACGGAAATACATCTTAAACTAAATTATAAGTATAAAATTCCTCAAGGCCATTTCACTAGACAGACGTGTATGACGACGGACAAATGAAGAATGTGACTGAAGAGGTTACCTTGAGTCGGTCTCAAATCACTTGACATCTGTGGATGAACTGCGACACTTGGCATCTGTCCATTATTCCGTCTACACAGAACGTTAACAACGGGAAGAAAGAGAACGTCTGCAAACACGACGCGCCCCGACATAACACTTACACCTGCGGACATCTTGGAAAGTGCTGGTCACATCCAGAAGTTAAACTGCATAGTTCCCGTAGATATCAACCGAGGATCATAGCAAAGCACGGATTGCTGAAGTAATTTTTTTTAGTTGTTTTTTTTTTTATTGATTTTTTTTTTGTTTTTTTACAATAAACATAAATGATAAAACAGAGTTTTAAAAAATAAACTATAATTACAGAACAATGAAATACATATTAATAGTAAAAGAAAAATCCCACAAAGGTATGGCCTGTTCATGGGTATACAAGAAAATGTTAGTGAATTTTTGCTTCTATAATAAATAATGGACAGTTATAATATTTTTGTGTAACAAAAGAAAAAAAAAGATATTTTGTAAAAGATAACATGATTATTTTTTATAGTAATTTAAAAAGGAAATAAAAAGTATTAAAAAAAACACAGTTCACTAGGTAACTCGGGAGAGTTCGTAGATTGGATTAACAATTGACGAAAATGGTTGAATTGGAAAACACCCTTACATATTGACATATTTTTACATAAGACTTTTTTTTGCATAAAACGATTATGCCCATTGATCCTCTTCACTGTGGTCAATGCGTGCGTATGTACACAAAATATACATTACGACACTTGATGAAATATCTGATGAAACAGTAAATATTTAAAAATATAAATTTCTCCAATAGGTCTATGGAGTTTGAAGTTGTCAATTTCGTCGGACAAACTCGGACGTTCACGCGATGTTACTCGCCCGAAGATATCCGGAGATGTCTCGTGTGTTGGCTCCTGAGAGGGTATATGAAATGTGGCTAGATTTTTTTTTTGTTATTTTGTGAAAAGGACAGCGTCATTATTTTTAGCATGT
This sequence comes from Micrasema longulum, assembly GCF_059751315.1. Lineage (NCBI taxonomy): Eukaryota > Metazoa > Arthropoda > Insecta > Trichoptera > Brachycentridae > Micrasema > Micrasema longulum. The sequence continues at coordinate 437,102 of NW_028277415.1, forward strand.
TGAAAATAGAGATTTGAGAAAAATACGTTAGTTATTAGCACGTGTTATCAAAGACTTCGTGACTGATGACTGAAATCTGAGATATTTGTTTGTCGCGAAATCTTAATGTGGGTAAAACGAAAAATTATAAAAGAAACACTTGTACTGATCCAACAGATTTAAGCAATCTTAAGTGATTCAGAAAATATTTTATTTTATTAAAAAGGGATGTTTACGACGATTGAATATAGGTAAAAATAATTTCGTAACAGAATAGGTCAATTGGTAAATTTATTTATTTTGTTTTCAAAATGTACCAAAATACAAGATGCGAATAAAGACATAATTTTTTTATACTATATCCAATAAAATAATTATAATCAGTTTTTTATACTACTAACTCATCAATATCATTAAATAAAGTGCTTTCAAACTTATACACACACAGTATATAAAAGTCTCAAATCTCTTGCTTTTGCTTAAACTTAGCTTATTCTAAATATAATAAATCAATTGTATAGAATTATTGTAATTTAATATTATGAAATCGCCCTTCTTAGGGAAGATTTAATATGAGAGTCCTATTACGTCAAGTAGTTAGCGTAGTAAGATAGATAAAAATAAAAATATTTATTAAAAAATATAATATGCGTCACCGGAGCCCTGAACAAAGTATAATATAATACTGATCTGAAGTGTAATACTAATCACTATGTAATAAATTAATAAAGCTGCGTTTGCAGTACTAACGAATAATATAATTGCAACATTTCAACGCAATTAATTGCTGGTTATTTTTTCTGTATTTTGGGTCAAATAAAATCTTTGGAGAAAAATCCGTAACTGTTAATTATTTTATTAAATAAAACTAATTAAATGCTCCGTTGTTCTTGTGGATAAGGGCTAGTTGCAACGCAAAAAGATTAAAATTAAATAATTGTTGCGTTTTCGTCAAAACCGAACCGGATTGCGGTCTCGTGGCTAGTGTCGCGGATTTACGGATCAGAGGTCCGAGGTTTGCAGTGTTTGCACCCCGCTCAACCACAACTTGGTTCTCATTTTCTAATAGGGAGTTATTAGCAACTTGTCGAAAATGGCCCCCAATATTTTGGTAAATCATTAGAATCATAAGAACACAAATATATCTTTTAAATAATGGACAAAATAGAATGCATGAAAAAAAGTTTATAATTGACTAATTTTGCTCATTTTTATAAATATTAATCTTTTTTTTTTTCTTTTATTTAGGAAACATACAGTACAGTTACATAGTTTTATATTTTACACAGTTAGACTTAACTCTAATGGACCAGTGAAGTTTCCATATTATAAAGTAATTATATGTAAGGTTATTAATAAAAATACAAAAAAGAGAAGGAAAATAAACATAAATAGAAGTTGTTTAAAAAATAAAATTAAAGTTAAAAAAATGAAGAAAATTTGTTAAAGTAATTAAAATAAAGAATGAAAAACATGCTCAGATTTAAAAATAATAATAACATTTTTCTAAAAGGAAAAATATAAATATACACAAACATATTTAAAGGGATTCAAAGAAACGATGAGAAGAATCTTTAAATAAGAAAATAAATTTATGTCAATTTAAAAACATCTTCAAAATTAATGACACATAGAAAGAGCAGCAATATATTGATTTCATATACATATTCAATATAAGTAATAAAGAGTAGTAAACATATCGATGCAGCAGAGAAAAAAGAATGAATAACAGGTATAGCAAGTAATATTTAAAATTTGAAAAAGCAATATGAGGAGAAGATTTTAAACCAAAGGTAGTTGATAAAATTTCAGTAAAGCTATGGAGATGTTTTGAGTAAACTTTTTTTTGGTGCAACTGGTTTAAATTATATTTGCTAACTTTTCAAGGCAAATTACTTCGAAATCAATCCAAAATAAAATTTATAATATGTCTCATCTACATCCATAAGTTTATCGTGTAAAAAGAAACACAGGGATAGAAGATTTTACATTACATACATTGTTACTCTGTGTGAGCCTTACATCAATCGCGGATGTAATGGAAGTATTAAACCTTTAATGACTCCATTTGCAATAGATAAACACAACTTAAATCATGCAAACCCATAATTTTCTTATACACTGGCATTTTCTGATAAACAACGAGTCAATGTGTGTTCTTAAATTGATGGAAAATCGCAAAAACATATACAAACCCATACACCCTCTTCATTTTATAAATTCCCCTTTCACGTCCAGTCGTACATGAGACACTGTGTTAGTACTCCAAGTGTTGTGTATCTGAATCATTTTTGTTACCGGAAAGGTGAGTTGATCTGTCTTACGCTTTAGTGTCAGTCCAGAAATAATGAATTATTATAGTGTAAAATTACCTTTTAAATCAATACTTCACGCCCAGCCTGCCAGAAACCGAACCACAGTTTTCAAAACGGTGGGCAAACGCTCCAAGTATTACACAACAAGGCAGACATATTTCCACTCGATTTCCTTGTTCGGAATTATTACCTGAGAGTACATTTCATTCGCCCGGACACTAGACACATTCAACCCTCTTACACCTTATTAAACACCCTTACAAGGGCACACATACTTCTACACGTACGCTTACGCACACACAGTTACGAATCAACAAACATACACGCCCACTCGTTTGTGTATTCATAATTATCTCATAAGTATATAAATTTGAAATCATTTTTCAATAAGTCCATATAATCTCTTTATTACTTTTAAACTGATTGTGTCTGGCTTTTAGACTTTAATTATAATTCAAAGCTTATTTGCACTCAAATCGATTGGCTTTCAAGTAATCAAAAAGTTGACATAATTTAATAATTAAATTGAAAACTTGTGCAAACAAGTTTGGTTCATTAAGCAATATTTAAGTCAGTTTACTCCAATTAAGAGACTTACCTTCATAAATTTCAAACCTTATACTGGGAGAGCAGAGATAAAATAATTTACTTACCGATTCGGTAAGATTTCGTCAATTATAAATAAAAGGCGTATAAAATCTTTAAGTAATGTAAAGAATATTAATCGATTACTTTGATTTTAGTCATGAGGTTCAGTAAATCCGATTCTTGTAATTTTCAATCTTTGAAAAAGTAGAAGCTTTTTTTTTAAATTGTGTCCGGCGCCATACGTATATTTTTTTGCTAAAAATCTCAGGATATTCAATTAATTAATTATATTGTTAAATAAACATTTTGTTATTTCTAAGTGTAAAAATAGTTTATTATATTGAAAGAACACAAATAATATTTCGTTTTTAAGAGGAAACATGGTCTCATTTATCTTCATATGAACGTATTCCCGTTTACTTTTCCTGGGTTATGGCGCTATAAAAAGGTTTTTTTTTACTCACTTTAGATAATTTTCATTGGCATTTCTCTATTGCTTCGTTTTGTTGTTAAATTGGTTCTTATCGGAGCTAGGATTATCCAAAAACTCAAAAAAGCGCCTAGTTTTATTTGCCGTCACAGCCAATCGTCGATTTGGTCGATTTTAGTTATGCAAATTAGTCCGACGTGCAGTTGTCTTTTCGACCCGTCCCGGCGATGATAGAAGGATTGCTCTCTTGAAACTTAACTTATGTAGCACCTCAAATATTTTGTATGTTTAAAGGTAAATTACAATATTTCTTTATATCCGAAGTATTTTTGAAAAAAAAACATTATGAATTTAAGATATGGTCGGTATAAAAGTGGATAAATAATTTGAATCCGAAAAGTTCTGGAATACCTTTCTTGATTTTACAGGGGTAGTCGCTCGAAGTATTACCAACTTCACGCTGCTGTAGCAAAAATTAAACCCAATGGACTTTTCCATATGGTCCATTCTAGAGGCCAAAGTATCAGCTGAAAAATATGAGATTACTCTTCGCCGAAAATGGGACAAAATACCTTCAGCCCACATTCGTGCAGCGTGTGAAGCATCCTTGGACAGACTCGATGCTTTTATTCACGCTTAAGGTGGCTACAATGAATAGTAAATTTTTTTTTAAATTGAAATGTCTTTACACTAAACTGATTTTTTTTAATAAAAAAAATCAAAATTGACAAAATTATAGAATTTTTATTGGTGCAAATTAGTGCAAACCCCTGTATTTACTTTATTTATATCTTCAAGTACAAAGAATAAGTACTTTGGTGGACTTATTGCTAAAAACAAGCGGGTTGTGGTCCCGCGGTAGTATTGTGGACTCACGGGCCAAAGATCCTAGGTTCGAATCCCACTCTACCACAACTCGATATCCATTTTTTCAGCAAAAGTTATTTACGACTTTTAAGAAATGGTCTGAAAGTTTAAATATTTGAGTAAATAATAAGAACTCAAGTATTTCTCTTTTATAAAAAAAAATATCTTCTAACCAACCAAAAAATTGACCTTTCTTCAAAAAAAATCTCTTTAGTTTTGGGGTGCGGAAATCAGGGATACGAGACTTCAATTATGTCAACTTTAGCTAGGCATAATCAGTCCGATATGCAGTTGTCTTTATTGCACAGAACCGGGAGGCATCTGCGAGAGACTGACAGAAAAACTACGTTCAAATACCTATTCATCAAACTGTTCTGCCTCGCATATCATCTTAATGATGACGCGCTGGAGGATTTAGGAAGCTACCTACTATTTCCAGAGAGGTATTATCTTTTGGTAATTGTTTCTTCTGTCGTTTGAGTCCTTGATGTGAAATATGAGAGTGATTAAGTATTATACACTCTTCACGAAAAAGACCTTTGAATGAGATATTTTCTGACCTATGTAGACCATATTATCGAGAGTTCTTGAAATCTGACCATGAATCTGGAAACGAAATTTAAGGTAGTATTTTTGGCTAATTAACTTGACAAGACGGAGTTCATTATTATTTATGTGTCTGCGTTGTAGTTTATATTATGCTGGGTGTAATAAAATTTCAAATAAATACGGGCACAGCGCTAAATCAAGCCGATTTCGACTGTAATATTTCGATTCAGAATACTTCTTACGGCTGATTCATTCACCAGGATAGTAAATTAAAACCAAGATATATGGATTCTCACCTCGGATCGGGATTCTGTGGTAGAAGAGCAGACTGGGGATCAAAGGTTCGAGGTTCGATCCACGCTCTACCACCACTATTTTCATTCTCTTGCATGGTTCTTTACGAGTTATTAAAAATGACAACCGAAACATTTGTGAACTGCGCTGTCAAAATATTTAAAAATGTCGTTGCGCCGCGTCGGTTATATCTGTTAAGTGATTTTTCTTTTTCAATAACACAATTATGTTTCAACAAAATAAACTTAAATATTTTTTTATAATATAATTACATATTTTTCCTTCTTGTTATCAATAACGAAAAATTCCACCATCAAAAGGTACATTGATTATATTATCTGCTTATTTTTTTTTTCAAATGTTACTCAAATTGCCGGCGCAACGACAATATATAAAAGGTACAGCTTGCCCGTCGCATCTGAGGACATAAGTTTCCTTGGCGGTGCCCATGCTCACAGAAGAATTGCTCGTTACCGAACGATAAAAACCGCCTGAAGGACCTCTCTGTAATCTGATAGCCTTAGCATCTTTGTGCTGAAAGAAAAGGTATAATTTATAAGATTAGGAAAGGGTCAATAAGTCGCATTCGTTCTAAGGTCGTGTAAAACGATTGGATGAAGAAGAAATGGTAACCCAGATTTATATGGTAGGTAACGTAGGGCAAAGACGTCCAAGAAAGACGTGGAATGATCAGATAAACAAATGTTTTTAAACATTTTTGAACACACGACCCCCTTATGAGTAGGAAAGTAGCTGGCGACCGGACGGTCGCGATGTACAGGTTGAAAAACAGTAGTGAGATAAATCAAAACCTTAAGTATGGTTATTTCAAAACCAGACTACAACCGAAGGGCATGTATGACTAGTTGTATGAATGTGAAAGAAGCTTGTTATGTATGTTGTCAGGATAGACGTGTGTGGCGGTCTACCCTCTCTGCCTACCCCTACGAAGAAATGTCGTGATGGTGGTAGTAGTAGTATTGATGTATATATATATAAATATGTAATTTAGAGGATAAAACGTCCACGTTTTTTCCTTTTTGAAGTTAAAAATACAGAAATCATCGCAATAAGCTATTTTATACGTGAATATAATGCATAAAAGTGCTTTTTTAAGTTGAAATAAAAATCTAATCTGGTTTTAATGCAAAAAAACACCAGTAGTCCCAGATACGCTATTTTAACATCTGCTTTTATTATCAAAATAATCGTTATTTTTTTAAGTTGTTTTATTAGAATTATCTGGTTTGGTTCAAAAGTTGCATGGTTTTGGAAATCGTACAATCACAAGTGACTCCCATGGTTTATCCTATAAGGTACAGGTATATATAGATATGTACAATACATACTGTTACATATTTTACTTATGGCAGTTTTCATTTTGACTGCAGCAGTTCTGAATAATTTTGGGCTACAGTTTTTAGTTAGGAAGATATGTCTTCTTCGTATATATATACACTATATTTTCATTATACTTATCCTAACAATATTACTTGGATTATTTCACGGTTCTTTCCCTTAATATATATTTTTTTAAACATACCACATACTTCTAAAATTTCAAGCGCTGTAGATTATTCTATTTAATTTGTAGAGAGTTTCCAAACTGATTAAGGATTTAAGAAATGCGGCCGATAATGTTTAATTTTCCATGTAATATCTTTATTTTATCAGCGCCAAATGAAACAATCAAATAAACTATTGTTTTTTTTAGTATTTCATAAACGCTTTTATATAATGAGTATGTAGACGCGGTGAATAAATAAATATATTAGAACTAATCAAACATGTGTTGAATTCATTCCCTAATCGGGAACAATGGACATAGACGCAATGCGCAAGTAAAGAGAAAGGTAATTTTTATTTGATAAAGGATCGCGATTACACAAGAGAAACATTGCTTACATTGGACAAAATAATATTGTTGACAATATTATTTATCAACTTATTGCTCCACTGAACTTCAGCCATCTTGGTTTATTGGATGTCGTATTTTCGCCATCTTGCAACTTCTCTAAGATTACCATCGTCTATCTAATGTTATTGAGGGCAACAAAGCGACTTGCATTCACCTGTGACACTATCAATTATTTATATTTTAGATTTGATACCTACCTTCTACAGACATATTTTTTTGAAGGTATCACTGAAATATTTTTTTTTTTAAGAACTTCGGCAGTTTACACAAGAATTTAAAACAGAACATGACATAAATAAACAAAACAAAATAAAAAATACATAAAAATTGGTTGCAAACACAAAGTACATACAATGTCAGATCTTCTATGTTTCAATTTATACTCTCGGCAATATATTGTGTTATCATTACCTTATCCTTTCTGCAACACGTAGTACATAAGTCACTACTTTGGAACACCGAGTACATGATACGGTAATCACACTAACGCTTCGGGTTCGAGTTCTGAGACAGCAAAATATTGCAGTTTCAAACCACGTTTAAATCAGACATTTAACGTCGACCCTGCCAGAAACCGAACCCAGGCCCTCAAGCGTAGTAGACGAATGCGCCAAACATTTTTCTATAGGGTAGACTAATATCCGCTTGCCTTATTTTAATTAAGTACCTAATTTATAAATAAAGAGAACAACTACAGTACCATGTTTTATTTTAAATTATTATGAAAATAAAACTTAGTGTTACACAATTTTTATTATTTTACAAGAACACTACTACAGTTTCGGGAGAGCACTCCACCCATCGACGGGTGTTATGAAACTATAAAAAAAGTTTTATTTTCATAATAATTTTTACTGAAGTGTTACGAAGTGAATGCCGATTCAATTAACAGTATTGTTTTTTTTTTAGATAAACGTGTCTCATTATAAATTGTTGATGGGTGGACATAAGAGCAAAAAAACTTTATGATTTTTAAAATTTATTTTATAAATCTATTGCATAAAATAGTATACATATTTAATAACACGGAATCTATATAAAACTAGTGAATAGAAAATTAAAACGGAGTGTTTTCTGTTTAGGATAGTATCCATCTAACATGGCTCAGCCTGTTCTAGGATGCAGATTTTTTATCGTTTAAAGCATAAGTAGTTCTATACTAATATATCAATAACAAAAAAAAAACTTAAACTACTTAATGATAAATGCCTAGCTAATCAAATGTAAGAAGTTTTTGGCGTCTATATTGTTGTGCTATATTTAGTTATAAAAGTGCTAAACTTGCTTTGTTTCTTCGTTGTTCTCAAAATGTGTTATTTTCTAAATTTTAATATTATCCATGTCCCGAATTGAGTTGAATTTGAGTTGTAACTCCTGGAAATGTAATTCAACGTATTAAACTTGTAAAATACTTTGTGTTATATGATTTATAAATAAAATAAATTTATTAATTAATCAATAATCGTTATCACACAAATATAAAGTATATATATGTACCAAGAATACACGTTACTTAAACATAATTAAGATATTATAATATAAAATAAAACACAGAAATAAAGTAATGAAATACATAAAAATATGAGCCCAATCATTTAGCTACAGAACTCATATTTTTCAAAATGGATTATTATTTACAGATAATTTAATTTGAGTAACAACATTAAATTAACTTGTACAAATAACAGAAATATTCCAGATATACTACTTGAACCATTAAAAATGGGACAGAAATGAGTCGATTTATACTTCTAGAACCAACTAATACTATTTGCACCACTCAATAAATTATAGAAATGAGTCTACTTATATTACTGAGACCATCTTGGACTATTTGTGCCACTGAAAATATGACACAAATGTGTATACTTATTTTATTAAAACCAAAGTTTAATAAACACAAAGTTGTTTATTTATGTTTTGAGTAGTCATAGAAGTGTACTGTTAATACCATTCATGCATGTACAAGGAACATTTTCGCATGTAAATCACAAAATGAACAAAGATTCAGTTTTACTCTTATTACAGTGAGGATGTTTTACAGTGAGAATGTTTTTTTTTTTTTGCACCACAACAGGCCAGGAGGCCCAATTACAGTGGTGAATTACATTACAGAACAACCAGGCTTGAGAAAAATCACATTTTTAAATTTTTGTGTTCTCGCCGGGAATCGAACCCGGAACCGTCCGTGCGTGAGTCAAGCGTCTTGACCACTACTCCACGGAGGCCGCCTGTCTATATATATCAAATAATAACTATATATATCAAAGAGATATATATAGTTATTATCGTACATTCTTAAGTAAAAAAAACTACTGCGTTATTGCATTATTTCATAACTATTATATCAAATTAATATAAAATAATAAACTAATCTAAAACGTTATCACGAAACATATCGTGGGAATAATGCAAATGTCATAAAAACTTTAAATGAAAGTAAAACGAATTAAGTCTATGAAATCATTTCAAAAAAAGCAAACATTAAAATTACAAGATTAGCAAATATAACATTTCCTTATGTAGGTACGTAATATATAATTAGGTTAGTTAGATATCTAATTTTCTTTATTTTATTTGGCTAATAAGTTACAAAGGTTAAAAATAAATCGAATCTCATAACAATTCGATATTTAAATTGTTCTTAAAATACCAATAATAATTTTTTTTTGGAAACAAATAACAAGGTGCTACATCAAAATTGGCATTGTTCATTTATTGTTTTCGTGCATATAATATTTATATCATACAGCAAAATCTAATAATAAAATATTTAATAACAATGTACCTAAATCGTCATTTTCTGGTTAGAATTATGAATTTAATTTTTTATTTACACTCTTTATCAAAATACAATTCCATGTTCACTTTGCCCAGCTAACATGGGTACATACCCCGTTCCAAGCTGGGCAATTACATTTTAATATAGAGCACAGACAAACAAAATATAAACTTATTCGTATACACATTTTGGTACATATACATACAGACATACACATATATACACACATATATATATACACATGTACATACACACACACGTACATACACCCTCGCGCATACACAATACACATAAATACATTCATAAAAACATAGACAATTTATTTATGCGAAACTTCATAGTTGTCATCTATAAATATATATTTTTAAAATATTTTTTTTTTTTATAAATTATTTTCGACATCCAATAAGAATCTCCAATCCATGGTATGCATCTACTTTATTAATTATCATCTGAAACATTTTGTCTTTCTGACTATATCTGAAAAATTACATTAATCTTTATAAACCAAAAACGCTGAAGTCTTAAATCGTGTAAGTAGGTGAAATTCTTAGACTTATATCTCATATCAAAGAGGTTCGTAGTATTTGTTGGAATTTCTGTCGATTTTGGTAAAACCCTTTTGAATATAATTATGTAGTTGTATTAAAAAAGAGTCACAAAAGATAAATCTTTGAATAAAGTATTAATTAGGTAAGGCTTTATAGCATATGTTACAATAATAATGATAAAAAACATTTTACTCCACAAAGCAAGTAGGGGAGTGCAAAACTATGCTTTTCACATCCTTTACTTAATATACTATATTTTATGTTTCAAGTGTTTTACAACAGAAACTGTTATAAAGGGTATAAGCAGGTGTAACTACTTAAATTTTACTGTGCGAACTAAGCCTTAGTTAGACTGCAGGAATCAGGAGGTTCCTTGTTTTTCCGACTCTTGCCTGAAACCTACGGGTCCTGCATTTCAAGTAAGAATCAAAAGAAGGAACCTTAAAGAGCCACAAAAGAGAACCATTTAACAAATGATAAAAATGTAAAGCTTTTGAATATTCACTTCTCAATGTACTGCAGAGCGATGTTCTCGAATTTATTTGCCTTACTGATAGAATTGCATTATATGTTGTATTGGATTTTATAGAAAATGATAACGGTCCCTACGTTTACTATCGAATTTGCTTTTTGCGAGGTTTACAGGAGAACAAAACAAAGCTTGATATTTTAGAATTGTCAAACATGTGTAGGAATTAGGTGGTTGGGAGTTGCAGCTCCTACCTCATGTAGAGATTAACAGAGAAGACACGAGCTTACTGTTTGATGTTTATTTATTATATGGCGAATAAATAAAGAATTATGTCAGGCGAATTTTACCGCGATTAGGAAATGAAGTAACTGCACTTGAATTACATGCTGGAACTGAGTGAACTGGACTGACTGACAGAACTTTGACTGACTGACTGAACTGAACTTGTTGGGCTGACTGGCGTTGCCACGCCCTGAGGTCTCTTTATAAGCCACGTTTCTTTGTAGTTCATATCTTCATGGTAGGAACGATGTGAACGTACTGCAGAACGATGCTCCCAATTTTATGTGCCATACTGTTAGAGCTGCTATATATGTTGTATTGGATTATGTAGAAAATGATGATATTGCTTTCTTCGGCTATCGCACTATTTCAGGTGAAATATTTTAGCACGTTTATGTCATCGATTATGGATCCTACACATGTGTCTATTGAAATGCAACCAAGTTTTTGCCAACGCTGCTCTTGACTGTTATTTATCATCAGTTTCACGAAACAGTTGATGTTTAACTGTTACTGTTACTTCTTTTAAATAACCGAAACGCCAATCTCTAATTTGTACACGAACCTTATACATTCTGATAATCTATAACAATTATTGTACGTAAATAATTCCATCAGTGTGTTACTACAATTTTACTAAGCTGACATTTATTTTGCGTAATAGATGTAAATGGCCACATTCTCCTTTGTTTTATTTGCTGGCTTATTCCCAATAGTTGGCGTATTGGTAACGCTAATCTTTCTCCAACTACCTTGTTGTACCTAGAACTCGTATATCGTGTGGAATAGTCGATCTCGCATGGCATTGCATAATAACTATCCAATGATCTGTAAATATATTATGCATTTCGTTTTCTGAATAATGGCAATATATTTGAAAATGGAGAACAGATAGAAATTACATTGATGTTGGCAATATTTCCTTTAAGTGGGCTGTTTTATAAACACACTGGATTGTAAAAAGCGCAAATACATATTATCGAAAGATAAAATATATCTTCAATCCACTTAAGACACATAAATAACTTCAGTAGATTGGAAACTGGGGTTTTGGCATGTGTGAAATCGTCAATCGGTAAATATTTGCTTTATCCTCTATTTTGTGAACTATGGTGCAGCATTAAATGCAATGGTTCGTAGTTATCTACAAATCAGGCAATTTCTCACATATCAAAGGCCAAAAACTACCCATGACCTTTGGCATGTATGAAATTAACCAATATTTTCTTTATCTTTTTATTTTAGTAAACTTGAATCTTACCCACATTAAACCAATAAACGAAAATCGACACCTATAAAATCCTGCTTAAAAATCGACATTGACTTCCTGGTATCTTTTTTAAAAAAAATATTATTAGTATTATTCTGAAAGATTTTTTTAAACTTAACTGTCGCCCTTCACACAAAGATCAAAAGACAGAAGACTTTTATGACAATTGATAGTCAAACAAAGTCAGAAAAGTTAATGAAATTAAATGTTCACAGTGCGTAATGTGACCATTTAAGTCATAAGTCCTATAACAGTTAATAATAAATGATAATTTTTGTCAATTTTTGTAGCGTTGTTTTCGTGAATAATTACTTCAAGAGCGCTGTACATAATTCTTTTTTGAAAAATTAAAAAAAGATTTATTTGTTTTTAAAAGTCTACAGGCTAACTCTTAATTACTAATTACTAACAGACAAATTTAACGAATCATGTAATACACATTTTTTATTTTTTATTTATAAATTTATTGCAAAAAAATAATATACATACTTAATAACAGGGAATCTATATAAAACCAATTAATGTAAAATGAAAACGGAGTGTTCTCTGTTTATGAAAGTCTCCATCTAACATGGCACAGCCTGTTCTAATATGGAGATAATATGGTACTTCTAAAAATTACATCTAAAAAGTAGCATTTTTCAAGTTTTAAATTTTTTTCTGAAAAGGAATTCTGTTGCAATTTCATGATTCAAATTAAGTCATGCAAATTCTCCACCTCTGTCATAATATTTATCGTTTATTTTTACGTAGCAGTTTTACACGAGAGACTGTTGCAAGATTTGGTTATTTTGTACATGCTAAGGATCACCATATTTTAAGTTATTTTTCGAACATTTAGGTACGTCTTGTGCTCTTTATTAAACTTGGCATTCAAATGCTCAATTAATTATTCCAAATTTTCAATAATCATTACTCACCCTGAAGAATGTATGTTTTTATTTTCATTATCAAGGATCACAAAATATTTTTTTTTAAACAAAAATAGGATTACGTAATTCATAAAAGAATAACCTAAATTGTAGGCCATTAATGGCTGTAGTTTGTCGTTCAAATTCTACGATTTTCCACCAAATGCGTAAATATACCATTTTAAGACAAAGTAAGGAAAAGGGATCTATTAACATTGTACGTTCATCAATTTCTACGTAGTCTTCATACTTAATTTGCCAAAAAAAAATTTAAAAAATAGCAGAGATAGACATAATTTTCACCTGATTAATAGCACATTTTAATTTTAATAGGACACTTTACGTACAAACTTCACTGGACTCTGAACCGTTAAATACCGTCAATAATTTCAGTATCTGCATTATTCTTATTACCGAATTTAATTGCAGACAGCGGGTTCTAGTAAAAAGGTCTGTTTTGAAATGTAAGTAAATTATTACAACTTAGATTAAGAGTACAGTTATGTGTGTGAAATAGAACCAAAATCCTGGACGAGTGCTTTCGACTCGATGGCTAGTCTCAGGTGAAAATCTTGAATAAGGTAATCGAGTGAAGGTAAGTCCGTCCCATAGTGGAGTGGTTGGCGGGTTCACGTGTTTGAGGCCCCGGGTTTGATTCCCGGGAAGATTGATATTGATTGAACAGGTCGTTCTACAGTACGATACTTAATGTTCCTAGACTGGTACCTAAAGCTTATGTTGATCACGTTACCTTCACGTAACGGATGATTAATATATGCTTCATTTAGTCTATCAATACAGTACCCAATGAACCATCCCGCAAGAAAAATATTTTTTTGAATAACTTTTTTGTGAATAATCGTATTTAATCAGGTTGTAGTTCCGTGGCTAGTGTTGCGGACTCACGAATCAGAGGTCCGAGGTTCGAATCCCACTTTACCCCAACTTGATTTCCAAGTCAGTTATTTAAAACTCGTTAAAAATGTATCAAAATTACTCAAATATGTATGTCAAAAATCTTTCAATAATAATTCACCTTATGAACCCCCCTCCTCCCCCCGTGCGAACTGCAAATATCGCAATTCATCGCTTTAGTTTTAGTTAGTTTAATGTTCTTTGGTATATTTGGTCAGTTAGCACGTGTACTTTTTGCTATTTGGGGGCAACTTTCCAGCCATAAGCATAAAAAGCAGAATTTTGTCCTGTACGTTTTACATGCATTTTCGCTCCCAATCCCCCGCGTACCGCCGCGTAAATGTTGCGAGATTTTCAATCAGTGTTGCTCAACGTGTTACAGAGAAAGCAGCGCGATACCAAACAGCATCTTCTCGCAACAGTATTTTATGAAAAAAAAATGAAGTTCCCAAAAACTCGAAATATTAAGGAAAAGTTTCATAAAAACTACCATGGCAATCATAATGATTTTTTTAAAGTCGTATTAATAGCGTTTTAGCTGGGGTGTTCCCCTCAGGAACTAGCGGATTTTTTTCGCCTTTAGTCTTGGAAATGTTTTAAAAAATCCAAATGTTTTTAAATATTTGTAAATAACCACTTACCGACTTTTCTATGTCTACCGTCTCTTCGTCAGAACACGAATGAAACCAACATGCAAAACCCTCTACACACCTTCACCATAGTTATTGCACAAAAATATAAAACCAACACGACATACATTTTAATAAGCACATGCACTGATTAGGACAAACATGCACTGAATAAATTATAAAAATATTCTATGTAAGACCGGATTGACAAAAATAAAAATGGAGGCATGTGATTTTATGCTTAGTTGTTAAAAGTGAATGCTTTAAATATTAATAATATGTTAAAAAATCGTTTGTTCCTTTTGACTCTTAGTCTCTGAGTGCAAGTAAAGCGAAAATTCGTGCAGAATTATCTCCGGCTAAGTTTTCATAAAATATTTGCATCTGTTTCGTATCGTGTGTGTAGCTTTGTAAAATGGAAAGACCTCATTGTTACGTAACGCTGCGGTATGTGATCAAGTAACGCGTTACACAAATACCTTCCATAAATGTTAGTAATTATAATCACTAGGAATGCAGGGTGACGAAAATAAAGTGTACTGTTAAACTAAAATGGTTAAATTATAACTCAATAAACTCCATAGGGGGTAAAATCCGGTACCTTCTTGTCTTCGAAGAATTGATCACACTCAAAAATGTTTTTGCATCCGTAGTGTGGAGTCCACAATACATAACAAGCATTGAAAGGTTGAAATTATTCAACGAAAATTTAAAAAACTAGATTATAAAAACAATAAAAGGCTTTGCACTCACAGCCAATCTGCTAAACAAAATGGATTTTTTACCCTTGAAAATAGACACACTATATCTGAATAATGCTATTTATATAAATTATTAAATAATAAAAAAGACTCTTTTGACTTACTCGCCAAAATTAATCTTAATGTCCCTTTTCGCGTGACAAGAAATAAGTATTTATTCCATCTCCTCTATCGTTCTTGCTCAAACTTTAATGCTTTTTTCTCATCTATTGATATATTTAACATGCCCTTAATTTATTTAAAAATAAATTAAGACTTATTATTTCTGGCCGCGATACGCTCCCACTTGGTATTTAATGATGCTCACGCTTACACAAACCTGAACACTTACTCCCATACAAATACACACACCGTCACCTCTACACTTACTCTCATACAAATACACACAAACACACTTTTTTGCTGTCCCACAATTTAACATGTATGTTTTTTTGTTTGGAAACTTCACTGATCTGTCTTTAAACTGTATCTTTTAATGTTATTTTATCATTGTTGACTGTTTGTTTCGGTAAAATAAATTAATAAATAAAATATCTTTAATAAGGCAATTAAACATAAAATCTTACACACTTTGTAATTTCGTGTAAGTATTTGGGTCAGTTACCGAATGATGTCAACTTAATTCCCCTTAAAATGTGACTTCAATACGAATCATCGTCATCATTTCCCTACCTACACCCAATGGTGCACAAGGCAGTGTATTGATACTTCAAAAGTATCGTGTCTCGATCATCTGTGAAAGTGAGGTGAAATATTATATTGCAAAACCAACTTTTATATTAATATTTCATTTTTATCTAGTCAGGAATCGAACCAGTTTCCTCAAGAACTCATAAACCACTAAACTACGATGCGGACTCATCCTCGCTCGATTTCCTATTTTAGTTTTTTTACTTAAAAGTAGCCATCGAGTCGAAAACACATCCGGGATCGAGACGCGAATACTCTTTTTTTTAAATATTAACTAAAAAGTTTTTCATGTGAATGTATACGGTAAATACGAAAGAAGATAACCTTGCACGATTATGCCCAGCAAATTCATGAAAGTTGAGAGTAGACAATGTGGACATGTCAAACGTCAGCGGATGAGAAATAAAAAGTCGTATGTCATTTTATACTACATGTTTACCCTACAGGAAGACTGCTTAGTAGTAATTTACTTAGTTGTTACACATTTTTTAGCATCACAACATGTACATGTCTAAAAAAATATTAAAATTAAAAATTGTAATTATATAACCCAAACCTCTTCTACGTACCCAATTACAAATACTTAGATATTGGATCACGAAGGGTGCTAATTTTACCTAATTAAACTATCTTAATATTATTAATATTTAAAATTATAGTAAACTAAAAAACAGTATGCGCCTTCAGTACAAAAATGCACTTTGCTGCACACTCAAATAACTATTCGTAACGCACGCGATCATCTGTGCCGCAAATCAGCTCCATTACAGACGCGACAAAATATAGGCAATACTTTGCACGCTATACGAAAAATGATTGTTTCGTAATCTTACAACATGCGCAGAATCAATAAATCATACAAAATAATAATCAAAAGCTACGGCTCATTGAAATCTCTAAAAGTTAATAATTGTCTAAGTTTTTCCTACTTTTATGTTAAGCTTTAGGATTGTTTAGGATTTAGGATTATTATTTTAATACTTTTTTTATAATTAATTTATTTATAATGAAGAAATCCAGGGCTAAGGAAAATTAAGCATGAAAAATGTTTTCTTACTCGTGGTAAAAATTAAAGAATTTAATTGCGAGGCAAAGTTTCTCGAAAATGTATGAAAAAAAATAACTAGGTACTTTAAAACGCAACAAGTTTATAAACAATTACCTCGTGTTTACAATTACCAATCAGTTGATGCCTTGTTATTTTGTTCGATTTCTAAGGTAGCCATGTTTTTTACGTTAAGCGGAAATAAATTGAAAGTAGTTATGCAGAAAACAGCCAGCCATAGAAAAAAGAAAAACTGAGGTAATGGCACCTTTGTGAAAAGAGTTAATGATCAAATCTACAAAACAGTCGGAATGTTTTTGACTTTGACAAATGATAAACAATGAAAACATGAGTTATATACATTACAAATAAGAATTTCATTATTCATTTAAGCAGTTTTAGTAATTTTTAATGAACCTAAAGATTTTTCTATCGCTATGAGTGTTTTCAGCAAATTGAGAAATACCGTTTTTGTGATCGACACCATTTTCAGAAGGTGATTTATATAGTTTTTTGTATTAAAGCGGTCTGGTTATTTTCATCAAAACATAGAATCTACCTTACTGCATCCGATAACATCAATTTATCATTTTTTCAAATTGTGGACTGGCTGCTTTCTGCATAACTACGGTCAATAGTTTTTAGAATTATGCTGGGTTCTACATTTAAATATCAGAAAAATTCAATAATTTTAGTAAGGATTTTCAAAATTTCCAAAAAGTTTATAAATTCACATTGATGGTAATACGATTCACAAAAGTTTTTTTTTCGCTTAATTTGATAGTCTATCCAAATAAAATAATAGTTTTTTTAAACCACTGAACTTCCTCATTATTTTATTCTCATGATTTGACAATCAGATACATAAAAAATATCTTTCATTATTCCTCGCCATACTAAAAACGTTATTCGCTTGTTTTTTTTTAAAAGTTTTATTTATTTCAACTAATCAGAAACATACATAATTGTATTTTTGCTGCCGCAAAGCCGAAGCTTGTCTGCGGGTTACTTTACTTTTTTTTGTTTATTTATAAAAGGTTAGTACATAGTTTAATAATAAATGAAGAAAAAAATATATTTATGTGCACACCTAAGTTTCACTTGCTGTTTTCAATTTTTTTTAAACTATTTTTTTAAACAAATTTAGGTTTTGTTCTCACTATTTTCAGCTGGTATTAAATGATACAGTTTTGGTACTACACTCCCCATTGTTCTATTTCCATAGTAGTTCTTCTGTCGTGGCACCGTCAGCCGTGCCGATACTTGTCGGATACTTGTTGTTATGTATTTTGAAGACGAAAAATTTTCTATATTTATTACACGTAAAGATGCTACTTGTCATATTATTACGTCACCGAATACGACCGGCATTGAATGATGCGATTACAAAAATTTGACAGTAAACTTTAAATTAAATTATAAATAACATTGTGACTTTTTGGTTGAAATTAAAAAGGATGTACAAATAATATATTCATGCTAAAAATGAACTTGCATCCAAAGTTGTATGGATGAGCTTGACCCAATTTATATTCAAACTGATCTGGAAAGCCGGGTTTTTACGTATGTAATGTGATGATGTAGGTTGATGCTTCAAATTTTTATTGCCCACGATTTCATCAGATTTCACCCAAGGCCGCTAGTTGAAAGCCATAATTGAACTCTCTTAAACAGAATGTTGCGTAATGCAACTTCGAGGGAATGCGTCCAATTTCACCTGCACATTGATGCAGTTACTCGCGGCAAGTAGAACACCTTCCGTATATGAGAAGATGCATAATATCGACGTCCAGATATGCACTTCATACGTGCGCAGGTTGCACTTACCTGGGCAGTTAATGACTTCGCTTGGTGCATTTTTCTACAACACTTTCCTTACTCCATCGCGTAACAAAATGTATAGAGATTATTCATTTACTTCCGCATCGCTACGTGACTTGCATCAGTGGACATTAGTATTGGTCCAGAAATAAGAAATCACATGCAATATGTCAGATGGCAGAATTTCGACAAGTTTATTTAACTACACAACTACTAACATGTATTCACTATTTACTGGTACAAATTTGAGCAGTCGCATGGGTAAGCAACAATAAATATTATTTTATTAATATGTTTACATTAGACAGCGAAGAGACTACCACTCCCTCTCACTTCTGTTCAATGTACTTCATAGTCCTAACGCTCCTATATACCTATGTGAAAAATGTCAACGCTTATCAGCTCATGGTTAACCTCTTCGTTCTAATTCTCAAAGCACTCTCTTAATACTAATGATATACAATGCAAAAAAATCTGCCGTACTTATATTTAAACACAAGACGTCACTTTCTGAGTTCGTGCACCCATCACCACCTGTATTCCTAGACAACAACCGTTTAACGGTAACTGCAAAAGTCAAATATCTAGGGCACATACTGACTGATAATTGTAAAGACGATCAGGACATAGAGAGACAGAGAAGAGCCATCAATGTCAGGGCCTCTATGCTAGCGAGACGCTTATTTTTAATGCCGTAACGAAGTGAAGAAAATCATATTTACTTCGTATTTTACGTCCATGTATACAGCGGAACTTTGGAACAACTATACGCGAGGAGCGTGGAATAAATTAAGGATCGCGTATAACAACTCATACAGACAATTATTCGGATTGCCTAGGTACTGCAGTGCCTCTGAAATGTTTACAGCTGGACGAATAAACACCTTCGCTGCCCTGCTTCGCCAAAAAGCCTGGAGCCTATGGGAACGCCTAAAAAACTCTAATAACGAAATTCTCCAAGCCACTGCAGAGTGGATCCAATCAAATGGAATAATTTTTTTTTTAAAAATTAATAAAAAAATACCCATCCACAATTTCTCTTTCTTCTCTAACTCATATAGTGTCCATGCCGCTTGACGGTGGAATCATCTCCCATCCACCATCAAAGATAATTTTTATAATGTTTGGAAAATGTTTGGATAATTTATTTAGCGCCATTTTTGTGAAAATCACCTCGAGGGTGCTGTACAAAAAATAAATATCCCAACACGTCTTGCAGCTACAGAGCGCATGGACGGTTGGGATTCTAGTTCCTTGTCTCCAATTATGATATATTACAAATATGATATATATGAGCTAGATAACAGAACGTCTTGCAGCTACAGAGCGCATGGACGATAAGAAATCTAGCCCCTATTTACATTTTTATTTTTTATTGTTGGATGTTGGATGGGAGATGATTATGATTTTTATTATTCTACAGTACCTCTGTTTAAATCACGTCCGAAGAAACATCTCCTTTCTCTTCCTTAATCTCTCCTTCTTTCCTTTTTCCTCTATTTACTTTTTTAAAATTAAGTAAAAGTATTCATTTAAATTCATTTATACGCAAATACATTTATTTTTATTTTTATGTATCTTTAGCTTTTTTAAAAATCTTATTTTCTATTGAATATGTTTTAACTTAAATTATAAAAATAAAACTTTTTTTTAATTGGTTGGTTCGAAGAAATTGCTATTTGGCAAAAAGCCCGCCAATGTACAATTAACATTATGTACAAAAAGTTAAATAAATACATACAAAATTTAAAATAAAATTCCTGCTGGATTGTACGCATACAACTTGTCAGCAGGTTCTTATATATTGATTCGATTGTTTCATATTCAATCTACATCAGGAAATAATTTTAATTATAAAAATATTAAATGTACCATATTTTATTATATTCGATATATTTATCTGCCTCGATTGAGGAATGGTTAGCTCTTGCTTCTACGCAGAGAATCGTCCAGACTAACACAGCTAAAACAAGTCAATATATCTTAATTTATTGCAAAAAGAAGTCTAGGCATTTACAGGGATTATGACCTGTCACTGGCTGAATAACCAGCCACTTAACGCACTGTCTAAAATTCACTATTCTGCCTATATTTAAACATCCAAATTTCCTCAACTCTTCCATCTGTTGACTTTTGTGAATTGAAAGAGCTGAAACCTTTTCACGTGAGTGAAATTTATCCGGCCGAACCAATCCACCTATTAGGCAACACCCGAAAACAGTGGATGTTTTAACGTAGGCAGAATGATAAATGTTACACAGTGGCCACTTAAATCAGCCAATGTCAGGTCATCAACCCTGTAAATGCCTGGACTTCCATATTTCCTTCTCTAAAATTTTCTCCATCCATGTTTGTCCTCCATTTGTTAACCTTTTTTCACATTGGTTTGTTCAAATGGGAATGGAAATTAAAATTCCCCGACTCAACACAGATTTTCTAGTGAGTCGGGGCAAGTTCACGGGCATGGATTGTTTTTGATTGTGTCACTTTAAAGTGCGTCTCTATATTTTACTTTCCCGTTCCTGTGATGTAACCGGCGCGGCGCGTTGTAAATTGCACTAACATAATTAATATCTCGGCGAGAACTGTAAATTTTACCACAAATTATGAAAATCAGAAAATTTTAAAGGAAATATTTTATCCACCGGGATCTCCGAAAATGACAAAATATTGAGTACCCGGAGACATATATTAGATGTAATCTAATTAGATCACCTATGCGACATAGGATCGGTGATTCTTCATAAATATCTCACACAAGAAGTAGTATCTTACATGGTCAAGTTAGTGCAGTACATTGGTAAATTAAACCAAAATAGGACTCAAAATGCTAAACACTCTTCTAGTGGAACGGAAGGTCTAACAATGACTATCAACAGGCCGGCTTCTTCTGAAGAGTTTTAAGTGGTTTCTTTTTCCCTGCAGCAAATGCTAGAGAAGTTTCTGATTGGTTCACTATTAAATATCACTTCTGATCCCTTCACTGAAAGGTAAAATAGAAATTTATAAGCGTAAAAATCCACTTTTATGAATTTTAAACCTTGTACATATTAAGCAACGTAAATAAAAAATGCCACCCTCATATTTAAAAAAAAATCTAATTACATAGATCACCAATCAAGACACACATATAATTTCAATAAGGAGACAGTGATTATCAGGCGGTCATTTCCTCATCTCAGGTTACCACACTACTCGAAGGAGTTTTTTCACAGAGTATGTTAAAAGTCAATAAAATAAAATTAATTAATAAATGTATTATTTTTTTAATCGGGATATTACATAAAGTAAATAATTGTTTTAAAATGTTGCTTTGCTAATCAAAATCATCAATCAAATAACTTTCTGCACTAAATATTTCTTGGTGACAGTTCATACTAACTTCCTTCTTCACAAAGGAAGTGTCTTCGGTAACAACTTGTTGAAGAAGTAAATACCTACTTACACCGTTACACCACTACACCGGTTCAATTTATACCAATACAAACAAAAGTTGTTTACACCATTGGACCAGGCGCACAGTGTTCCAATTCATACAACCTAAATGCAAAAAAAAAATTCTCGCAACCCACTCGTGAGATATATTTCATCCTGCCCTTAAAAAATTGAGTAAAATATTACATGAAAAGAAAACTTATCTAATAATATATATGTATTCATTGTACCATACGACATTTCTTGGGCATCCAGATGTTTACTAACTGAGATGGATATGTTCTCATCACCACTATAACTGCATCGTCTGCGTGGCATGTGATATTAACGACCTTATCTTCCTTAGTAGATTCGCTACTTTCTTTATTCTTAAAAGCGTTTTTTATTATATATATTTATTCTGCTTGTGTAAGAAAAGGTTTTTGGCTTATATATTGTTGTGGTATATTTAGTTATAAAGATACTAAACTTGCCTTGTTTCTTTGTTGTTCTCAATATGTGTTTTTTGAATTAATTTAATATTATTTATATCCCTAATTGAGTTGCTGTAATTCCTGGGAATGTTATTAATTTGTATTTTACTTTTAAAACTCTTTGTATTTATAAATAAAGTTAAAAAATATATCTATTAAATTAAAATCTACGTAAAAGTATGTGTTTTAAGTATGACGTATTGGATTTTTTAACATAAATTTATTAATAACACTATGATACACTCCCTAAAACCCTTAAATGTTAAAAAAATCTCTTGAATGAAAATCGTGTAGGTACTAAGTATCTGAAAAATAAAAATATTATACAATCAGTTGCTAAAAAATGCCTTAAGCGAATTAAGTTAAGCATTAGTTGTTTTATATTTTAAAATAAAAGAGATGTTATTTTCTTTTTTCACTGACTGTAATTTTATCAAATTAATGCATATTTTTTTATTGGAACAAGTAAAATAATTTTAATTTACCACGAGAAAAATATAGTACATACCTTCTCAAAGAAGCTTCCGTTTTTTTTAAACCAAAAACAAACATTTAAAACTCACAACACAACATTGATCGTAGTGCGACAATAAAAGAACGACAGCAAATTGTAAAAAAAAAAAAAAAAAACTTTTGCACCCATTAGTCTACGATATATTAGTTATGCAAATCAAGCATGACTGCATCACGCCAATTACCTGGAAATACCTCCATGTCGTCATTGTTCAAGAATTTCAAATTGAATATCTTGTCGGTTGTAGCTGCTCGATTGTGGAATAATCTACCCACTAATTTTTGTTTAAATTTAAACCAAGATTGAAATGTAACTATCAAAATATTTGAGTTGTTTCTTTCTCCTTCTTTCCTTCCCATTTCCTCTTCTCTTTTCATAGTATGGTCTTAATATTTTTTTTAGTTAATTTCGGTTTATAATTTTGTATAAACATTTAAGATTCAGTATAATTCCTCAGAATATGTCAATGTACTTGTAATTTTCTCAAACTGAACAGTTTGGGTAGGTAGGAAGAAATCGCCATAAAGTAATATGCCCGCCCCTTTATGTTCATGTATATCAAGTGTTAAATAAATTTATATCTAGCATCTAGCTTGGATCAAACGAAACACTGTGCGGCGCTGGCGATATACTCGTATTAGAGGCGAGATTTATAAAACTTGTTTATTCGTTATCGATTAAGCCGGCATTTTATTAATTGTCGGATCAATCTTTGACAAGTCATGATATAAGAAGTACAAATTACACTGTTCAATAATTAATTACATTTTTTATTAAGGTTTGTACTTACTTCCTCACTTCAAAAAAAATATAATTTATTTTGCAGTGTCCGGTCAGATAAAATATCCATTTCTATATGTGAAGTGGGCCTCGTGGTGTAGTAGTCAGCGCGTTTGCCTACCATACAAGAGGTCTCGGGTTTGATTCCCGATATGGTTGGCATGAAATAACCCAAAACGGTGTTTTTACACCTAAATATTTTATAGTACATAGACTGGCACCTGTGCCGTAAGACTAATTTCATACGTTATTTCACCAGATTTTGCTATTTTTCTATCAGTTCATACATTCTTAGAGTTTTTATTTCAGTTTTATACGCTTTGCAGGTTTTTTTCAATTCCATAATTTTATTAAGATCTTCATATTTTGAAATAATTATGCATATTTTATAAGATTTCCATATTTTAATCATATACATTATAGCATTACTTAGACTAAATATGCTGTATTATATCAAAAGAGTTCAATGCTACCTACCACAGAACAGGAATTTTATTTATTTATGCTTTATTAAGTTAGTTCATAACATCTTAAGACCTTATATAAACTCTTTATAACATTATTTTTTTTAAATCAAAATTTCTAAAAATTTTTCAAATTAATTTTAAATATTTCAATCTTTTCAATCTCCTTTATTCCTTCAGGTAACTCATTGTACAGCTTTAATCCCCTGTACAATGAGTTTTGAGCTTCTGTTTTTCTCCTCATTAGTAATCTTATCTTTTTTTATCCCTTGTTTCATATGTATGACATTGTTGGTTAAATTTTATTATCGTTTTTATTTTATTCATCCCCTTAATTATTTTATGCATAAATTTACTACATCTAGTGAGGATAGACAGTGTCTCACATCTTATAATTTAATTTTATATGATTATATTAGACCTAATTTTTCTGAATTGTACCCTTTGAACTATTTAGCAAACAGAACTTCAAATATTGTATTACTTACTATAGTAAACGCCGAATTTCGGCACTGAACTGAACTGATCATCTTTTCTTCACCTCACAAAAATGATCGAAATACGCTGCGATCAGTGTACTGATGCAGTGTCCTATGTACCTTTAGGCTTGGAATGGGAATAATGACTACAATGAGTGAAATCAATAGGATGACCCTAGGTCTTTAAAATAGTTATCGGGTATTTGGAGAGTGCTTTCGTGACACCTTAATTAGGAAATTTACTAACTTTACAGGGCAGTCATAAAACTACATACATAATACCAGGAGTTACATTGTTACAAAGAAGATACCCACGAACTTTTCTCTACTTTTATTGGATCTGTTTTTAATGAACTTTCGACCTGAAATGGATTTAACAACTTTCCCAATTTAGGTATCAAAATATTTCATAAGATCTCTTAATAAGTTAGGTATCTTACGATGGGTATAACTATGAATACATGGTCATATCGATTTGTAACTAACCGCATTTATCGTATTTTTTAAATATACGTAACTTGGATTGCCATATATAATTATATCACATTTATGGAGTAAATAAAATTAATAAATAATTCACGTCGTCAAATCATCGTAAATCACCTCTATATTCTTTGTTATTTATACGTTTGTTAACGTCAATAATAACCGTTATTTTATTACAATTTATCCAAATTAACGGCACTCAGTTTTTTTTACATAAAAATTGAAAAATTCTTTAATATACTCGTACATACAGGTAAGTTAAGTCAAATGATGACTTTATAAGTAAATGATAGCATTGAAAAATAAATAATTACTTACAGTTTTTTTACAAATTAAAAAGCGTGAAAAGGTAAACAATATAAAAAAAACACACAACAGCTACAATTTTTTTTAAAATATTAATATTTTGAGCCTATAAATAAAATATTACTTACATTTTTTTATCTATCTTAATTTTTATTCATATGCGTTTTTACAATTTTTATAAATAAATAAAATTAGTACAATGAAAATGAAGAAAAAAAACATTATTATAAAGAAATTAAAACAATTTTTTATAATACATAACATTAGAAAAATAAATTATCATCTAGAACTACTATGTAATGTACTAGTCTCTCCCACCCATGAAATACAAGAGAAGGGCCGCCCTGTAGGCGCACTAAACTTTACATGGAATGAAAAATTGAAAAAAAAAGTCAAATATTTGTTGAAAAACCTCCCGAGGTTACTAGATCTATATTCATTTGATCATATACTTTCACTTAAATACGTGTATATATAAAGTAATTTTATATAATAAAACATAAATGACAAACTTTATTGTTATAAAGTACAAAAGTAGTTTATAAATGTGTATGTATATATTATATATGTTAATACCACTATACCCAAATAAAAGTATAAATATGTTTATTTATTTTTTATACATAAAAAAAATACACAATCCGTGACACGGTTTATCATATCAAGGCATTATCAAACTCGTTTCGATTTATAAGTCTTATAAGACAGATATCTTTAGAAAACTATTTGTATAAAATAAAATACGCATAATTCAGATATAGTTTTTCTCCTTTTTTTTATTTAATTTGTTTTACAACACTTGTTGAAATAAAATATAAAAAATATTTCATACGTCCAGTTAATGTTTTTCACGAAAATATAATAAGAGAACGTGTTACACAGTAAAAAGAAAAAATAATGTATATTATAAGAAAACAATATGAAGGTAAAGGGATGAGGAAATAGAATGGAGGAGTAGAGGAGAGGGATATTTATAGTATAGTCACTTTGTAAAACGCTCTTGAGGTATTTTATGACGAAAATGGCGCTATATAAGTTATCCATAATAATAATAATAATAATAGTTGACGGATTCAAAATTTTGATATGATAATAACATGAACATAATTAATACTATGTAAATAAAAATAAAAACCAATGAAATTTTACAATTTCAGTGGTTTTTTTTGTTCAAACTAAGCCTAAAATATCTGTTTTGTATTATTATTGCAATGTTTTTGTTACAGTTTTAAGATTTTCTTCGCAAGTACACCGCCTACGGCGTCACGAGCTCAAGTCACTGAGTTTTTTCGACATATAGATACGAATTTTAAAAATAAAACCTCCTATCCGCTAAACGTTAATACACTAAACTTCGAAAAACACGGCACTTTATCGCAACATCATTATAATGCTTTAATTGATTGGTAATTGTAAACACGTGTTCAAATGAATATGTGTCGATTCAAAACAATTCGTTTTTATTAAAACGTTACAGTAAATGTCCCTTCCTTGTTTTTTTATTCCAAAATCTCCAAAAAATATTGTTATAAGAAAAGCGATGTTTCAAAATAGAGCAAAGTGCTGAAAGTGTCTTTAATTGTTTCAGGTATTTCGTGAGCACTATCCTCCAGTTCCAGATTCACAGAGCCATGTGCAAAGCATCAGGACAGTTTATTGAAGGAGACCCTGACAAGTTGCTTCATAAGTGTGATATCTACAGGAGTCCTGAAGCGGGAAGAGTTCTCAAGTAAGACAATATAATATATACATATTTGCTAACCTATGCTTTACCGACCAGTCGGATGGGAAACAGTGTAACACGGAGTACACTATAACATAATAGTTTCTCCTTTATTTTCCTTCGACACTGTTTTTTCTGCAGCTAATGATAATTCCACATCCATCGTTATAATGCAAAACTAATTAAACAGTAACATTATTATAAAACTAATAAAATCAATAAATAAAATAGTAATAAAACATGCATCGAAATAAAACTAGCAATCTTAGTTATCAAAATAAATTTATTGTAAAAATGAATAGGTGTATTATTATAATAACGAATCTTGACATGCATTCGTACAGCTCTTGGCGCGTAAAATTTTGTATGAGATATTGTTATGATATAGTTGGGAATATTCAAACTGACCCTGGATTACATATATATATTTTTTTTTTTAAACAAAGATTCATATTGCAAAAAAATAATAACTTATCCCTCACTCTACAAGGCCAAGAGCCCTGTGTTGAGTTGGGATACAACATAATGAAAAGTGAATGCATGCATTAATATAATTTAAAGTATACTCAAAATACAAACTATTACACACATTTAAATAAACATTTGGACAACAAGCTTAAAAGTACACAAATCTATGCAATGTCTTGCAGCAGTCTCTTACTATTGTCTGTTCTCTTAGACATAATGCAAACTTATTCACTTCTCCTGAACATGGCTTTTGTTTTGGAGATATCTTAATACGAGTATGTTTATTCAAGAAATTGAATACTGTTGGGGCAACAAATTGGAATTTCTCGAAAAAAATCAATGCCAAGGAAATCCTTGTACAAGCATTCTGCTGGGATCTCCTCTTGTTACCGCATGACCAGAAATGTGTGTTTTTTTTTATTTTAATAAAGGTTTAATGTCCTGTACCTTTATAGATTGAAACAATGTCTTAGATGGGAATGTTGAGGGACATCGAAGCATCACCCTAAGTATTTTTTCTTATACATTTATTAGGGGGTTCATGATAGACGCCGTGCAACCTCCCCAGCCTACTTTACTATATATAGTCACTGACTGGAAAAGAGCAAAATACACAGTTCTGAGAGTGCTAATGTCCAAGATGTTCCTAAGTGAAAATAATACATGACAATGACATTGGATCTTTGTATACCTCCATTGTAGATTTCTTTCAATAATTATTTCCAGACATGTAATGTAGTAAACTGGTTTTAAAATGATATAATAAAAATATGCTCCAGAAATCAAGTTATGAAAATGTTTCCCAAGAAAAATATAACGACAAGATTCGAGGATGTTGTCTCCCGCTAGTAAAAAATGAATATTAATTATATTAAGTATCGCAAAAATCGCTTTTGAACTTTTTTTCGTCCAGAATGTGGTTCGGCTGAAGGGTCCCAAATATTTTTTTGTTTAAATACAAAAGTCAAAATATTAATTATTACAAAAATTTTGGATCGAAACACCAGAATCATACAATTTCTGAATTTAATAATTTTGTATTGAGATTATTTTACGTTTCAGTCGGTGGACATGTCGATAAAAAATATAAAGAATGTACAACTTATTTCGGTATAATTTCGTGGTCATGAAATTTCATTGTCACGGTCAGGGTTTGGTTAAATATCCGCGTTTCTTTGTTCGTTGAAATGGTGCAAAAAGTTTTATACGAAAAGTGAATGTTGACATTGCAAACTATTATTCAATTAGATTTATTTATGGAGATTATTACTTACATATTACTGATCAAACTATCTTGTTGCATTATCCGACCAATAACCATTAAAAAAATATTCATTGTGTAAATTAATTCGGGTTTCGTATATATGATATTCGCTCAAAACTAAATAGAGAAAAGTAAAAAATAATTCGAGAATGACATTACTAATGAAATACATTTAAAAACAATATGATGTTTGATAAAATAACAATATAAATCATGTTAAGTCTTTCAAATAAATATAATGGTATTAGTTTCAAAAACTAAAAGCATGGTGTTTTCTTGGATCCCGATGGCATGTAACGTTTGGCCCATTTTATATGTACCGTCCCAATCAACACGACCCGGTAAAATGTGGATGAGTGGATTCTTATAAACATGATTATTGTGAATTATAATAGTCCAGAAACCGCGTACGCACATCAAACTGAAGCCGACTAAACTACTCATAAATGAGTAGTTTTACGTTTTGGCCATTAGTTTTTCTGAGACGTCGCTTAGTACGCAACTGCCGATTTCAATTTAATTACGCCGTGTTGTGTCGTTTTTAAGTGTCAAAATACTGCTGGGATTTAAAGGGAATAGAGTGAGATTACATTTCATGTGTAACTAGCGAATTCACAAATAATTTTATTGAAGAATTAGATTATTTTACTGTCTGTCAGATTGTTGAATAAAACATGGGGACATTTTGTTAGTATTGCTAGGGTAGTCGAATATTTTACCCGGCTTTTTATCAATAAGCAAATATGTAGTATTTAACTGTATTTATATTACTTAATTACTTAATTATTATTATATGGTCTTTTTTAAAGTTTGCCTAATAAAAATACATGTTTTTTTTATAGTCTAGTCAGAAAAATATTTTTTGGTGTAAAACATAACCCAAAATTATTTTTTATTTGTGTGATGATAATATATTGTTCGCGGTTTGGCAACTTCACGCGGCTATTTTACGCATACGCGCAGGTGAAATATCATGCAGGAGGGGGAGGGGGCAAACTTGATTCTGTGCGTCTTCTGGTATATTATTATTCTATGCTTAATTATTCTTTTCTTTTTACGTTTTATTTCTTTAGTTTCTACTCGCAGGTAAAAAAAATGTAAAGGAAATCGAGCGGAGATTAGTCAGCCAGATGGTGTACTAGTTTGTGCGTTTGCCTACAATTCAATAAATGAAAAGTTTAAATAATTAATTACAATACAATAAAAATTACATTAGATACATTAGATATTAGATGATTCTTCTTCTTTTTAAATGTAATCGATTGTTTTAAGACTCTCGTCTTAAGACCGCAAAGTTTAAATTCCGTTTTTGTAGCAGATTAAATAAAATGTCTGTAAGGTTTGAAAGGAGTGAAGAATAAAATGCCCTTGGTTTATTTATTTACCCGGATTTGACTTAAAATCATTACAATTATAATTATTTTGCCAATAACACGGAAGTTTGATCTATTCATAATGATCTATGTAGTCCTATTCTACAAAATTGATATTGATGAGTTTTTCATTAGTCTTTTTTAATTTCAAGGGAATAACCACATTCGAAAACACTTAACTAAATTTAATAAAAAAGCTATTAAATAATGTAATTGTACATAAACAATCAACTACAGAAGAATTATCACCCTTTTAAAATTTATTTAATGCCTTAGGAATATTTGGTACAATTTTTTTTTGAAAACCACTTAAATATCAAATGTAATACTGAAATAGTCAGAAAATTAAATTATTCTGTCTATAATGTGAAGATCTGTAATCAAAGACAAATAAAAAAATTAATAAATTTGAACGTGGAATTGCATCGAAAATGTAATTATCTAATAAAAAAAATAAAATAAAATAAAATGAAATAAAAAAAATAAAAAAAAAACAAATAAAATAAAACAAAATAAAATAAAATAAAATAAAATAAAATAAAATAAAATAAAATAAAATAAAATAAAATAAAATAAAATAAAATAAAATAAAATAAAATAAAATAAAATAAAATAAAATAAAATAAAATAAAATAAAATAAAATAAAATAAAATAAAATAAAATAAAATAAAATAAAATAAAATAAAATAAAATAAAATAAAATAAAATAAAATAAAGTAAAATAAAATAAAATAAAATAAAATAAAATAAAATAAAATAAAATAAAATAAAATAAAATAAAATAAAATAAAATAAAATAAAATAAAATAAAATAAAATGAAATGGAATAAAATATAATAAAATAAAATTGATGACGAACAGTATATTTTTAGTTTTTCATATTATGTATTGTTCTTCTTTTCGTTAAGATAGAATGAGATACCTAGAATTTATTAAATTACGTAATGCTTTAAATAATTGTATTAGGTGACTATTTGGCAGCCTACAAAGCTTTCTTCACAAGCCCTATAATAATCACATGTTAATTATATTTTTTTTCTGGTCTTCAGTATTATTTGATTATATCACGCCGTTATTGGACATATGCATTGATATCAGAATGGGAAAGTGTTCCGTATTGTATAATACAGGCACAAGGAACGCCTTACTTATGTAACTTTTCCTTTGTTTGTAGTTTGTACGTAGAAACTAAATATATATTATATTATATTGTGTTATTTGATATCGTTTCATTTAACTATGATGTACGTCTCTGCACTATAAATGTAGAAATCGTTTAAACTACAAATTGTGTATCTCCACTTTTATTAAAAATTAGATTAAAGTCCAAAAATTATTTATCAATTTTATTCATATGCCAATCGTGTTTTTTGTATTTGTATTAGTACTTATGACATGTGTGTTTGTTTTTATAGGGTTAATAATTTAAAAACAAACTGACAAATCGTAGAAACAACGCAACAACAAAACCAATAATTTGTTTGAAATATTTATATTGGTTAATTACATTAAAATGTTTATTTTTAAGCCTTAAGCATCGGTTGTGTTCCAAAACGTTCTAAATGAACTATGTTTGATAAAAAAATAATATGCCATACTAAAGGAACTCTCAAAATAAAATGTCAACTCTAAAATAAATTCAAACAAACCTCATTCTAAAGTCTAATTCAACTCTAAAGTTAAAATTAAATGTCGACTCTCAAAATTAAATGTCAACCCTGCTTTATCGACGCATGTTAAACGTCAAACATAGCTCTCATTGCAAACGCAAGTGCCTATAATTTTAACAATGACTCTTGTCCTAATGTTTCATTAAGATTCCAACAGATGTGTCCAAGTGTACGAAATCTCAAATCGTTCGAAATGCTTGACCTTGACGAATACAGGGCGTACGGAAATAAAAAAGTTTAAAAATTATTTACGAATGGAGATATGCGTTTTGCAGATTAAGGTGACGATATTTCGATACAATATTACGTGTTTATGTAGGAGTTAGCTAGTGACTGACATTCTCTGGGGTGCAATACTCGATACCGCATCGCCTCAATAAGCCAATCTAGATCCGGAATACTAGTGATAAATTATATCAAAATGACTCGTAATAAGGCTGAAATCATAGTTAACTGAGAACTGCCTTTACTGCTGCATTGCTGTATTGCAATAAAATAACAATTTAACACTCATTAGATTTTACTATTCGTTTTTTTTACATTAAGGACCATTTGAAAGGTAATATAATTTTTGATAGTGCCTTTAGGTCTTTCACAAGAAATGAATAATAAAAACTGAATTTCACTTACAGCAATAATATTATGTTTACAACTATTTATTGCTATGAAATTATTTATTTTTAAAAATAAAATGTGCTTCCACTCGTTTGCGAGTGATTTTGGAAATTCGTTTATTTAAAACTTCAAATACATAAAATATTTGCACTTTGGCGGGCTTATAGATATAAGCAATATCTTCCACGAACATTAAATCGGATTATGGTCCCTTAGCTAGTGTTGCGGACTCACGGATCAAAGGTCTGACGTTCGAGCCGCACTCTACCCTAACTTGATTTACATTTTATAAATGTGAGTTATATCTAACTCATTAAAAATAGCCACAAAAATTGTAATATTTGGCTTAATTATATAAACGCCAATATTGGCAAGGAGAATTTTTTTTTCAAAAAGAAAGTCAGAATATGTTTTAAAAATATAAATATTCATCATTCCATATCCTCTCCCTAGTTAATATGCATGCTTCCACTTGAATATTATTTTTTTGTTTATTTTATTTTATTTGGGAAACCAACAGTTCTACATACATATTTATAGTAATCAAAGAGATATAGTGGATAAACTCAGAACCAATAACAGATTTCCACAAAGTATGCAAAGTTAGTAAAGAAAATATAATTACATATTATATAAATACATATAAGTTTATACATATAAAAATATTATTTTTTTGTACTCGTATATATTTTTTAATAATCTAAGTTTTTTTTTTAAAGGTGTTATGTTATTTTTATCTTATTATGTTGTACCCAAACTCAGCACAGGGCTCTTGGCCTCATACAGTTAGTGATACGTTATATTTTTTTGTAATATACAAATATGTATTTGCATGAATAAAAAAAAAAGTAAAATCATAATTTAATTATTTTCATGTGGTTGTTAACGTATCAAGAAAGGTAAAGAAGGGAAACGGTTGGAAGGCCAAAAAATATCTAATTGGTTGATTTTAATTTTTAAAAATAGGTTATATTGGTATCTTGTTGAATTATTTATTAAAATAAATAATTCAAAAATTTGTATCGATTTATTAATATGATGGAAAACAAGTGGTGATTGTTCTGGGTTCCCGATTCTGAATCTGTCACACTACCACCGAACAACAACCCGTCAGGTGCACTTAGGGCTTGTTGCATTTAAAAAAAAATACGCGACAGTCAAAGAAAACCTACTATTTCAACAGAATTTGTAAAACACGTTGTTTAAATAATAACATTTAACCTGAGAGTTTTTTTCCCAATAATATTCTGTTCTACAGAAGAAGATTCTACAGTTTTCAATCAAATTTTAGCTGTACTACGATGTACATTTACCCTTTATTGAATACCTAAAACAAAGTGGTACACAAATATAACATCAGGATTGAGGTATTTATTTTATAATATTTCGTATTAATAACAAGTTTTATATCACAAGAGCATCGTAATAACGTTCACTGGTAGATCTGTCTTCTATTCAGCTTTTTCAAATGGAATAGGTTTATTATCTTAAAAAAGAACACTTTTTTTGTTTGCAATACGTAAATCAACACAAAATGCGTCCTTTAAAGAAGTAAAGTATTAATTTAATAAAAAAAAAATTGAACAATCAATCTTATAATTAAATAAAAAAAACTGTTTTTTAAAAATCACTCGCAAGAGGCGTATACAATAAAAAAAAGCTTACAAAACCACATGCATTATACATTTCTCATTCAAAAATGTTATTTCTACCATATTTTGAGTTTGTCCAAATGTTTGTAGACAAAATACTGGATATCACCCCCTAGGAAGTCATTCTTCTTCGCAGTTTAAATCTTGGGGATTGGTTTACAGCAAAGTCCTGCATCTCGTCCTCCATTGGTATCTATTCTCTGCAGCCCCATTCAACTCGGTATATGAGGCGCAGTTTAAATCCTCGCACTTTTGCTCCAAATACTCCCGTCGGGGGCGCCCTCTGTGATTTGTCCCCTCAGCCATTCCCTCTATTATGTTATGCAGGAGACCCTCATGGTGTATAATGTGGCCGATCCATTGGGCTCGCCTCACTGATATAGTTTTGATTAGGTGCCTCCCTTCTGCTATTCTGCTGAGAACCTCGTCATTAGTGATGTGGTCGCTCTAGAAAATTCCTAATATTTTTTTGTAGCACCACATCCCAAAGACCTCTAAAGATTCATTAACATTAACAAATTACAACAGGAATGGAGACACTTAAACCACCAGCCAATGACAGGTCATAAGCCCTGGAAATTCCTAGACTTCCATATTCCCTTCTTCAAAATATTCTCCATACCTGTTGTAATTTGTTAACCTTAATAATTTATTTTTTTTCAAATTAAACAATATCCTATTCCTCAATAGGAAACTTAAAAATTTTATGTATCCGCTGTTACCCAAAAACTAATTTATAATAAAATCTTGTTTTCATTTCGATCCTTGATAGTTGCACATCCGCCTAGTAAAAACTAAAATTTTGCTAATGTGAACACATGTTGAGAAATGACAAAATAAAATTTCTGTTGCATTTATGGCCTAAGGAATTAAATCTTACGTGTTGTAAGAATATTAAATTTGTATTAGTAAGTAGTTAATATGGAGAGGAAGCAGGTATGACAAATCCTAAGCGACAGTTTCGTTACTAGTTACCTTAGCATTGTTACTAATCCCAGCAGGTCTAAAATTGTAATGTCTTTGTTTGTTTCCTTCCGCCCTGCAATACAAATTATGCTTATCTAAGAATATTTGTACTTCCTTCAAGCTATTATTAAAAATTGACATTTTCTTACTCAAATTCGTATCAAGAAGCCTCGCTGTGAAAGCGAATTCGTTCTTCTGGCAATAATATTGAAATTTTATCATTACATTCTGATTTTGATAAATAGATGTCAGTGCTTTATAAGGTGCTTTACAGTGCTTTATTTAACAGGCCAGGAGGCCCAATTACAGGGGTGAATTTCATCACAGAACACCCAGGCTTGAGAAAAATTTCATTTTAATTTTTGTGTTCTCACCGGGAATCAAACCCGACACCTTCCGTGCGTGAGTCAAGCGTCTTGACCACTACACCACGTTCTAATAAGCGACGTGATAACAATTTCTCACCATGGTTGTTTATCGTATTCGCGACCACAATGGAACATCCGTAAACACTTAATATTAAATGTCAAAATATTTATGTTTCGCAACGTATAATCCTGCTGCGCAATCACATATTTAAATTTTACCGTTGTAAATATGGATAATATTCCAAAACTGCTATTTTTATTTATTTATTTTTAAATAATCATGCTATTTATTGCATTTAGTCAGTGGTTGGTAAGCCAAATGTCAAGAAAAGCAGTCGCCATAGTAATTGTAATTTAATTTTTCACTTTTTTGTATTAAATACTATTTACTATTTTGCAAACTTTGTCATATAATTACTTAATTTATTATTTATAATGTTTCTGAATTTCCTTGCTTTCAGGAATCTGATGAGACCGGGGTCTTCCGTTCCCTGGACCAAGGTTTTGTTCGACGCCACTAGCGACTTGAGGCTCGATGGAGAGGCTATGAGGGAGTACTTCAGACCTTTGGAGGAATGGCTGAGGAACGAAAACCTGAGGACTGGGGAATACGTAGGGTGGACCTACGATGGCGACTACTGTAAATTTAGGTAAATGAATAATAAAAACACGTATATGGTAGAACGATACTTTCATGAAGAAAGTTTTTTTGTTTAGGATTTTTCAGGGCTTGAGAACAGCCGAAGGTATGTTGTCGTAAAAATAAATTTATTTTATAGTAAAGTTTAAGGTAGATACATATGCTATTTTGATAATGAGGAACTTCAGCACTACGGGAAATTGGATACAAATAATGTTTTCTTTCGCGCGGTTAAAATTAGAGCATTAAATTGTATAGCAAAGATTCATGAAATTGTATGAAAAAATAATAAAATGTTTTAATAATAACGCACTACTTTGAACGATGTCACTGGTTCATATGAACTAACCAATGATATGAGAACTGTGATGGATATCTGGTTTGTTTACCGTAAACGAACCAATGGGAGAACTGACAGAGAAGAACCTCTGATGTCACACGCGGAGTTATTTCAGAAATACACAATTTTAACGCGCTGATAATACGATATTTAATTAATTAATTTTTTATTAATTTAATAGTCTATTGAGGTTTTCTTCTGACATTTCTTGGTGGAACAGCATTTTAATTATAATAATAAAAATACTTTATAGTTTTATTCCACTTATAATTTTTTATTATTTTAAATCAGTGACCGGGTTTCGTCAGACTGGTCTGTCGATGTCTGAAAAAATAAAATATACCGACCCTGAAAATTTTATTCTGATATTTTTCGTAAAAAAAAAACAAAATCGGTTTAGTTTTGGGTTAGGGAAAACGAAAATGCGAAACCTCGATCTTGTCGATTTTAGATGGGCATAATCAGTCCAACGCGACGTGCAGTTGTATTTTTTACACAGCATTCGAGGAGGCATATGCGGGAGGTTGACATTAAACCTATGTATATTCAAATACTTATTCAGCAAACCGCTGTGCCGCCGCATATTATCTTAATGCCGGCATAAAAGTGTCTTATTTATTTGAACGTGCGACGTAATTGTTTTATTAAATTAATTTTAGTTACTATTTTTTTACGTTTTTTAAAATACATTTTTGAATATCTATTTCAATTTTTAATAATACTAATATCAACAGTGATTTTTTTTAAAATATTTAATGGAAAAATGAATAACCGATGTATATTACAAAAACAGTATGATAAATCCATCATAAGCTATTAATTTGATAAACTACTATTTAAAACATCATTAAATTTTATAGCTCTTAAGAGAACACTAAGATAAACAGTAATTAAACGGAAGTTTAATTTTAAATTTTCGATTACTGCGAAAATTTATCACAAATCATCTAGCCAATCCATTATTAATCGGGAAGTCATAAATCACGTTCCGTTGTCATATAAAATAACCAGCGCTCGTAGCATAGCTAATAATATTTCCAATGATAAACGCAGTTATATGGGTCATCATTTTTACACTGACAATGTTGTTGCTCTCGGATTTGCTTTTTGACAAACCGTTTTGCAATGGTTTTTTAATGTCTATTTGCCAGAGTCACGAAGAAAGATAACCGAATGTAGAGCATTGCAAATATCTATAAATCTTAGAATGCAACGTTATGTCTACACTACCATAAATATAGGTATACTGATCTCCTTCGGCTTATTCGATTGACATCCGATGTAGTAATATTTGTGTCGAGTAATCAACCTTACGATTACAATATATCTGCAGGATTTAAATATATATTTATTTATTTGAAAGTTTTATAACACATTCATTGCTTAAAAAAATATTTTCCGGCCAGCCAAACAGACAGAGAGATATTTTTTAAAGTATGATTATCCATATTTATTTTCTAAATACAGCTGTTATTTAGTAGGCAGATAGAGCTTGCGCTTTCAAAATTATTTATAAAAATATATTGAGTTATGGGGAACATGGAATCAGGCAATGAGTTTGGAATGAGTTGGGCAAATAAACGCGCCCAATAAAATAAAATATTTAAAACAGTAGTCACAAAACATATCCTTAGTTACAAAGTTTGTTTATTTACAGCAGGACTGCATTCGAATTACAAAAACTGGGAGGATACACATTTTCAATACATACATAAGTTTGTATTTAAATTTTTCGAAACGGCATTTGTTTTTGATAGATTCCAATCGGATTATATAATTAAATTTCTTCAATTTCTACACTTTTTTTTACTGGATGTTGGGGAATGCTAAAATAATATTAACTCTAATTTACTATATTTAAAACTGTGTTCCTACCGGTGCATCTCTGTTAGAAAGAAGAGCTTCGCTTTTGTGTTGCTAGGCTTAGAGTTTGACCCAGTTTAACAAAGCTTAAAATAATGAATATTAAATTTTTTTTTTATTGAATCTTGCTAAGTTCAGTATAACTCATAAGTATGTTATGAATTTCATTTAAGGTGTCATATTAAATATATTTTAAATGTCAATCACTTATAAACAAATATTTCCAAATGAAAAGTTACAGTTTTTAAAATTTTCATCTGAATGATTTTTACCCATTTTCATGACACAAGCAGACATTTTGGTTCTAAAGATTCTAAACGTCAAGTTTACATTATACCCAGCTGGCCGTTAAAATACGATTAAATACTCGTTGGGCATCACTAAGCGTTTGGGGATCAGTTCAGTGTCATTCATTTTTGGGAGCTCAGGCCACGTCTATGTGTATTAATGGGTCGATGATTCTAAGCGGATAATATTAAAACAAGGTTTCATCCGTTTCTTGAAAGTGGCCAAGGAAGGGGCATTTTTTATATAAATTATATATTTATATATTTTCGCTCATTCCAAAGTCTGGCACCTTGAACTGAAAAAGAATTGCTAAAGTATGGTGTGGCATGTCGAGTACCATTATACATAAAATACCATTACAGAAATACCCATGAAAACATTTATAGATTTAAATAGTTTATTTAAATATGAAAACCGCACGCAACCTCTACAGGGTGTTCATTAAACCCTGTCACATCCGAAACCACGATGATCAGTATGAGCAAGAAGACATATTGGCACATTAAAATATTTTTTTAGAACAAATAAAAAAAAAAAGACAATACTAAAAAAAGCAGTTACTTCTGCAGGGGTGAAACGAAGGGGGGGGGGGAGTCTGATACTGCGCCGCGCTCCCCTTACTTCTCCCCTGCAGAAGTAAACAACCATTTGCTTTTTTAAATATTTTATTTTATAAAATTTTCTTTGTTTTAATTTTTTTTTAAATACGCTAATATGTCTTCTTGCCCATACTGATCATCGTGGTTTCCGATGTGTTAAAGAACACCCTGTATAGTGAGATGAGAAACATTACATTTGAAAAAAAGTTATAAATATAGCAAATTGATGATGTTTGCTCAATTTAAACACAAATTTGTAAATATACATGTATATTCACATTAAAACATAAAAGTTTTCATTTTTCACGTATTAAAAAAAATTGTAAGATAATTTATGAAAAATTATTATGATTACTAGAAAATGATATTCAAAAATATTTTTTTTACTTAAAAATATTTTTTTTACTTAACGTTGATTGTATAGTCATATTATATTATAAAAATGTTAAATAAAAGTTGTTCTGAAGTTTTATTTTACGTTTTATTATTATTGGTATGTTTTTTTAATTTACGTTTATTTTTTTTATTTCTTGATGTTATTACTATTATTTGAAAGTTTAGGCATCATTTAATGAAAAAAAACACACGTAAAAAAGGACTTACCTAAACACAGGAATTTCCTAGCTGATCGGGACCTGAAACAATGAACCTTTGTATATTTTAAAACTGTGAAATAAAAAACTGTAGAAAGTATATCTACTTTTAGTGTCGAATTATATAACGTCCATTATTATTTCGTCCGCGACAAATATTATACCGATAATTTTAACGATGCGGTTGCATGTTGTGAATTATTGCGCCTACGTGTGATAAAAGGTGGCGGTACTGCGAAACGTGTAATTACTTCAATAGTGTAATAAGAAGTTATACTATGGTATATAAAGGACAGTGATGGGTTACCTTTTTAGCTTGGCGCGTCTAAATTCTTTTTAAAAAAACTTAGTTTGGCCCGGGAGCCGTGTCATATATAGGATTTTTTTTTAAACACAGCCCTAGTAAATGAATGTTTTATTTTGGAACAATTTATTTATTGTTTTTACAAAGCAAAACCCAACTACTATTTATATTATTTTTGGCCATTTTGTTGCTGAATTGCATCATCTTAAACTTCAATAGTTGAAGGTTGGTATCTCGTACATTTCAAACAATAGCAATCGTTTCAAACTTCATCAGAGAGTTTTCTTCTATTTTTTAAATATTATTAGGCGCTCAGAATAAGGTTTTGAGAATATTGTAAGTAAAGCTATCGCTAGATTTTTCAGAGAGCCAAAAGTGTTCGGTAATTGGTTCCAAGCCTTCAAAATAGCAATAAATAGTTCGTAGTTACACTTTTCTTCATTCCCCAAACAATATCTTTCTAAATTAATGAATTTGGACATCAAGTCGAGAAACTCTTGAGCCCAAATGTTTTCTTGAAATTCTGCAAATTGCAACTCCAAATCGTCACATTGCATCCATTCGAAACAATCCAATTTAAAAGTACTGTACTACCATTGTAAGGTTGATTGATCTGCTTTATTCCTGACATGCTTCAAGTTGACCAGTCGAGCTGATGTGCACGCATTATGCAACGAAATATCCCTGAGTCTAAAGTAACAAGCGACACGTTGCAACCTGCACCGGTT
This sequence comes from Micrasema longulum, assembly GCF_059751315.1. Classification (NCBI taxonomy): domain Eukaryota; kingdom Metazoa; phylum Arthropoda; class Insecta; order Trichoptera; family Brachycentridae; genus Micrasema; species Micrasema longulum. The sequence goes on from NW_028277415.1 coordinate 478,563, forward strand.
TAGTTACATCAGGCCGCTGACCACTGCAAAATGCTATTCAGTGCTAAAATAGACGGACACGAGCAACGTTGTGTAATTCTTCTTATTGTTCCTCTCCCCGGTGGAGGTTGGATATCATCGTAGCAATTCTAACTTCGTTGGCAGCTGCCCCGAATAAGGACTGAGTGCTGCAATGGCACCAGTCACGTAAATTCTTAAGCTAAGAGATGCGCCTTCTACCTGCAATGCTTCTTCCTTGAATCCTTCCCTGTAGAATGACTTATAAAATGTTATATTTTTCGCTTCTCATCACATGCCCAAAGTACTCAAGTTTTCTTTTCTTTATGGTCTTCAGTACCTCTTTATCTTTTTCCATTCGTCAGAAAACGTTATTGTTTCGGACTCTGTCTACCCAGGAGATTTTTAATATCCTTATGTAGCACCACATTTCAAAAGTTTCATTTCAAAGACACATTTCAAAGGTTGTGTGATTAAGTTTTAAATTTAAATAAATTGTTTCCTACTAATACCCACCAAGTGATATTGAGCACTTTGTAAGATTTTTCAGTGTGATATGATAAAGTAGAAAGGTAGTGTCAAGAATTCGAGTGTTCCAGAACTTCGTGTAAAGATAATATGAAGAAGGGTTTCCAGTGACCCATGTAACTGACAAAAACGCCCAAAAAAATCTAGAAATAGTGATGAAAGATACGAGAATAACCATCAGGGGTATTAAAAAGGAGTTGGCTATCAATTCAGAGCATTCAACACATAATAAAGGATTTTTATTTATTTTATTTATTTGATTTAATAGCATAATTATACATTTTTACAATTTAAAAAAAATTTCACTTGTTATATTTTTACTAAAACTAAAATCCCACCAAGCCATTTTTTGTAGCTTGTTGGTGTTTTGTAGCTTGTAGATATTTTGGAGAAAAAAAATTCTCAGTATGGGTTCCTCGTATGTAAACGCCCATACTTAAGAATGTTTACCTAAACTTTTGTAAGAGACTTATTGCTATTTACCAGCAAAATAAACAGGACTTTCTTGATCATTGGAATCATAGAGAAAATATATGTCTACCGCTATGACTCTGAGACCAAACAGCAAAACATGCCGTGGAAACCAGTGGATTTTCGTCACCCCTAAACTTTCGGTTCCTGACATCCTCCGGTAAGGTCGTGGCATCAGTATTTTGGAATGACGAAGGATGTTTGCTTGTTGACCATATCTCAAAGGGAGCCACAATAACAGGCTTCTACTTTGCTAAGCTGAAACCGAAATTGCGGAAGGCGATAAAAAAAGGGGAGAAACTGGGAAAAGGTGTTGTTCTAGTTCATCAAGATTAAAACATTAATTTCAATGGCTGCTATTCACGAAGCTGGGTTCAAATTGGCTAAACACCCCCATATTCACCTAAGCTAGCCTTCAGTGACTACTGGCTATTCCCAAAACTTAAGGAACATTTGGGTAGAAATAAATTTTGAACGACCATGGGGTCATGTGATGTGTAGGTGAATGGTTGCTAAGGGCCGGACAAATGTTGTACCAAGGAGCTATATAAATGTAGGCGCATTGCTGGAAGAAGTACATACAAGTTCAGAGGGAGTACGTTGAAAAATAAGACGCAAAAGCTTTTACTCATCGACTTCGAAATAGATTCAGGAGTGGAGCTTTTAATCAATCCTCGTACATTTGGATATTTTAAAATTTTAATTGTTTGTTGTAGAGATCTAAATTGATTTAATCTTTTACCAAACTGGTCAAGTAACAAATTTAGATTATATTGGTATTTACGGGCTTCATTTCGTGTTACCCAAAATGTCTTGGCGAATTGCCTCTAAGACGCGTGTCATATGTTTACCCATCACTGGTTTATGAGGTTATTTTTATATGGAAAAGATAAGACTAGTGATGTACAGAAGCAATTAACCGGAATAATTTAATAATTCATACTGCTATCATAGTCCTGAGAATATCTGGTTGATCTTATTCGATGGTGTACAAATTAATCGGTTATGGCTAAAAAAAATAACTGACGTATCTATATGCATAAAAAAGGAAAAATTAACTGACAATTATATAACGTTACGTAACCAGTTTGCAGAAATAATATTTTTTATTTATTTCCCACACTAAAAATGAAATATCATGTTTATTTACATATTGTATAAAGGTGAAATAATGATGATAATTTTCAAGTTTTAAAGGCTTTTTAATTTTTTTCCTTCCAGAAAGATTTTCCAGATTTTTCCCTGATGTTTAGTTCATGTACCTTTCCTATTTTGCGCATATTTTTTTGTACCTGTATTAATTTATTATACTTAAACTAGAATACATGTAATTTATAAATGTCCTAATAATAACTTAAATCAAATCATTATTAAACTTCTTATTAGTCAGTAACACTTAATGCTTTTAAAGAACAACTCTTAACGTATTTATTACACACACAATTTTTCGACTTATTTTTAAATAAAATTATTATGTTTTTTTCTTCTCATTCCTACTGATATTATTTCTTCATATACATGTGCAGGTTGGTGCGCCAACGAATTCTGTGATTTCGCCTTTTAACAAAATGGTAGCCCTAATATATTTTGATTGCATAACCGATTAAATATATTCAAAACCAAAAATTTAAAACGCTTTCCTTGACGTTTTTTTCATGATCTAAATGATAAACAAATAAACGATTATTTTATTCGATTACCTTAAACTATTACGCACATAACTAGGGATTAGTGCCACAGTAACACTCGATTATCCAACGCAAAATGCAGACCAATTGGGAACATTTCCACTTACTTCCTTACTATAATAGTCTGCACGAGAATCCGTATAAAATGGATCACAATCGCTTACAACTCGTGATCCAATGAAACTTCGCCTGCGTCTGCACAGTAAATAAATATAATTATATGAAGCGGTCAGATAAAATAACTATGCATGATCTACAATAATGTATTTTATTTTATTGAGAAAAACATTTATATCATTAAAATTACACGTTACACTGACATTTTTTGTTGTCTTAAGAATTCAAGCAAATTCAGGGACGGTTTGCAAATATGCCACCCCCGAAGTTAAAAAAATACCCTACAAGTGCAAACGATACACGGCAGCATAACCCAGTTTTTTTTTTGCAAAACACATTTTTTAAAAAAACGGTTATTTACCATTAGATTTTATAATTATAATAAGGGCTAGACTTAGACAAAATACATTACTGTTGTTTATGTATTTACATATATTCATATGTAATATGCATAGTTTAAGTTTAAAAAATAAGTCGATGTACATATCCTATAAACAATATTATGTATGTTTTATCAATGAAATTTTTAATTAATTACCTGCAAAATAATATTAAAAACAGAGCTAATTCCTGATTAACAAAAAACGTTATTCAAATCGTAATAATTATTTGTTTAATAAGATTCCATAGAAAAAAAACAATAAACTATATATATTATAATTATGAAAATATAGTTACGCTTTGTTTACATACCGTGCTATAATTACAGTAATTTCTGAATAAGATTGATTTATTGTTCAACGTAGATAAGTATTCTAACGATTAAAAAAGAAAAAAAACATTGTTTGTAAGTGACAAGATAAAGAAATCTTAAGAACATAATCCGTTTTATTATTATTAAAAATCGAACCTGTACTAATGTTCTTTTTTATGTAAGCTAATCCAGGCCAAGTATTTACTTTTTCCGGGGCTCTACATATTGTCAAAAAACATGGGAATGTAAATTTTTTTCATTTATCCTTATTCAAATTCAATTCGATACTTTTTAAGCATTTCGCTTTCAAACTGTAATTATTGACTATGTATAGTAGTCTCTGGCACTGATCACCTTAATTGAAATGGATACATTGTGAAATATTGCCTTTGTTACTGCAAAACTTTTCTATTTATGTTCTGTTATTATGTTGTGTATTGTAGTTGGGGGGTTAAAATTTATTTATGATTTATTTTCCATTATTTGCCACTGTTTTGATATAATCAAATAAAAATTATTTATATTTTGTTTTCATGATCAATGAAAAAGTTCAGTATTACGGTAAATTGGATACAAAAAATGATTTCTAACACGCGGTAAAATCTAGAGCATTAAATTGTTCAGCGAAGTTTCTCGCAAATGTATTAAAAAAATAATAAAAATAAACTACTTTAAATGACATCACAAGTTTTTCTAAATCAACCAATGATAGAGTGCCGTGATAGATTTCCGATTTCTTTCAATCAGGACAACCCACCAAAGAGTCTCAACTCACCTCACCCATGCGCGGAGTAATTGAAAAAAATCGTAACTCTAAAAAATCGTAGCGGTGATAATACGATACACATTTTTTTTTTGTTTTGCTTAGTTTTATAGTTACTTTGCCATTTTAATTTTTTTTCGCCGGCCAGAAGGCCCAATTAGAGTGGTGACTTACATAACAGAACTCCCAGGCTTGAGAAAAATCACATTTTAATTTTTGGGTTCTCACCGGGAATCGAACCCGGAACCTTCTGTGTGTGAGTCAAGCGTATTGACCACTGCACCACGGAGGCCGCCAAAATTTTTTTTACTCCTCATTATGTCATTATTTCGTGACTCCTGGACTTCTTCGGAAAGTTGTTAGATTGGTAAAATTACCGCTTTGATAATCTGCACCATGAATAAGGAATTTACGCACACTAGCTGGCATATAATACCAGGAATAAAATTACACATATTATTATTAGCAGTCTCAAAGATTTAAATGCGTCGGTTAACTGGAAATCCAGAAAAACTAATTTGAAGAATACTGCAAAATGTCCTGATTAATTTGACATAAATACCTGTTAACGCGGCAGAAATCTCTGAATTTTGAAAGAATAGCCATGCGGAGTTTTCGACGTTCGTTGTTCGTCTGCCAGGTTTTGATTGGTCTACCAATAATTCTATTTCAATCCTAATCCATTTTTAATCCTTCGAGTGAAAACACTTTTCCAGAATTCTGGGGCGTTATGCTGGAAAGATGTAATATTTTGTGCTCAAAATCAACATTGGCTTAATATATTGCTAAATATTTCTTTTGTGAGTATTCATTTTGCTTAGCAAATAAATGTTAATCAACTTTTGAATTTATCTAATATCATCAATACAACATAAGAATGCTTTTATCACCTATTCACAAAATGTACTGTAATAATTTCACAATAGTGTTACATATAGTTTATCTAATCGGACAAATTAAGGAGTCTTAAATGTCAAAATATTGACTGCTTTAATATCAACCAGTGGTATACGTTAAACTTTTGAAAATATGCTAATTTATTATCTAATTGTAAAAAAATCTTTACGTTTTATCACTCGGCATCCTATGAACATTTGGAAATATATTTATTTTATTATAATTAACTTATTGAGTACTTTCTAGAACGTGGTAGATATAATAAGGCATTTTATTAATAATGTATTGCTATTGCTTTATGATTGATTATTTTATGTAAATTCCCCCATCGATGAGTAAATTACTAGCCTAGTTCAAAACTAGAATCATTTATTGGTACCGAAGTTTTATTATTATATATGAACCGGAATTATTAAAAATAATAACATAACTAATATGGTTGTGCTAATGACATCTAGCGTAAATTATTGTAAAGCAATTATTTTACAGCAGATAAAAATAGATGGCGGTACAAGTTAAGTATACGTACAGCGAAAATACATTATTCATCTGAGGTCAAATTGCACAAAATAGTTATGGTAAAAAGTTTTAAGTCAAACAGTTTTTTTTCGTTTTTGTAAAAACGGACGTTTCGTAGAAACGGGTTGCATGAAAACGAAATTATTATGACGAAAACCCAAGAATTTTTTAACAACTCTAAGGACAAGGACAGGATTGCACCCCCTATAGAATTATAAGATACATATTACATAACATAAAATATATTACAACAGAAATGAAGATCATTTTAGAGAAGAAAGCAAATCAGAATTAAAGGAATGTGTACCTTGCCCAGTAATTGCCTAGACTTCCACGTTTTCTTCTCTAAAATGTTCCAAAAACATATTTCTGATATTTATTAACAGTTGAAATGGCCGCAATAAATGACGGCAATATGACGGAAATATGTATTTTTGTTAAAATAAACATCCATTATTTTTATTGAATTTAGCAATTTTTTTGCGCAACGCTTTTGCGATAGTATTACAATTTATTTAAGTAAAATAAAAGTAAATTGGTAGTTAGTATTTAATACATTGGTACTTATTCGAGTACCTAATGGTTTACTATTTTAAATACATTCAAAAGATACACAATAATGCGTGTATACGTAGGTAGAATATGTATATATATATATATTTATTTATTAATACACACAAACTAACCTACACATTTGTACAGAAAAATTCAAACATTGAATTTTCAACTTAATGATGTTCTGTAAATACAATACAAACATGAGAAACAGAGATATCATTGAAAGTGAAAGTTTTAAAAATAATAAAAATAGGTTTTATCTTTCAAATATATTAATAAAACAATAAATGGAGCTTTATAAATTTAATCAATTGATATCGATTCAATCCCTTTATCAAAATAATAATGAAAGGAATAAATAGTACCTGTATTTATACCAAACGCATGAAATGTGTACACTACCCATAAAATTTTATTCTCAGGTAATTAGGTTCATAATATAATATGTGTTCGACTTGTTGTAATATGGTTTCCAACATCGTAAATTATGTTACTATTAATTATTGTTTCCTGTATAGTGATACAATGCAGACATTTCACAAGTTTTGAAGTTAAGAGGTACCTGCCATAATATTACGGAAGATTCTACCATAATTTAATCACTGTTTTGTAATGTAAAAAATCTTTAACACAAAAGAGGTTGGGGCGTCACTTTTTATTATGAGAAATATTACACCGTATAGGCTCGCCGTTATATAATATCTCGTAAGTCCGTTACGTTTAAGGGTGGCAATAAGGAACTGGATTCAAAAAATATCTTAGGCGCAGAAAAAAATAAAGCATTAAATTATACCCAAAATTTCTTAAACGTCTTGACGTCACAAGTTCATGCTAATTAATCAACGATAAGAGAGTTGTAAAAGATTTCCAGTTTGCTTTTTTTTTGTAGTTGCAAATTATTTGTACCTTGCTTTTGTTTGTGCAAGGTTTTATCGAATATATTTATCTTTAGCTTATATTCCGTTGACTTTAACATTTTTCACCGTAGATGACAATAAAAAAAATAAAGCAGAATCAGAATAAACAAAACAACTCTAGAGATTCCAGTTTGCTTACCGTCAACGAACCAATCGGCAAAATTGACCGAGACGAAACGGAAGAGAACTTAAAACGTCACACGCGGAGTAATTTTGGGAAAACAATACTTTAAAAAATCAAGCGCCGATAATACGATTGGCTTAGTTTAGTAGTCTATTAACTAATAAAATATATTTTAAAATACACTGAATTTTCTCATTACACTGTCGATCCGGGCATGGCTTAGGTCACCGATGCCGATGTGAGGGTGAGATGGTGATGATTCAAACGATAATTTTATGAAAAAAAATCATTGAAATTTCTTGGATAAATTTTATTATTTTGTTTTTTGACCAACGATTGTTTTTGCTTGAGCAGGCATCTTTTACAGCACTTTTAACTTAAATACATTTTTTACAAGTTTTCGGAGATAGAAACATCTTCTATCGGGTCAGTTTTTAATTTTGGGTACAGATAACATAGCAATTTTTATGCCAAGCCTGAAATAGGGATTAAGAGATACCTATGAAATATTATAATAACTTATATTTTAATGGAGTTTACAAATAATTGGCACACGTTCATTTATTTATTGGACCAATTGGCGCTTTCATTCTCTAAAAAGCTGGCACTCAGACTTCAACTTGTATTATAATACTACTATAATAAATTATTATTATTATTATTATATATTATTATTATTATTATTATTATATATTAACAATTTATGATAGTATTATAATAATACTATAATAAATTGTTATATAATTCAAATGTAATGTGTTTAATCGTTTTTTAATTATTTGTTATTAAAATATTTAAACTAAGCTAAATTAATAATCTTATTTATCAGCGCTATGATTTCCTCTAGTTTTGTAATTTTTTTAAGTGCTCCGTGTGTTATTTTATTAACATAAACGGCAAAAAAATATAATACTAACATATTTAACTTAATATTTTTTTATTTTAAAAACATTAATTTCCTTTTACCCAAGATTTATAAAAAAATTAAACCTAAAAATTATACAACATATTCAGTAGAAAGTTTAAACAATTTGAGCATAAATGTAAAAAACAAATTTAATATTAAAAGATTTTAAAGTAATATAACAAGAAAATCGTAAGTACTACTGTGTTTCATACAGCTGGGTAAAGTGAACAAAAAATTGTATATATTATGAAATGTATAAATAAATAAATATAATTACCATTCACCATCTTTGAAAAAGATCAAAAGGTTTGTTCTATAGGAACAATACCCTGCACTAAATATATCCGATACGTGGGAATAACTATTGCCGAGTTCATGAAGTCTGTTCAATACGGCATTACAAGTATACACTATCCGTGAATTTTTGCTACAAAACGGTGGCACCTGTCTAGTATTCACAAGTTCCCTTCGGTGAGTTTTGCTGATTTGTGAGCTGATTTCCCATAAATTAGAAATCTATCACTACACTCTATCATTGGTTTATTTAGATATTACGTCATTTAAAGTAGTTCACTTTATTAAAATCTTCTTTTTACACATTTTAGAGAAACATAGCAAAAAAACGAAATGCTCTAATTTTTTACAGCGTGTCAAGAAAATATGTTTTTTTTTCAAATTCTTCGTACCACTGAGCTTCTTCACTACGTAAAAATGCAAAAACTATTAAAATTTTTAATATATTCAACTTTACTTTTTTTCGAGCAGTTGAGCAATTTGTCAAAATGAAGTTATGAGCATTTACACACACAAATTACAAGAAAGAGAGTTCCGAAGATTAAAAAAAAAAAATTTTTTTTATGATTTGGATTAAGGATTGAGAAATCATTATGCCAAATAGAGATTGTTTCAAATTCTCTGTTTTAGTGATTTCATCTCCTCTGGTGTTGTAATGTTTTTTTTCTTTCTTTGTTACAGTATCGAGACCGCTGGTCTTCAGGTGTATGGAGGGTTCTACAATAATGCCATCACCAACTTCAGTGCTGTCAGTTTCTGGACCATCTTTATATCCTCCTTTTTCTGTACTATTTTCATCAGCAGAAAATATTAATCAATACATTTATAAATTTAAAAAAAAAAATCTAAAATATTTTTTTTTATAACTATGGTTTTGCAACCAACAATACATTTAAAAGATAATTTAGCAAAATATAAAGGCAAGTTGAAACAGTTGCAAATTCAAAAAGAGATTCATGTACACATTATTGCAATTTTGTTTCAATTTCAGTTTCAATGTCGAAATACGGCGTTCAATGGCAAAAAAATAGTAGATACATATAAGTAATAGTACATATACTTGTAATACAAAATAAAAAATAAAATGAAAATATAGTAGAAAGTAGTAAACCAACAAAATTCAACAATTAATTGATTGATTTGGTGTTTATTTTGTAGAACTCCATATTTAAACTTATAATAGACATTCGTTTGAAAATGCCCTAACAAGGCAAAACAATTGTCACGAATTAAAAAAAAAAATATTTTGTATATTTGTCAAAATAAAATAAAGTGTTCAGTAGACTCAAATCACTGTTTGATTTCTAATATTATAAGTTTAAAATTTAACAATGTAAAATTTCAAGAAAATATTTATAGCTATTTCACTAGGCACAAAAATACCGGTTCTAAAGCTTCTAATATACGTGTAATATGAATGAAAACATTAAAACGGATTTCAAATATTTTTGTTAATGATTTATTTAAAAAAATGTTTTGTAAAAGTTACTTGGAATTTATAAAAAAAATATTAAATCAACTACAAGTTTTTTTTAACGCTCATGCGGTCAGCGTATGTATAAACGATCAGCAAGATTTGGCTTGAATTGTGTTAGTAATTATAACTTTTAGTAATTTACTTAAATTGTGTGGTCGGTGTTACCTTTAATAAGATGGTTTGTAGTTACAATTGTTGAAAATAAACAATTGAAATGTTATTGTTAACAAAAAGCATCTTCTTCATATGAATGTATTATTAAAAAATACGTTTTTTAATAATATCTATAAAACTTCTACGTATTGTAAATAATATTTTTTAAGATTTTCGAATAACTGTTTTATTAAAATATGTTTACTCTAAAAACAACCTTTTTAGAAATAATTCTAATAATAACGTGTATACCAATACGTAACATATGTATTTAATTATTATTTACATAATATAATTTATTTTTTAAATTACGTGTGCTTTTAAAGTTTATTATTTAATCTATTTAAAACTGAAATGGTGTCCGAAAATAACCCAAAAAACGCGTTATCTAACAGTTTTTGCAAATTTGGTTAAAATTATCTTTTCATTTACATATTATTTATTATGTATGATTGTACTATTTTAACTGGAATTTTGATTGTATCTTAGGTCACATTAAAATAAAAACATATGGCATATTATGTAAACAGGTAGTCGCATCGACCGATTAATACACATACATGTGCCCTATATGGTAAAATGTACCAATAGTAACTGAGTTTGTTTTTTCACACCAGGACTACATTCGGGGAGAATGCATATACTACAAAAACTGGGAAAATACCCATGTTCGGTGTATAAAAAAACATTTTGATAAATGTTTCCAATCAATCTGATTTTTTTATGGACCGTTATCATAATATTTCCTTTAATTTATTTTTTAGTAAAATAGTATTAACTCACATTCAAAATATTTTTAAAACCGTATTTATATAAGTGCACCCCTGTCAGAAAGAAGGGCTTAGTTTTTGTGCCGCTGACATAGTTTACCACAGTTTGACCTTTTAAATAAATAACTCCTTGATTTTTTTATTTTTTTTTACATAATAAAATAAGGGGGGGGGAGTCTGATATATTGTCAGGCCTTACGTTCCACTAGAGTAGTGTTCGGCATTTTGTTCCCTACTTTGGTTTACTTTACCAATTGCCTGCACTATATAAAGGCTTACGTATATTATTATCTATATATAATTGCATATTTAGGGAAATTTAAATGATTTAAAATAAAATTCAAACAACAATCTACCAGTTGTTAGGAATAAAAAAAAGCTATCAATCTACTTTTAAAAACTCAATATAATTTCGAATAACTTATTCACATGAATACTTTATTATTAGTAAAATTATTATGGTTTGCGTTTTAAAACCATAAAGTGTAAAATTATGACAGATCAACTACTACTAGGCAATGATAAAATGTTAACGATAATTTAAATTATGTTAAAACTAGGTGACAAATAATGTTGCTTAAATATACCAATATATTTAAATAAACATTTTTTTTAAGTAAGAAGGCATTACAAATTATAAATAAAAAGTTTTAAAAAAAAATTCTTGCGGTCCATGATAAATATACTTTTTTTTCACTTCCGTGCCGTTTGGCGTTTATTTATAATCAAATGTGAAAAAACCTTTTAAATGTAAGATTCCATTTACCGCAATCATGATTATCAGTAGTCAATTTTATAATCGTCGGTTATATTTAATATACGTCATGGTTAATAAACATCATCACAAAAATGTACGCCCTTCATAACAAATATGACCTACAAACTAATATGTTTTACAAATTTAGATTAATAATTCATTGTTACCAATTAACCAAACACACACACTAAATACTAGTTCTGCATATTATTTACTTACCTATATTTAAGTTTTTATACAAATATCTTTGTACTGTTTGATTAAAATACTGGTTATAAAAATACAATAAAATCTGGTTTTATTTGATAACACAAACATCTCAATCTTGGGAGAATCAAAATGTTTTCAATATTTTAATTTGTTGACTAAATACTGGAATCAAACCTCCAAGGATTTCATTTTAAGAGACCAACCCATCAACAGAGACGGAGGGAATAGATTGATGGATATTAAGGAATTATTGTGGAAAGAAGAAATCTACCTAGGTTTATAACGTGTTTTTAGTATATCACCTTAACCACCAAATGTTCTATGTTACAACAGAGAAGGAAAACATTTTTGAGAAGGAAATATGGAAGTCTAGGGATTTACAGGGCCTGCGACCTGTCATTGGCTGGTTTAAGAGTCCACTATACACACACACACCGTATAACATTCACCATTCTGCCAATGTTTTAACATCCATATTTCCTAAACTTTTCCATCTGGTGACTTTTGTGAAGTAAAAGAGCTGAAACCTTTATCATGTGGGTGAGATTCATTCGGCTGAACCAATTCACCTACTAGGCAACGCCTGAAAATAATTTTCCAATTTTTATACTTCTTTTACCCTGTAAATGCCTAGTCTTCCCTTTTCAAAAATGTTTTCCCTCTCTGTTGCAATAAATTTAGATCTAAACAACTCCCTAGGGAAATCCAGCCAGTCTGCAAACATTTGGACATACTGAAAACATTGTTGCACCGAATATAAAATCATAAACCGTCTAAATGTCTGTATTTCCCTTTTTTCCGATCAAAGTTATATCTGTCTCTGTTGAAATATCAGTCTCCTTAAATATCTCCAGCGGCCTCCTTGGCGTAGTGGTTAATACGCTCACGTACGGAATACATTTATACGAAGAGACGTAGCAGACTGTCATTGATTGTTAGATGACAAGGAAGACAAGTTCCGCCATAGACGAAATGTCACCAGTCGCCGCTGTCATCAATCCAAGTATCGTTATCCGGAACCAGCATGTCGGCGTGGTCGTGAATCGTCTCTCAGTGCTCGGTTCTCTGCAGTTCGTTCGTCCCCCAGGCGTCACCTAATTTAAATATTATGTATGTGTTCAGATGCGAAGTGCTTAACTCGATCAAAACACAGCGGACATGCGGAATTAGGGCAGGAAGCGATTCATTGAACGGGCCCGCCTAAATAATACTAAATATCCAATACCAAACATTTGCATGCACAGCGAAAACTTCACTAAGCTACGGTGTTGTATTTTTGACGCTGTTGGATGTTTCCGGCTTCATCCTGTTTGATACGATGCACAATTTGATTACTAGGCATTTAAAATGTAATTCCAGAGCTTTGGAATTACGATAAAAAAAAGTAATTTTGTAAATTAAACGAATTACAGTTTAAAGCATTTAAGTTTGTAAGTGAAAATTCTTGATGGAAGTTCATTGTAATTTATTATTTAAATAAAAGACGATTGATACTTTAATCCACAAATTTGGAATATCCAGTGAATTAGACAAATAATAAATGAAAATAAATGCTCCGCAGCCTTTTACAATAATAATTCCTTAGCTGTTGGTAAATACTAAAGACAAAAAAGATAAGTTTTCCAACTCAGGAACTTACCTTTTGAATTGTAACGACTGCAAAAATACATGCTACGTAGGCTACGTTTGGCCGAGGTGTAGAGCCTTTAAAACACGCATAAAGAGCACATACAATCATGGTCAAATAATAAAGATAATTTGAATTTTGTCAATCATTTAATAGAAATTAAACATTCCTTTGATTTAAAAAATAATGTAAAAATAATTCATATTGCACATAAAGGCCATAAACTTGACAAACTAGAAATTCTCGAAATTAATAGATTAAAAAATAAACTCGACGTAGAATTACTTAATGAACAGATAACACGCGTGCATTCTCCATTACTTTACCCATTGTAATATATCTTTACCAATGACTTTTTACCCTTTGCGTTTCAGAAATCATAATTGACAAAAATCACACTCACGAAGGATGGGACACTAAAAATAAAATACTTAAACTCATTAAAATAGCATTATATCAACTCATCAGTTAACCCAAAAAATTTTGATAATGATCCTTAAGATAAAAATAACTCTATTTAATTTACTTTCATATAATTTTGAATTATCTATCCTTACCTCTGTTTTGTATAAATACATTGAACTCCTTAATAAAAATACCAGTCTCGAAGATGTCGCGAAAGCGATGAAACCGGTCACTTGATATACCAAATTTGTGGATTAAAGTATTACTCGTCTTTTATTTATATAATGAATAACAGTTTTATCACATTTAATCAAATCAGAGCGCAGAGGTTTGAGGTATAATCTCGCTATCCTAAAGCTTGATTCCAATTCAAGTCATTAGAAATATACTAATTGAAAATGGCTTTAAAAACTGTTATCTCTCATCAACTTCAGGGTGCCTGGAAGAATGACTAGACAGGTGCCACCGTTTTGTAGCAACAATTCACGGACAGTGTATACTTGTAATGTCGTATTGAACAGACTTCATGAACTCGGCAATAGTTATTCCCACGTATCGGATATAATTAGTGGAGGGTACTGTTCCTATGGAACAAACCTTTAGAACTTTTTCAAAGATGGATATGGAATGGAAGTTATATTTATTTATTTATACATTTCATAATATACACAATTTTCGTTCTCTTTGCCCAGCTGTATGAAACAGTACTTTACAATTTTATTTTTATGTATTACTTTAAACTATTCTTAATTCTATTAATAATTTTTTTTTTATGTTCTCTTAATATATAACCGATATTTTAATACGGGCCAGTTGCGTCATAAAAAGTTAGATTAAATAAAGTTTAAAGTTTAATAATTGTTGTATTTTCCTCAAAATGGGCATAAATGAGCTGCTTTATCTTTCTTTCTTCAAGAAACTCATTTTGTCCCTTTTGACGAAAATACAACAATTATTTAACTTTATACCTTATTTGCCTAATCTTTTTTATGATGCAACTGGCCCTAACTCAAAGTTATAACCCTATAGAGCCTCCCATATGGTCAAAAATCATTATTGGATTATCAATCACAAAGTTAGCTATAGTAACAGCAAAACAATGGGCCGTGGATGTTCAGGTCGAGAATGGCAAGCGCAGCAACGAAAACCTCTGTTACACGTCTATTGTTAAACCAAAAATCCTTTTGTTACATGCAATGGAGCGAAATGGCGTCACTACTGCTGTAACCTATTTTTACTCTTAGTTCAGTAATTGATTTATTTTATTTATTTTTTATATACGGCCTATGCCAATTACAACAGTTATAAAAAGAAAATAAAAATATGTAGCAAAGACAAACAAAGGCAATAAAATAATAATATACAATATATACAAAAATACGAGACTTCGAGTAAACCATGCCAATCTATCTTCATCCCACACTGTTTTAGTTGCAAAGATATCTACGAAAAGCCGGAAGATCCATCCCAAAGAATTCTAAGTTGTGTGAAGAATTGACTTATCTACACATCATAAATGTAAAAGGGATTTTTATTGTGTTTTATTTTATTGGAATAAACAGCACTTAGTGCCTTTTACATATAAGTTGCATATACAATAAAATACATACATGTAAGTGGAATAAGTACAATATAGTATTTAAAACAAATTATTACTAATATAATAATAATATTGTGGATAACTTATATAGCGCCATTTTCGTAATAAAATACCTCAAGGGCGCTTTACATGGTGATTCTACTGTTAAGTTAATTTAATTGAAGCTTTAAATTTGTAATTTGATTAAAATAATTTATTTTGTTGTCACGTGCTACGGATTTATTCAAATGATTTAGAGAACAAGTGGGTTTTAAGTTTTTTCCGAAACATCACTTCACTTTCACAGCCTCGCACCTCTGCTAAACAGTTATTTACAAATTAAGGAGTCAAAAAAAAAGAAACACAGTTTAAAAGTTATATTACTAGTTATAAAAATACTTTGATACTTATTTTGAACGTGTAAAAAAAAGAAAAAAAAAGTAAGAAAGCAACACAAATTAATAAAAAAATTAAAACAATTTTGAATAACACTAAACGAAGATTTTTCTTTTTTAAATTACATGTATAATTATTCAACCACTAATTCAAATAGATGTAGCATATACTAATTTAATTTTATTGTTGTTTGTAATAAAAAGTATGACAGCAGAAATATATTATATTTAGAAATAAAATATTAGGGTAATATTTTTTTATTAAATAGTTTGATAAATATTTAGAATCTTTGTTCGTCTGACTGACTGTTCGTTGGCATTTCAATTCAGAACTACGGAACCGGAACGGGAGGTTGCACAGAAGCTGTCAGATAAAGATTCGTGAATGCTCTTTGTGGACACCATATGCTCCAACTCCCTAGTTTGTTTGCTCCCAAGCAGACATAGAATGATGATGACGATGATGATAATAAATAATCTAAATTTGTTGCAACAGCGAGAAAAAACATTTTTAAGAAGGGAATATGGATAGCAGACACTTTACAGGGCTTACGAATTGTCATTGGCTAGTTGGAGTGACCACTTTACGCACTGTGTAACATTCACCATTCTGCCATTTAAGATCTTAATTACTGCCTAAGGAGGAAATCCACCCTGTCTATAAACATTTGGACATACTCAAAACATGTTTTAATAAACTAATTGATAAAAGAAGTATAAAATTGAACAGCTATTTTTCAAGCGTTGTCTAGTAGGTGAAATAATTCAGCCAGATGGATCTAACCAACATCAATAAACAAAAAAGTCAACAGATAGAAGAGTTGAAGAAATGCAGATGTTTAAACCTAGGAAGAATGTTGAATGTTTCCCAGTATGTAAAGTGTTCATTTAAACCAGCTAAAGACAGGTCTTCCCTCTCCGTTGCAATAAATTTAGATCTTAATGACTCTGTAGGGAGGAAATGTGACCTGTCTACATACATTTGGGCTGACTCAAAACATTGTTTGAATAAGCTATGCTAATTCCCTTACAATCGTTAATTAAAGGTAGTCATTCAACGCATCATGGGGGTGATCTGTGTAAAATTATAATTAATAATAATTACACTTAAAAATCAATAATAGGGTGGTTGATAGTTTGCTAAATGGCGAACAATAGCATATTAAATTAATAATACATTTATGTTAGTTGAAGGTCAGACAGATGCGGGTATTGCGGGTGTAGGGTATTTCTTTTATTAAGCAGTTCTCAATGGACCAACGTTAAACATGGACTGTAAGTGCATGTACATAAATTATACACATATACATTTACGTGCATCTGTGTATGCAGTTCTAATTCAACACATCTTGTTGCACTAACACTGCGTGTCATCGTCCATAAGAACGAATATTATTAGGGACTTAAATAAATTAAGAATCAGTATCATAATAACGGCTTTATCTGCATTCTATTACGTATTAACTTTTTTTTATTTATAAACAATTGAATAACATAGCAGTTCTTTGAACTGAGCTGAAAAACTTTATGTGAAATAATTCAGTCAGATGAATCTTTTCACAACAATAAAGGTTTCAGGTCTTTAACTTCACTAAAGTCAACAAATGGTAAAATTGAAGAAATATGGATGTTCAAACATAGGCGAAATGGTGAATGTTACACAGTGTGTAAAGTGGCCACTTAAGCCAGCCAATGACAGGTCATAGCCCTGTAAATGCCTAGACTTCCATATTCCCTTATTTAAGGTATTCTCCATCCCTGTTGTTATTTGTTAAAAAAAAACTAATTGAAAAAATTAAAAAAACCTAAACCAGCCAATGAAAGGTCATTATTTCTGTAAATCCCTAGACTTATGCAAACTGTTTCCATATCTGTTGTAAGGTTCATGTTATACAAATGGAAATTCAATTATTTTGTGTGGTCACACATAATTAACGTCTGCCAACAGGCCGGCTTCTCCTGAAGAGTTTTAAGTGGTTTCCTCTCCACGTGAGCAAATGCTGAGAAGTTCCTGATTAGCCCACATTAATATATCCCTCCTGATCCCAATAGTTTAGACAAATTTTAAGATATTTAATAGCAGAAAAATCCACTTTTTGAAATATAAACCTTGTATATTATAAGCAAGGTTTTTTGAAATATAAACCTTGTATATTATAAGCAAGGTAAATAATAAAGCAACTCCCATATAAAAAAAAAAATAAAAAAACATAATTAACGTCTTAAATTATTAAGGTATACTGATCCGTACCTTATGTAAGGCTGAGACAAGCATTATCAACAAAATCAAGAAAGGAGCTCTGCGCTGATTTGGACATGTAGAACGAATGGACAGCGAAAGAACGGCTAAGAATATTTACAATGCGAATGTTGATGGATGCAGAGATAGAGAGAGACCGAGATCTTTCTCGCATGTCTTCATGGCATGACCAAATCCAACAAATACTTAAAGATGGACATGTCAAAAGTCGGAATAATAGAGAAAGCGAGATCTGTATGCAAATATAGAGTGATGTGGCGTTTTATCCTCTCTGCCTACCCTTACGGGGAAACGGCGTGATGGTTTGTTGTTGTTTTTGTTACTCGCATTGTACTGTATATACTAGGGGCCTTACTTATAAATCGGTTATAAAGTTAAGCTTGAGAATAGTGGTAGGATAATGATGGTATAGCAAAAAATATTACTTATTAATCTCGCATAGAGTTAAACTCAGTTTAAGTCTGGGATAGCGACCATAGAAACTTATACCTGCACATTATGTGGAATAACGCTGGAATAAGCACGCGATCTGTCAAAAGTCATATTTTTCGGTAATCAAAATGGATAGATAGGAAAACTTAGGTATTATCATTAATAAGCATTTAGGATGGCACGATCAGGTTAACGAAGTTAGTCGTAAACTTTATAGCAGTTTGCACTCACTTAAAAGATTACAAAATTTCTTGCAATTTATGTTAAGAAAACATTAATCCAGAGCTTACTTCTTCCACTCCTTGACTACGCGGATGTATGTTATCCAGATGCTAACTCTGAATTGCTTGATAAGTTAGAACGATTGCAGAATATTTGTATTCGTTTTATCTTTAATCTTCGCAAATTTGACCACATAACCAAGTATCGCACGCCACTACACTGGCTCAGTATCAGGCATAGAAGAAACATTCACATTCTATCACTTCTTCACAATATTTTAAATAATCCCACTTCGCCTGTTTATCTGAGAGAGCTCATCCAACCTCTTTCACAACACGGACTATCTCTTCGTTCTAGTAACGAGAGAACCCTTTGAATACCCTGTCATTGCTCTAATTTTCTTGCCTCCTCTTTCACAGTAGTAGCCACTCGATTGTGGAATAATCTACCCACTAATGTTAGAGACGCCCCTTCTTTATTTACATTTAAGTCAAGATTGAAATGTCACTATGTAAATATTTAAATTGTTCCTTTATCCTTCTTCTTTCCTTCCCATCCCCTCTCCTCTCTTCATAGTATAGTGTTCATTTTTTTTTTATGTTTATTTATTTTTGTTATTTATTCCCTTTAATTTTTGTATAAAATTGTAAGATTCAATATGTCCATGTATTTATATTTTTCTCAAACTGAACGGTTTGGGTAGGTAGGAAGAAATAGCCTTAAGGCAATATGCCCGCCCTTATATGTATATATATATTGTGTATGTATATAAAGTGTCAAATAAATAAAATAGTTAAGCAATTTTTTTTTAAATTTTAAACAATTTCGAAGTCCTGCGACCTTCTCAATGCGATTCAAGTGATTTTTAATAATTTGTATCTTGTAATATCTGAAATGTTGTATGTTTGTATGTGTTTTCATTGATTGTGATAAAAAAGAAACACGAATAAACTAAAGAACTCGTTTTTACCTCCTCTTCTTCCCAATTTGATTTCATTTTCTAACGGTTTTCATGTTTTCCATTACACTGACAGTAGTCTCGATTCGACTATGTCGTTCGTTTTTGTTTGTTGTTGTTATAAAAGTTACTGCGCATGCGCACATATCAGTGTTGACTGTTTAAAAAATTAAGTATGAAATAACCTGTGAATTGTTATTTAAGGTAATAAATTTTTTATATCGGTTATAAATAGTTAAACCGGATTTAGTTATTTCTTAATGTAAACCTGGTATAAGGAAATCTAATAAGTAAGGCCCCTGTGTTTGTGTCTTTTTTTCCAAGTTTTAAAATGAGCACTAAAAGTACAACAAAATGTTAAAGGTTATGCGTCATTCGAAAGAAAATATTCTGTTTTACAAGATGCTGCATTTCTTTATTTATTTTTGTGGTACATTTTATTATTTTATTTTATTACAAGCCTTTAAAATGGAATTTAAATAGATGAAAGTGAGCATTTTCGACACCTCGTTTTGTTTCGCATTCAATCGAGGAAATAAAGCTGCTTGCGATATTTGCGCAATGTACGGTGAAGATGATATGAATTATTGACTTATTTGTCGTAACATAACAAAGGAGAATACAGTATAGCAGAAATTTTTATTCGAATAACGTGTATAACCTTTACCCTTTTTAAAACTTTTGGTGCTCATTTTTAATTTTGGAAAAAGAAAACGGAGAGAATTTATGTTAACACCTAATAAATAAGTGCTCATTTAAATTTTATGTTTCGAATGGAGATAAAGCCGCCTTATAGTGTAGTGGTTAGCGTGTTCGCCTAACTTGTTTGAGGTTTTAGGTTCGATTCCTAGCATGGTAGATAGAAGCACTATTTTTAAATGTTGTTTTACACTGTTATGGCACTATTTCTAGACAGGGAAATAAAGATATTGTTTTTTTTATGTTAGAAAGGGACCACTAAAACTTTTTCCTTTTCGGATACCTAATGTTGATGTTTTTTTGGGTAATCAATGATATATCAGCCCGGATGATGGACGCTGCAATGCTGTCCAAAACGTCGGCAAGAGGGATGTACAATACACGGTACAAAAACAAAAATATTTTTTTTCGTTATTTATTTTCAAATAAAAATAAGCGTTATCTCCAAAGCTGTGTCTGTTTCGCAAACCACGTTTAAAAATGATATCAATGTTATAATTGAAATAATAATGTGCATTTTTATACAAGGAAAAGTTCATCGAGTTGAATTTCGTAATCACTTTGTAAAATATACCCAGTCGGCCTTAAAAGCTTTTAAATACAATCTGGACATAGTTATCGACACCTAATATTTAGATCGTGGAATGTGTTAGATCTACATGGGTTTCAGTTCTTATACCGAATCAAAGATTGTTATTATTTCCTTTTTTCATATGTACCAATACTTGCTTTTTTACCTGGCTTGGAATCGATTTAATTTTCATTCGATTTTAAATTCGTCGTTACAAGAAACAAAACGAGATATATTCAGAAATTAAGTAAATGTAAAGTTATGAATGTAAAGAACGAACAACTTTAATTTTAATTTTTAATTTTATTTGGCATTTCAAACAAGCACCACGAAGCGTACACAACACTCAGCTAACTCATAATGGCGTCAAATCTTTTGCAATGGCTCAGGGTAAATACCACGTATGCGCGAAACTACTATCGTAGAGCTGTAAAGTTTTTTGAATCGGGCCACTATTATTTCTTGAGTACGAGTAAAAAATACAGTTTTAAATTGACATTTTTTAGCATTTAGGTGAAACATGGAACTGGCAGAGGAAGGATGAAAGCTGAGTGAACGCGGTCGGAATGCGATCTTTTCGACGAATTTATGGAAAATCAAATGTATGACAGGGTTACGAATGATGAAATCAGGCGAAATTGTAAATCTTAGTCAAGTATAATTGATAAGATTAAGAAAGGGTCTCTGAGATGGTTTAGTCATATGGAACAAATGGACGACGATGGTAAAAAAAAATGGTAAAACAAGTATATATGGTAAAAATGAACGGTAAAGTGAGACGAGGACGACCAAGAAACACGTGGCATGATCAGATAAACCAAAATCTTAATCTGGTCATCAAAAGCATACACAACCGAAGGGCATGTATGACAAGATGAATGAATGTGGAAGAGGCTAGGAATGTATGCCAGGATAGACGCATGTGGCGGTTCATTCTCTCTGCCTACCCCTACGGGGAAATAGCGTGATGGTAGCAGTAGTAGTAGTTAATATTGTAAGAACTGTGCTGTGTGGAAATAAAATAAATTCAAAAAGATTATCGACTGTTAGTTATTTTTTAAATATTATCCAGCAAAAATCAGATCTCGGAAATACAAGTTCTTCAGAACAGAGCTCTAAGAAATATTTTGGACTTAAACGGGATTTCCATGTCAAGGATATCTACCGACAAGCAAAGATACTTCCTTTCAAGGTAATGCCACTGCATGACATAACCAATACTGTTTTAAAAATCATCAACTTTTCTGCTCACTCAAATTTAAAACACACATTTGGTCATAATATTCATAATTACAATACGCGTTATTCAAGGAATCTTCATGTGTCTAAGTTTGGCAGTAGGTCCTTAGAAAATATTGGCCATTCCGAATATAATAAACTGCGTGATGAGCTAAGACACGAAAAAATGAATAAAAAATCCAGATGTGTCGCAATAAAAAAATATTTCCTAAATCTTTTTGATATTGATAATTATTAATGTAGTTTATATAGGATGGTGTTTTATGTTTCTTGTACAATAATGTTTTCTTTTTATTTCGGATGTATTAATTTGTATGATATTATGTACTGTCATGAATGTCAAAAATGTTTTTTCTTATGTACGGTCCCAAATGAGTTTCTAATAACTCCTGGGAGTATAATATGTAATTGTTGTATCATATGTTTAATGATAATATTTAAAAAATAAAATAATAATAATATTTAAAGCATTAACTTTGTGGTCAAACATTTAACTATTTTTTTTTTAATATTTGTATTTATACTTATCAAATTACCCATGTCTGCCAGTTATGAAACGTACCCAGACATAAAAAAGTTGAAAAGTAGTTATTTATAAATATTTTAAAAAATTGTCGATTCGTTGTTTCTAAATTAAGGTCACATTATTACATCTGTTACAATAACAATCTAAAACAACAAGTCACTAGTGACTTAGTAGGATTTAGTTTCCATAAAATGATATGTTATCTGTGTAAACGTGTATTTCAATGTTTAATCATTAAATTTTAAATGCTTACTTAACTCGGAAACGACAATTGAGGGTACTACTTGCAAACCCGGCAAAATCCAACATTCTTTATTTTGAGCAAATCACAAAAAACTAATACAATACTTAACTTCAACATTTTTTTAGACTTATTTTTTTTATTATAATCAGTAAATATTTTATACGTAAGCAGTGATGACATAAGCATGATTATGTCAAGAAACAGCAGTGAAATAATAAATTTAATTTTATACATTACCAACTTTGCAATACTCAAATAGAGGTTGCTATGTTTGCAACTAAGCCGAATACAAATTATTGTTAAATTTTGGATTCAGAATAAGTTTCAATTAATATCTCACTTTTTTTAAATTTTGGATTTTGTCGGGTTTGCAAGTAATACCCTCAATTTTGACTTGTGCCGCCGGCCATTAAAAAACAAAGAAGAAGACTTGTGCCGCCACTATTATCGGTTAGGTGCGAAAAATATTTTATTGAAAATGCTTTATCTTCCATGAGAATAAATTAATATTTCCAAATATTTAATTGCATTATTAAGACACAAATAATAAAGCCCTAAAATATTATGAAGAATTCTGACCCCTCGAATATAACTAATTAAGTTATCCGCTGTGTACACCAATTGGTTTAACAAGATTATATTGAAGTGCCCTTAGAGTTCATATTCATCGGATATTTCTTACAACCTTTTAAGGAAACTTTTTATTTTATTTGATTATTCAATTATTCCTGTTGCAGATACATTTAAAATGGAAATCTGTTATAATAATAATAATTATAACTGCTGATTTACCTGGTGGCGTTTTCGTGAAAAATCAACTGAAGGGAGCTTTCCTTTTATTTTATACTTACCCGCATTCAAACTATGTTTACACTACACAAAACTTTCTGATAAAAAAAATAGAGTATAATAAACGAAAACAGTTGTATTTCGGTTGTTTTCTTCTGCCTAAATCTATCAAATGCTGACCTTAGACTTAATTTTCTTTGACTTTGAATTTTCTTTATTTTAAAGAGTACAATACCGAAATCCGATAGGATTTTTAAAGCCATTTCAAAGAGGGATTTGAATACTGTCCTGCAAAGCTTTTTTTTCTCTCTGGGCATTTTAACTAGTGATAATCTCGAAAATGTTGTGGAATGTAAGAATATTTTTTACTCCCGTAATAAACCTTGCTGTCGCATTGAATACATATTGAAGTTTATCAGTTTGATGTTTTGGTAGATTTGCGAATATTCCTTTGACATAATGTGGATGCGAAACAACATAAGCATGTTGTTATAATGATGAACATTATTAAAGTTAAATTTAATTCAGTCCCATTTCAGAGCCAGTTATTTTTACTGATGTGTGTATTTTTTTATTATTTTATTTTATTTTATTTTATTTTATTTTATTTTATTTTATTTTATTTTATTTTATTTCATTCTATTTTATTCTATTTTATTCTATTTTATTCTATTTTACTCTATTTTATTCTATTTTATTCTATTTTATTTTATTTTATTTCATTCTATTTTATTCTATTTTATTCTATTTTATTCTATTTTATTCTATTTTATTTTTTTATTTTATTTTATTTTATTTTATTTTATTTTATTTTATTTTATTTTATTTTATTTTATTTTATTTTATTTTATTTTATTTTATTTTATTTTATTTTATTTTATTTTATTTTATTTTATTTTATTTTATTTTATTTTATTTTATTTTATTTTATTTTATTTTATTTTATTTTATTTTATTTTATTTTATTTTATTTTATTTTATTTTATTTTATTTTATTTTATTTTATTTTATTTTATTTTATTTTATTTTATTTTATTTTATTTTATTTTATTTTATTTTATTTTATTTTATTTTATTTTATTTTATTTTATTTTATTTTATTTTATTTTATTTTATTTTATTTTATTTTATTTTATTTTATTTTATTTTATTTTATGTATTTCCTTATAGAGTATTTTTACCTGAGAGTAGCCATCAAGTTGAAAACACTCGTCCAGGTTTCTGGTTTCTATTCAACACACGGAACTTTATTTTTTATCTGGCTGGACACAGAAAAAAACAAATGAAAATAGATCTAGTATTTTAATTTAGTTCTAGATATACAATACTAAATTATTACAATGGCTCTGATCTCTTTCACAGTACAACTCAATTATCTTTAATTAACAATAATATATAGTACTAACATGAAAAAAATGTAGGAACTATAAAAAAAACGCCTCTCTTGGTGTATATTATTTCTTTGTGTTCGTCTTTTGTTCATGAAGTTGACAAATAATATGTTTGTTGATCCGACACATGTGCTAAGAAAGTGCTGGCAAACTTTTTTTCAAACCAATGTTCCCGGTCTAATGTCGCTCTGCTAAAGTCAGCGTCGACCTGTCAAGTGGTAACATTCCCGCGCCTCCTCTCCGGTGCATATCGGGGTACGTAATATTAATGCCACAGCTGATTTTTTTACTATGTTAAAAAAAATATTCATAATCAGACCTTGCTCAGTCTGATTTTACTAATGCATCTTGATAGTAATTTTTTTAATGTTTTACGCAAATATTATTATTTTTTAAATATATTTTCAGCGAGTTGTAAATTACTCTTGAAAATGAGGATTCAAATTCAACAAACAATAGAACTGTGGGAATATGGATATTGAAACATAGGTTGAATGTTAAATGTTACACGGCATGTAATGTGTCTATAATTAGCCAATTATAACACGAATTATTGCAGTGTAGAATCTCCTTTTTAATAAATATTTCGTGACTTACCCCGAAATCGAACTAGGGACCTTCAGCATGGTTGGTGAACGCGCTAACCACTACACTACAACGCAAACTTATCTTCAATTGATTTCCTTATTTTGATTGTTTTAGCTAATAGCGGCCATCGAGTCGAAAGCACTCGTCTAGGATTTTGGTTCTATTTCAAACACTAACCATATTCTTAATCCACCCGGACACAGAGAAAATGGTTATTGTCATTATCCACTTTTATTCAACCTTTTAAAGACTGTCACAATATGGACTTAAGTTTTTTTTTCAATTAACAATGTTTATAATTTTTCTAGGTCGCTCTCTTATTCTTTAAAATTGGGGTCAGTAATGAATTTAACAATAAAACTTTTCCATACATAAATATAAAAATGCTTATCACTAAGAAAAAATACCTTTTTGAATAAGAAAATTAATTAATTTACATTGAAAATTTGATGTGTAACTCATAAGCTCCTGACGTCAATGCGACCCGTAAAGATCAATTGTGACTGGTCCCCATTAATTTCACCCTTTATAGGGTTATTGAGATCAACATATTTATCCACATTGCCTTCTCAAAAATATTTTCGGCTCTGTTGAAATGTGATTTTTAAAATTGTTGTTAATTTATAGTATACATAAAATTAACAAAAAACAGATCGCGCTAATCTTATAATAAGTAATAGTTCGTCGGTGCATTCCTAATACAAATATAGAAAATTTTCACTAAAATATCGAAATACAATACCACATATTTAAAAAAAGGGGAAATTAAAATCGAACAGAGAAGAAAATATGGAAGTTTATATGACCTGTGATTGGCTGGATAACGTGGGCACTTGACACACTATGTAACATGCACCATTCTGCCTATGTTTAAGCATCTTCATCTTCAATTCTTCTTATTCAATTACAACAAAATTAATATCGTATCATTATTGCTATAATTTTTTTTAGTTACATAATTTTGGAATTATATGGTCCGTGAAGTCACAACTTCAAATCGGTGAGTTTTCTTTACATTTAAAAGGAAAACTTGGTACCTGTCAAAATACATTAAACGTTGGAAAATATGGCTAACCTAAACCGGAAATCTATCACAGTACATAACAAGCCTTAATTTATTGGTTATTATCTGAACTTGTGACGTTTAAATTTAGTAGTATTTTTATTAAAACCATTTTCATATTCATTTTCACAAAAATTTGCCTTACAATTCGTCGTGATCGCAGAACAACAACGGAGTGCGAAAAACGCGACATTAACTTTATTTTATGTTTGATCTTGAAAAAGTTATATAAAGACTTTATATTCCAAGTTCGAAAAAATATAAATCTAACCAGTCTGTGGGTAAGTCTGCTGCTTTTGGGTGCGCTGCCGGTGACTGGCCTTGAGTTTCCCCTGGGGGTGTTCTGGTGCTCCAGAGAGTAGTAACTAACGTTTTCTATCACTGTCGACAAAAAAGGGTTTGAAATGGGTGAATGATTTATTTATTTATTTTATTTATACTTCCCTTTGTCTCTACCTTGTAGACGATGACGGGCGGTTTTAGAGCGACAGTGAAAGGGATATTGAAAGTTGTAAATGTAAATATTTATTCGCGCTTTTCCTTACTGAATTTGGTTAGTAAAGGATGAAATATAATCAATTCGTAATGAAAAAAAAAAAAACTTTCTTGTAGGAGTGATTCCAAAGAAAGACATTAAGTCTGTAAAATGGATTCGGGTATGTGGTGGATGCTTTCAATATCTAACCAATTTGAGAAATAAAGTGTGAAAAAAAAATAACCGATTTTATTAACAGATAAAAAAAATCAAATGCGTCGTTGTTCTACATACAATCATGACGAATAAGACGCTTTAATTTTTACCTCGTGTAAGGAAATATTTTTTATATCTAATTTCGTGTTGCACTGAACTTTTTCACTATTACATAAACACGATTTTTTATTAACTATATTTTTAGTGGTTCGTTTTGATTTCGTGCCTGCGATATCTCGTCACAAGGATAGGATACCATCCAGCCTTCCATTAGTAGTATCCCGACCGCTCCTGACGTCACTGCGTGTCCATATCGCACCTCCCGAACTTACAATGTTTCCAACTTTATAAGTTTGGAATCGAACAAAATAAACGAAACGCGTGCAAGTTTGTGAAAACTATTGTGAATAAAGTTACTGTGAAGTGAATTAAGTCAATGTGTGAGATTATAAAATAAAATATTAATAAGAATAACATACATAATATTTACAGCCAATACAAATTACAAAAACTTTTGACATTCAAAATTGTTTTTAAATCGAATAATTTCAGCTCGATTACATTTTTTAATCAGTCGAATTTCAGATACGCATTATTATACCTACATATGGTAGAATTTTTTTAATGAAATTTTATTGGTTTCTACGACGTTTCTACGTAAAAAAAACTTTATTCTGGAGTTTTTTGTATGCGCTTTTTAATTGTACTTTGAAAAAGTCTTTTGTAGAAAACATAATTCAAAATTACAAATTATTAAATAACTCTTGAGGATTAAATCACTATACTTACGCGTATTTAATTTTTTTCTGTAAACATATGTATAATTTATATTACAAAATATACTAAAAATAAAAACAAAAACTATACATTCACTTAAGCATAGTATTAGAGGAGATATTTCATAATTGGTTTTGGCCGAATGACACAATCCATTGTACATACTACAAGCTACCTTCAGTGTGCATTTTTTATGGCCTTTTAAAACATTTCCTTGTTACTAAATGTTTTAATGGACAGTGGAAATAGGCCCACGGTTTTTATACTGTAATATAAGTCTCTTTGATCGAAAGTGGTGTAAATATACCTTTAAGCTTTTTTTAAACTCAACTTTCTGAGGTGCAAGGTGCAACTAACCGTTAATCTTTACTCGGATTGACAATCCTAGTAAAAAAAACTTCTTAAGGTTCGTTGCACGCGAGTCGTTCAAATCAACATGGCACGGTAAAATTAGGGTGGGTGGAATACTCATTTTATATTTTCTTTTTAAATTTAATTTATTTGGTTTATACTTTCAGAAAAAAAAAATCAAAATTAAATCGAGTGAAGATTAGTTGGCCTCACGGTGTGCTAGTTAATGCGTTTACCTGCCGTTAAATGAATAAAATAATTTTAATAATTATTATTTTAAAAAATGCTGCCTATGATATTTTATCGTGTCGAGTTGATTTTTTCTGTGGTTTAAAAATGGCCTTATGGTCCAACACTTGTCTACAAAGATTTAGATTAACTACAAATACCTATGTTCATTCTTCATTGTAACTGTTATGGTGTTGTGTCATGTGATTATTTCTGTGGGAAAATTTCAACACTTGAAAAATAATAGTTCGTGTTTTCGTGACAGTAATGCAGCGGCTTTATGTAGACTTTAAGAGTGACTGACTACTTTAGCAGACCTAATTATGTTCGTGGACACATGTTAAACCAATCCGAGTAGTCAAATGTCACTCTTGCTTGTAGCATGTGTTTCTTTACTCATGCTTCATGCCCCATGCTTCAAATACTAAAACTATGTCATCATCAAAGTTTCTCCAACTTTAAGAATCATAAATCACTCCGTGCATTCTTGTTATTTTTATAAAACGAAAAATTGCGCATGATACTGAAATTTGACATTTAAAATCTTCTTCTTCTTGCGGTGCCTTGTCAGGTACCCCCGATGTTGGCAATCACTACAGCGAAAGCATCTCGGTCCTGCGCTACTCTTATATTCCGCCACCGGGACAACTGCTTATTGGATGTACTAGCCAAACTGATTCCTGGGAAAAAGTGACCAGAGTGGTTTCCCGTTGCCGTCTCTGGTGGATTTTTCTATGGGATTACCTTCCCTTATCTGGTTGGTTTTGGTTTTGCGCCAGAAATTCTCCTTTCATCCTCTCACTATCTTCTGTGATCAAACTGTTTTGAGTGTAATCCCATTGCCCAGGGCTCGCGACGGGGACGCTAACGAGTTAGACTATTCGGTAGTGTTGCCGGTGGAATGTAACTGGACGTATGCAGTATTTTATAGAATCACACCTCTAGCAAGATGTGACTCATTGCGACCCTACTGATAGTTCGAACCCCAATTCTAAATTATTTTAAGAAAAAAATACAAGTTTTTCAATATTTTATGGGGGAGACAGATTCATACTTTTGCTTATTTCTGGCCATTAGATTAAGAGTGTCCAAATATTTACGAGGACACGTCACAATAGATCAACACAGGTCGTAGTGGTCGTAGCTTATATAGTACTGACACCCATATTCCAGAGTAAGAATAACTACAAAACGGTTTAAATCTTTTAAATACATATTATGAATAAGCAATTCAAATCAATGTATGTTTAAAACAATTATTGAGTTAATAAACATAAAAAAGGAAAATTTTATCTTTATATGATATTTGATATTTATTCGATTTTAACATAAAGTTTGAGAGCTGGTGATTTCAATTATCTATTTAGTAACACGTAATACAAACACGCGATGCATTGAAAATCAACGGAATATAATAACGTCATTTTTATTCGAATAACTCATCAAAATGAGACACATGGGGTCGGGTACCACAAATTTACCACATTAAAGCATTGAGCTTTTTAATCAACAGAAATTAAAAGATTTTATTTCAAATTTGAATATCTTTTATTGCAAAACCTCGAAAACGTATTTAATGACAGCTTATTCTATGGATTAAAATACGATAAAAAAAACTTAATAAAAAAATTGTTAGAGTTGATTTTCGTAGTTATTATAATTATTTCCAAAATTTTGCTTGGACTGAAATTTTTTGACAATATTTAAGTTTTTCCTAATGTTATTATATTAACTTGAATACCATTTAAGCCGTTGAATGAAGACTAATTATCTTTTTTTTTTTAAATATTCTAAAAAATATGCATCTTGAACAACTTTCTTGAAGCTATAACAGTTTTACTAAAAACAAGAAAAAACTGTCAATAGGGGCACATTTCGGGGAGCGGGGGTGAAGCCTCGAATTGAGAGAGGGGGAAAGTTGTGAACATTGAATACGCCATCCGAAGGTATCATGTATCATGTCACACTAGTTTCAAAACAATATTTATCTGCTCGTTTCAAAAATACAAAATGTGCAACGGGAACGTTGTTTAATAGCACTCACAACTCAAACTAGCTTGGGAGATTTTTCTTTCACTTTAATTTAATTAATTTTTGTGCAAAGTGCCTAATACACATTTTACTTTGAAATCTATAACTCAAAATCATGCGTTATTGGGTGATCATCATTCCCTTTCTGCAACTAATGAAGTGTAGGGACAATGCTTTAGTAGACCAACCACAGCGTATATTGATCATTTTATCACGGTAAGACGATCATTCGTAAAGGTCGTTTACACGTAGACAATGCAATATTGTTTTGTCCCAGGACTCGACCATTGGGTTCTGTCCTGCGCAGTCAGGGTCGTTCACAGCTAGGACATTACAATATTGTCAAATATATTATATTGTTTACATGTAAACGGTCTTTTAAGCTTCAGATAGCAGTCCAGGGTACGTATACTGATGGGAAGTTAAAATTGATCTTCAATTTTATCTACAAAGTAAAATGAAATTTTCGGTACCAAAAATATAATATGTTTATATATTTTTTTCTAAACATGTTCAATTACCGGTTACCGACGAAGAAACTTTGAATTTTCATAAAAATATACCCACTTTTGTACATAAATATTGATATTAGTTTATACCGATGAAGATAGCCGTTCATAATCGTGACCCAGCCCCCCGATTACAATGGGAAGTTAACATCTATCTTCAATTTTATCTATTAATTCAAATTAAGTTTTCTATATGAAAAGCAGAAAATGCATACATTTTTTTCTTCTAAACATGTTCAATTATAGGTTACCGACGAAGATACTTTAAATGTTAATGCAAATATACTCATTTTCGTACACAAACATCGGTTTTTTTAGACAGTCGAAGATAACTCTGTTAATTTCCACTTGTAATCGGCACCCTAAAGCTATGAAATATTCTAATGCAAAAAGACCGTAAACACCGGGAACGAACCTGTGACCTTTGGCATGGTAAGCAAACACGCTTACCATATAATTCATCCAAAAATGTTCAATATAGAACGTAAATCGTAATAATATTATACTTTTAGATACATACGTAATGTAACAACACAAAATATAAATACATGTGTTTATAATTTTTATTTGTTTGTTCAATTTCTCGTACTTAACGCGTACAGATGGTTTTGTTATTTATTACTTACAACATTAATAATTGTAGAACTGGAGATGCGTTTACTTCTAGATGTGGAAGGGTGATGAAATTAGTAAGTTCAACCTCATAGCATCTAAATAAATAAATAAAAAAGCTATTTTCATAACATGTGTTCATTCAACAAACATGTGAAGAATCGAAAAAACACATCAGAAATTTGGAAGTAATTATCTTGTTACAAATGACATAATCACTAACAATCAAAATCATTGCAAAAAACATGGACATGTTTGAAAAAATAATTAACGGATATTTTTTTTCGCTTTCCATTTTTAAATCCCGCAAATAGTTATTTTCAATACATCAATTAACCGTTAAAATTTCATTCGTTAATGTAATTACATATAATACGTCCAGTGCTACCAGATTGATTTAATAAACATATAAATAATTCATATTTTTCTTCGTTTATTGTTTTATAGATAAATAATGACAAATATATGTACATTTTTTCATGCAGAAAATTCTCTTGTCCTCAAAATCAAATAACTTGTGAAGTTATACTTTACTATTTATGTTTAAAATGTTGGAAGGAAAATACAGAAGAATGGGATAAAGAGAGAGAAGGAAGATAATATTTATTTATTTTTGCACCACAACAGGCCAGGAGACCCAATTACAGTGGTAAATTACATCACAGAACGCCCAGGCTTGAGAAAAATCACTTTTTTTTTTGTGTTCTCACCGGGAATCGAACCCGGAACCTTTCGTGTGTGAGTCAAGCGTCTTGACCACCACACCACGGAGGCCGCCATATGAATCATAAAAGGAATATTTTTGAAAAATACTTGTAGTAAAATTTAATTTATTATTTATTATGCAAAGTTTTTGCTTAATACATTGTTTCTAATCTTTCAAGATTGTTTAAACATTTATTAATAAGTGCAATTTCTACACCCGTTTCTTAATTAAAATTGTGGCTTTCGGATACATGAAACATAGGTTTTATAAAAATATAAGCTTCCCATTGTATTCGGGGCCCTGGTGATTTACTGACATAGATTAAAACCGTTTTGTTGACTCGTTCAGAGACCAATCTATTGATTCTTGTACATCTGCTGTTACCGGATCGTTTATTAACACCTTACATGAATTGCGATTAGTTTGTTTACTCGTCTTGTGTTATCGGGCAGTTTACAAACACGAATTGGTGACCGATTTGCTGATACATCTAGTGTTACCGGGTGGTTTACTAACATGGATTTGTGATTGTGATCGGTTTGTCAACTCGTCCAGTGTTACCGGGCGATTTACAAACTCGATTAGTTACCGATTTGTAAACACAAACATCACATGCTACCGACGCCGATGGCTTCCCATACACGGATTAGTGATTGAACTGTTGACAAGTGATTAGCAACGATATGCATCGACAGAAAAGGAATATCCGGTAACAAGACATGAATCCTTCGGCGATTAGACTCCTTCTCTTTACAGGGATTATCCAATGCATCCACGGACTGAAAGGACCTAACGTGTGCTTTGAACAACAAAAGTGAGTAAAAAAAACAGTTTTTATTTATTTACATACATGTCGTTTATTACACATTATTTAAGGCATAAGTCTCAACTCCATAGGACTAAAAGTCCTGTGTTGTGATGGGACGAGAAATTAGTTGACAAAGACACGTGAGTATATCACCACAAATATAGGATCAGAAACACAAAAAATAATTTCAAAAAAAAATGTAGGCACAACAATATGGTGAACAGTAAACTCAAACAATCGAAAAAAAACATTTTAAAAATTAAATTTTAATTAATTTATTATAAAATTTTAATTTAAACATTTATTATTTTCAATCAAAAGTTAAAATTTAAGAGCGGTTATTGGGCTTAAATTATTACATTAAAAAAAAACGTCCTTTTCAACCACTTATCGTTTAATTAATTACCAACCAGTTTCCGAGCAACAACCTGATCCGTTAACCCTCAACCACTGACGTTAATTTACTTACTTATACTCTGACCTACGTCTCTAAGACGTATGTGTTATTGAAACCTAATTATTTAGTTTTTTTAATCGATTTGTGTTATTTATTGGTGTAACTAAGTTCTTCAGTATATAAAAAACCTGTTTAAAAAACAAAGTAGGGTTATAATAAAAAAAGTGTTTATTTTATAGGTATATTGAAAATCATTACAAAATCAATAGCAATTTTTACGAACACTTAGTTTATCGTTATCTGCTTCATCTTGCTTGAATGAAGATGTAGCAGACTAATCAAGGATTAGTAAAATAAGTGCTTTGAGCTCTCCACTGTTCCCCATATATGGGAAACAGTGGAGAGTTTTTGAAGAAGAAGTGTTACCAAGCTTTTGGCAATGAGTTTCATAAATATCAGTCTGTCTTCTGGATATTAATATAATATATATATATATATATATATATATATATATATATATATATATATATATATATATTATTTAATATAATATATATATATAATAATATATAATATATCTATAATATATATATATATATATATATATATTATATTAATATCCAGTATATCCAATATATATATATATATATAAGCTGTTAACAGTAGATATGTCTTGCAAGCGGTATAAAATAACCATTGGCCATCGCCTTGAACGACGAGCACAATTATACTTGGCACATTTTTGATCCAAAAGATCGACTCCACCTTTGGACGAATTATAATATGAACTTATTTCTGGAATGTTTATCTCTTGGTCAGTGGCTTTTTCATGGTGCATAGTAGAAACCATAATTAGAGTCTTATTTTACGATTTTTACTATTTAAATCAACTTTACGATAATTCGACAGACTTAACTATCAGATGTCGGAGAACGTTTATTAGCAGTCTTTTTTTGTTTATTTTTTTTAAATGGAAACATTTGCGTTCTTATTAATTACCCAAATATTTCGATTTTTAGGGCCATTTTCAACGAGTTGGAAATAACTCACTATTAGAAAATTAAAATCAAGTTGGGGTAGAGTGGAGATCCGTGAGTCCGCAATACTAGCCACGGGACCACAACCCGATAAAATTGTACAACTAAAAAAAAAACTCGGTAAAAATACTTACATTAACTCGTTTAAAAACTTACACTAACACTGACCACACGTCTCGCAGACGTAATGGCGTAAAAATTTACATGTTTTTGCTACCGTGCACGTCAAAAAAACTAGGAATGTGCAGGGAGGGAGGGGCAGGTGCAATAATTTTAAAAGATACGACCCAAAAACAATCGGACCGTCTCTCAGACGTACGTCAGTGGTTAAGGGTTAATCAAAATATACTTTAGAAATAAATATAATTCTAGTAGTGCATACATATATCTAATATATGCAGGTAATATCGGTAATTAAATGAAAAGTGGTTTAAAGAACATAATTTTTTTTTATTTTAACCATTTTATTTTATTTTATTTGGGAAACCAACAGTCCTACATCCATATTTATAGTAAACAACAGATGTATTGTACAGCCCAATACCAATAACAGGTTTCCACAAATTGTACAAAGTTAGTAAAGAAAATATTCATTATTATTCCCCTTTCCGCACCTATTGGTGGATAGGGCACTGCCTTGGTATACCAATTGCAGTGTATCTTGATCATTTTTGTTACGTGAAGGTAATATGATCAGTCTTACGCTTCAGGTACCAGTCCAGGGTCTATAAAATATTCCAGTCTAAAAACACCCTTTCAAATAAATATTTCACATCAGGCATGTCGGGAATCAGACTCTCGCACCACAACAGACCAGGAGGCCCAATTACAGTGGTGAATTACATCACAGAACACCCAGGCTTGAAAAAAAACACATTTTATTTTTGTGTTCTCACCGGGAATCGAACCCAGAACCTTCCGTGTGTGAGTCAAGCGTCTTGACTCGAGACCTCTTGCATGGCACGCAAACGCGCTGACCCTTACACCACGAGGCCGACGAATATAATAAAGTTAAAAATATGCATGTGGAAATACATAGTAAAAAACCACAAATGTAATGCTTCAAACACCAAAAAGTATCATAATTTTTCTTGACTGGTATTTTGTAGCACATTCCATTTGTATATTTATTTACGCCCATAGGGCTTTTAAATATTTATTTTATTTTGGATCTTGAAATAGGTCACATGCGTATTCCTGTATCCTTTAATACAAACAATGTAATATTTCATTGGTGGTTTAAAATTAACCTTCTAAATTTCTTCTCAAAAAATGCGATCCAAAGCGGATGCCTAATAAATCTTGTATTTGTACAATATTTAATACAGCTACACATTATTTGATTTCTTTCCTGTAATTACACATTTGTTTCCATCATTTTCGTTACTTTTTCGGAACGTTGATTTATTTGTCTATTTTTATATACATGTACTTATATGTCCATTATTTCTTAATGGTTTTATAAAAAGTTTTTTTGTGGTAAAATTCTATTAGCCTTTTCACTGTATTAAAAATAAATTTTCGAATTATCATATTTTGTTAAGTTTGTCACTAAAAAAAATCCATGACAAATATATTATTTTATTAGCTCTACTGATTGTTTTCCTTTGGGTCCAGGCGGAAATTAAACCAGAATCCAGGACGAGTGCTATCAGCTCGATGGCTGCTTTCAGGTGAAAACCCTAAATATGGCAAATCAAGTGGATAAAAGTCCGTCTCGTAGTTTAGTGATGGGCGCATCAACTAACCCTAACCATGTTTGAGGTCAACATGAAATACTGATTGAAAGGTTGTTCTACACAGCAGTAATTAATGTTCTCGGAGTGACACCTGAAGCGTAAAGCTGATCATCTTACCTCATCATCTTGCCTTTATGTTTAATATGATCGATGTACTCTGGATTAAGTGTACTAATGCAATGACCTATGTTCCATAGGGTACTGACACGGGTATGATGACAATATTGATTTTATTCAAGTTCAGATAGATGTTATTGCTAGAGTCGCAATATAATAGAAGTAGTCATTGACTTACGACCTCAGTCGGTTTCAACGAACGGGTCGTAAGTCGGCTAAATAACAAATAATAAATTTTAAAGGAGAGTTTTTACTCTTTTTAGAAGAAAAAAACTGAATTTGTGGACACTGACCTCATATAAATAATAAAATATGTATTAAAATAGAGCTCCGTTTTTTTCTAACTCCAGTCATCCGGATTGCCAAATATCCAGATCGCTGCGCTGTCGGGAAATAAAAAAAAACAAGGAAATTTTTTTCAAGCTTATTCACAAAAAAAAGTTTTTAAAACAAAATTTAATACATATATTTATTAGATAGAGTATTTCTACTGACATTGCTTGGTGGAACTGCATTTAAATTATAATAATAAAAGTACGTTTAGTTTTATTCCATTTTTATTTAGTCTGGCGACGTCAGTAACGACGAAACCCGGTCACTGGTAAAAATTATAAATAAAAGTGGAATAAAACTGTAAACGTATTTTTATTATCATTATATACATTTACAATAAAGTTGCCCATTACTGTTTTAAATCTAAATTAAATTGTGCAATCAGTTTTGCTAAACATGTGTAAGGGCCTTACTTATAAACTGAGTATAAAGTTATGCCTAGGCTAGTGGTAAAATGAAGATGGGAATGCCCTCATTATTATACCAATAAAATAAGGATGGTATTCTCATCCTTATTCTACCGCAATGCCTTTATGTCATTTTATGACAAGTTTATAAGTAAGGCCGTATGTTTTTAATGTGATTCCTATTCGCTGTATTTTTTCAAAAACAATATAATCTAGCGCTCATTAATCCGGATAATTAAAGTTTTATATGTTTTTTTTAAATCGATGGTCGTCTTAGTTGGCCTGGTCAGACATTTATTTATGTATATTTTCCTTTAAAAACAAGCATCTAATCCTGGAAAAGAAAAGATATAATGAATGAAAAGTAATGAAATGAAAAGTATGGCTTGATTTTAATATCACAACTCTTGCATGTTCCAGTTACGTCCTGACTACCAGAGTAAAGTTCCAACAGCCGGTCATCATCAGGACTTACTCTTGGTGCGCGCGCTTTCCACCCCGTTGCTCTAATATTCACACAGAAATGAGAGAGAAATGGAAAGTTCAGGTAGGTAATTAATGAAGTTACAACTTTTATAGTCAATAAGAAATAGAGTTAAATTCTACTTATACCTGATCACCGTGCAAAATTTAACATCAACAGTTAAAAAGAAAGTGGGCGTACTTTATATAATCTCCATCCTATATTGATTTAACCTTTATCTCGGCAGAACGACAAAATATTTGTTCACACCTTTGAAGGTTGGCTTCAAAATCCCAAACAATTTTTTTTTGTTTAATCAAAGTACATTATGAATTGTTTGTAAGTTTCATTGTAATTTAACTGAGCGCATTTTTACTCATGTTTTATTGGGTCATGGGAAAAAATGAGATCATAATGGGATGCATTGTCGAGAAACGGGTTAAGTATTAACAGTGAGGAAGTTCAGTGCTACAGGGCATTGGATATGGATTTCCTTAACTCGGTAAATAGAGCATTTAATTGTACCGCGAAGTTTGTCGAAAATATATAGAGGAATTAATAAAAATAGTATTAATAAAAATGAACTGCTTTGAACTACGTCACAAGTTTTTTTAGAATGAACAATTATCACATTTTTTAAATTTTATTTATAAACCCTTACGAATTACATATTCTCTACATATATAACAGTTTCTCATCATGGTTGTTTATCGTATTCGCGATCACAATGGAACATCCGTGAACACCTAATATTAAATGTCAAAATATTTACGTTTCGCGACGTATAATAATGTTGCGCAATCACATATTTAAATTCACCGGTGGGAATATGGACAATAATCCAAAACTAGTATATTTGTTTATTTACTATTTATTATGCTAATTATTGCATTTAGCCGGCGCACATACGAGTATTTGTATAGAAAACCCGGTCACAATTATTTTATGCGTTTTTTTCGCTATTTAAGTATATGAAATACAATATTTGATCATAATTCGATGTTAGTTAAAAAAAAATATAAATTTCCAAATAAAACTTCTTCTTTTTATTCATTTTGAAGATTTTTCGTGTAGAATTGGGTAATCGGTGTCAAATGAAATTAAAACTTCCTTTCAATCAGACTCAAACTGTTTGTTGTCATATTTTTCTTCGTCTTCTTTTACATTTTCGAGATCTTCTGAAGTTGGGGGGAAGGGAGGTGTACTTCCATTCATCAGATTTCCTGCCTCTTACGAAAATGTTTTTTTTTTGCCGCCGTGGTTTTAACTAGATAAATATGGGTCTGAACTTAATAGCAATCTATTCAATACATCTTTGATACAATCGATTTGTAAAAACTTCAGTCTGTATTGTCGAAAATTCCTGTTGCGGGCTTCAGCTGCCTCCTCCGATATCCGGCCAATCAGTAAAATTACATGCAATATGAATTTGACGTCACGCATCTAAATTTTGTATATTTTTGGTGACATGGGATGCCAACAATACAAATTTGTGTATATTTTTGCTGTTTTCTTTGCAAAAACTTCAAATTTGTTAGCATCAACGCTGTAACCGCTGAAAATCACTTCTAAATAACTTTAAATGGAATCGTTAATTCTAAATTAATGTCAGTGATTTGTAAAGAGCATTCTGGAATCATCCATTGCTTAGCTCTTTAAATGTTTTGAATTGCCTTCCTGGTTTCAGTATTGGTTCTGCTGACTAGTAAGGCAATTCAAAAAATATGTCAGCCATTGTTCTATAAATGCAAAAAATGTTCCTTTTTGAAGCTAGAGGCTGTTCATTTTTTAATACACCTCAAAGCACGATTTCATTTTTTTTTAGTCATCCGGTCATTTTGTCATTCCTACAAATTTTTCTTTCATTGACTAAAATTTTTCATCCATTTTTTTCCCTTTAAAGATATCAAACAATTAATTGCGAGTTAATTTCAGGTTTCAGGTTCATAAACAGGTTTTGAAGAATCTGTAGAAAATAATAATGAAAACGACTTGATTGAAAAAATATACCCTTTTAACGCATTAACTTTGGAGTATTAAAAACAAAATGGCGGAATTAGGCGGAAGATTTTATTACAGAATATAACTGTCAACAGTTTGAATTTTATTTCTATAAATAAGATAAGATTAGACAAATAAACAAAAACACTTATCTCTGAAAATTTTATAAATAAATTTAATATCCAAATAGGACTTCCTAAACGTAGACGTATGTATACTTAATAAGTAGGAAATCCAAAAAAACATATGTTAAAATAAAGTACATACTATTATCTTCTATATTTAAAAGGTTTTTTTTTTAAACTCAATCACACTAGTACAAAATAACAAGAGAAACTTGTCCGTAAAATGAAAGCGCCATGATTTAAAACGTGTGCCTCCGATAACGCTTGGATTTCAACTGACTCCTGGACAAGCAGTGTTGCCAACTCGTCACGAGGAAATGTCGCTAAACGGAGTTTCAAAAGTCGCCAGATCTTAAGATGTATGACGAAGGGAGTGGTGGCGAAGGCATGGGGGAGGGGGGTTGGTGATGGGAGGGGGGGCAAGGATTTTTGGCGGCAGTTTGCACGATTAAGTATGATTAATACTTTTTAGTAGTTAGAAAATAAAAATATTCTAAGGTTTTTATTTAATAGAAATTAAACTGATAAAAGTAGTTAATGTCAAAAGTAAAAGAAATTTGATAAAAAAATGTGTATTCTCGGTGCTACTGATAAAAAAATTGTAAGTAGCATATGATTATTATCTTTATATTAATAACAAAATATTCAATTATGATGAAATACTGTAAATAAAAAAAAACAGACACCATATATTATTATATTTACAAATAAATAAAAAAATACGGAACGTTTTTTCTATGCAAAATGGTGAAAGAGCATCTCTATAGCCATGTGCATTATAACAAAAAGGTATAAATAAAATAAAATACTTTTTATTTATGTTTAAAGTAAGTAATTTCACTTAATATTCTATCGTTATAAGTAATTACAAGTCATATTAATGACAAAAATATTTAATTTTAATAAAATAAACTTGAAATGTCTGTCTTCCCATTCCTTTCTAAATTTTATGGAGTAAAGTTCTTCATCACAAGTGATTCTGTTTTTACTTTAACTTTTGACAGCTCGCTTAAAAGTCGCTAGAATTTATTTGTCGCTAAAAAAATAAAAATGTCGTTTTCAATATCAAAAGGTCGCCTAATCTAGCGATAAAGTCGCATAATTGGCAACACTGTGGACAAGGGACGAGAGTGGGGGAATTTTAATGACTCCCGTTAGACGAACCGACTACCTAGCTTAAAGAACAAAAGGTTTAAGGAGGTTTTTGACTAACTTTCTTATTATCTGCTGTGACCGGTTTTTCTGTTTAAATACTCCTTAGTGCGACGGTTGGCAAGCCAAATGTCAAGAAAAGCAGTCGCCATAGTAATTGTAATTTAATTTTCACTTTTTTGTATTAGATACTCCTTACTATTTTGCAAATGCAATATATTGTCTTATTTTTTATAGGAAACGCCGATTTTTCGCCAATGAACTGTATTTATTTACGAGGAAAACAAAAAACAAACCGACACGAGCGTTGACTTAGAGATTACACACGCGTTGACTTATGACTGCGATAACTTAAGCATGTTCATTATTGTTCATTGTGATCGCTCAAATGCTTAGCATGTTTTTAAGTACGTCGATAGTTATTTGTGATTGAGCTACTGGTTTATTAGTCTCGACTGTCCTTGTCTCATTTTATAAGGTTGTAAATTATTTTGTTCTGATATTCTCGTATTGTGTCCATGTTTACTACATTTTTCTTCAAGTGTTAGTTCTTCATAACATTAATGGCTAATTTATCCATAATTTTTAAGGATTCTAGTTGAAACAGTTCAGTTACATTGAATTGTTTAATTTGTTTAAATAGTTCTTTAGTTGCTGTTAGATAATTATAAACTGTCATAAACTAACTTTAATATTTAATTTTGTTGTCTTTGTAGTCTTATTATTATTCATTTATTATTTTCATCGTTTAGTGTATTAGAAAGCTCTTCTTTTAAATGTCAGCAGAACTCACCGACGAGAACTTGTGACGTCACAGGAGGAGTAATTTCAAAATTACAAAACATCAGCGATGATAATACAATACACAAAAGTATTAAAAATAAAAACGTTTAGATTAGTTTGCTAGTGTATTAACAAATTTGGGTTTTTTAAAAACCACTGAACTTCCTCATTTAAAGTTGTAATCGAGGTGAAAACATTTGCTCAGTGTTCTGGTTCTATTACACAAACTTCATTTACAAAAAATATCATAATCATGACACATCATGTTTTTATTTTAATGCGGCATAATATTATCATCTTTTCATTTTAAATTAAAGGCTTCATGAACCATGATGCGTATGTTTTAGAGATATGCTGAAAGTTTGTTGTTGGGCATAAAAAAGATCAACGGACAATGTTTTGGGATTTGTATTTTTTCTTTTATTTTTATTTAACAGAAATAATTATTGCTGGTTTTCAATATTTATTGTCAAAAAATTATACAACGATCAAATCAATTGTCTAAGTTTGTTTTTACAGTGTTTGGTGTGTTTACAGACAGTGCAGCAAGCCAAGACAGTAGAAGTTTGCTGTGAAGGTTTTGAGGAAGAAGAGGATATGTGCCTTCCAAAGTGTCCTGAAGGATTTACTGGTGACAATTGCGATAAGGGTTAGTATTTTATTCTTACAACATTTATTGTAGTTTCTCGATGATTTAATCCGTATTTTTTCTTTTCATTATAGTAGTGTCGAAATTCTTAGAATCAGTATTTTCAAAATGTATTTAAAATCGACCGGTTTCAAAACAAACAAGCTTCTTTGTCAAGGTTTACGTATTTGAAATATTTATAAAACCTTTATTTCATTTATTTCTTTGAGTTACTACTCATTATGCAATTCTTCGAGTTACTAATTTTGACTCTGTTTTTCTCCCCCCCCCCCAATTGTCCTTCGTTTTTACTTTATCTGGTTAATTTAATGTATGAATATTTGTTATTGAGTTATTTCGAATAAAAAAATAAACGGCCAATGTTGCAGAGTATGTAAATGAATCATGTAAATAGAATGAGGTCATAAATCCTATAAATGTCTTTACTTTGATATTCCTTTCCAAAAGAGGATAACCTCTATTATTTTACAATATATAAATATGTTTTGTTAGGTTGTCCTCTGGACCGCTGGGGACAAAGCTGTGGTCGAGAATGCAGATGTCCAGAAAACTCTCAGTGTGATGCAAAAAACGGAAAATGCATTTGTCTAGACGGGTGGATTGGATCTAAGTAAGTCAAGATGCAAAGCCAGATAAAATTCCTGTATATGTATCTTATATTTTTTTAAATTTTTTTTTTAGCTGCAGTTTGCGAGAAGATTCATTACAAAAAACTACCCTTGCTAACTATATATCTAGCGTAAATGAAAGAACAAAACCCCTGTTTGATTGGAGTACTCATATACAAATTTCTACAAACAATCCAATATTTGAAATCAATAACGTTGCAACAAAAAAACAGTTATTAAACAATTCAACAACAACTCAATACTCATCTTCAGAAAACAACAGTTCCAAACAGAGGAATGTTTTTACTGAAAAATCCACAACGTTACCAACATTTACACAAAGTCCAATAACAACTCCTAGAGTTGTTACTTCCAGATCTTCGTCTAAGCATACGACTACTCGTGCGACATTTAAACCTACAACTATAAGAAGTACATCTTCTTCAACATTAGTGCCTCATATTTTAAATACAATTACA
This sequence comes from Micrasema longulum, assembly GCF_059751315.1. Taxonomy (NCBI): domain Eukaryota; kingdom Metazoa; phylum Arthropoda; class Insecta; order Trichoptera; family Brachycentridae; genus Micrasema; species Micrasema longulum. The sequence continues at coordinate 522,395 of NW_028277415.1, forward strand.
ACTGAAAAACTTCCCGAAATTACGACAACAGTTATCGGTTCAACAACAACTATATCCGAAAAAAACTTGGTTTTGACTAACAAAATAACGACGACCCGTACACAAAATATAAAAACAACAATGGAAAAATATAACCCTATTTCACAAATTGAAAGCCCTAATATGACACAAACATCTACAGACCTTCCTGTATTTTTAATGACACCCAATAGTACAAGAAGTACGACAGAAAAGACGAAACTATACACGGTACCATTAACAACGGTTTCAACAGCAAAACGAAAACAATCAAAAACTCACAAAGGCGAGTCAGATATATTAAACATAACCCTTCATTCAGCAGCAAGTAGTAATGACACCAATTCAAAAATATTCAAAACTGTGACGTTACCGACTATTAATAATACTACGTGGAAAGCTTTACTTCCAAAAAGTAGGCAATATGTTGAAAGTAAGATGATCACGATACCTGTAAGAATCATAATGGATTCCGGTAGATCTCAACCAAGTGTTTACAGCAAAAAGTCGAATAGTAGTTCTGGGGGCAGGAATGATCTTACAACTCCCAAAAGCAGTACATCTGTAAGAAGGATACTGACACACACAAAGAATGAAAGCTCGCCTGCTAATTTGTCAATATCTAAAATAGAGCCAACAGAAGAAACTAAGTTTGTATTAACCGAACCAGAGCAGATTACATCAGTAGCTGGAAGTAATGATGCCGATGACAAAAGGGAAGATCTTTTTTCTGTTTTAAGTATCGCCGCTGGTGCGTCAGTAGCTATAATTGTAACTGCCTGCGTGGTAGTTCTGATAGCCAGATGTAGAGTGAGGCAAGAACATACCAAGAGAGAGAAGCAAATGGAAATGGATCAATTGCAGTCAATGATGAATACCTCGGAAGACGATTTATCTACTGGCTATTTAAGAAGTGTCTACCATAGTCCACATCCAGGTTATAAAAACATTTTTTTTGTTGTTGATAATTTGTACCGCATAAATGTCTAAATACTCGTACATAGATAAATAACATGCTTTTTTTTCAATTCATTATAAACATTGGTAGCAAATTTATTGGTAAAGACAAAATTTAGTTTACATTTATACAATATTAAGTGAGATGGTTCAGTGGAGGAAAAGTTTTTACATTATTCATTTTACATGTCGGGAACAATGGTTTTTTTAAATAGATAAAACAATTAGTTACTGTCTTGAATTAATTGGATCTATCAGAAAGTGTAGAAGGTAATCAATATTTTAAGTCATTAATTTCAACAGCGCACAGTGCAACCATTCTCTGCTGCAAATGTTACTGGGATAATCATGTTGAAAATAATTTATTCGTACAACGAAATGCTTCCGTGCCGTTCTAAAAACAAAGCGCTTCATAAAAGGACGAAAACAAAAAACAAAATTTTCTACATCAGCAAAAGTGGCTCTGACCCCGACGTGATTTGAACACGCAACCTTCTGATCTGGAGTCAGACGCGCTACCGTTGCGCCACGGAGTCATACTGAGTTGCGTTAAATTTACTGTACTTAAACACAATATGTAAATATAAATCCGGATTACATATAGTGACATTGCATTATTATAATTAAAAATAATACTAACGTCCATTTAAGAAAAATCATTTAAAATTATTCCTGCGCCAAAATCCAACATTTTAAATTAGTGTTTAAAACTTTACAAATCCTTCATTTTTAATGCCATCTGTTGTCGTAAAACATAACTTTTTAAACTTAAAATTCGCGTCAATGATAAATGATAACATGGAATTAAAGTCTATTCTTAATTCTATGAATGATAAGTAATTTTTTTTAATAAAATATATTATTTTTTTATGCAATCTGCAAATAATTTTTATAGACGTACGAAAACGTATGCATGCACTCAAATCTCACAAAATCTTATGAGTCAGATGATAAAATAAAAAATATTAAACTTACACAAAACTTATAAAACTAAAAAAGTGGGTAGATATACAGAAAGATATTTAGAACTAAATTTTATATCTAAATCTTCTTACTATAAATGTTTTTGCCATAGAAATTCTACGGTTTTGGTTACTTATATGAAGATAGATGTATATTAATTTTTCTGCAACTGATAATATCTACATTTTTAATTTATTAATAGAACGATCAAATTTGACATATTTGTCGGATGATTATTAAATAACAATAATTGTATGGTGTTCATTGTAGTGTTTTCATTATAATATACAAAGACTTATAAAAATACAACCCATACAAATCTTCTCCAATAGAGGCATTATTATGTGAATCACCTGTGCCTATTATATTTTTATAATAATTATTTTGTATCGATCGTGCGCTGGCGCAGTTTTCACTAGTGATACATCTAAATTTTCATATTTAGTGTTGTAAATATTTATACAGTTATTTTGACCGAATGTCCACGCGGCCCATTAGCTCAGTTGGTTAGAGCGTCGTGCTAATAACGCGAAGGTCGCGGGTTCGATCCCCTCATGGGCCACATCATATTTTTGTTTTGTGTCTAAACTAAAGCTTGGGAATGTAAATAATTAATTAAGGAACTATAAATTTACTTGTTTTGAGAAACAAATAATAATATCTTAATTGGGTATTAAGAAGAAAAAATCCATATACGTGTTAAAAACAATATTAATACAATCCGTTCTTACATACTCTAAGGATCTTACAATAAAAAACATTTATAGATTATAATCCTTGTTTAATAATACATATTTCCATTTTTTTTTTGTTGCATCTATCTATGTAGATAAACCCGTACGAAGATAGATGCAAGTTGTAACATTATGATGTGGTAGCGGTAGGGTATCGCACCCGCAGGCAGCTCAGAAAGAAGCGACAGCAAGGCGATCCACTACCACTCGCTTAAATATTTAAATCTTCAACCGAATGACCGCGGACCACCCCGCTTTCGCCGCTCACTATTCTCCCACAAATATATTATCATAAACACATGCACCTGCATTGGAAAATTAAACATGATTTAAAAAAACTACATTAAGAAATCATACATGAGTAAAAACCTACAAAACAGAAAGTGTTGAGCCAAATGGAAATAATTATGTATTTATTTTTATAGATCTACCGAGAAGTACGCGTTCAATCGATAAAACGAGGTTTAGTGTACCATTTATGCAACCTGTAATAATTCATGCGATTTCACCAAATATGATTGAAAATTTTAGAGGTAAGAAAATATAACAGTATTCCGTAGGTCTAATACAGATTATATTAATAATTATGTTTAATGGAGTAGATATTAAATGTTTATGATTTTCATTAAAACAGCAATATATTTTAATTGTTCTAGATATTTTAGAATGCCATTATGATCACCCGAAGCCACCGCGACCGACGAGTTTTTCAATTCCTCCGCATGGCCAGAGCGAAGTTACGCCATCTTTGTACAGTAATACACAACTCAATACTCTTCCCAGAATTAGCGAAGACGCGAACCAGCCATGTGGTATCGCAGAAATCTGCCTTCCAGTTACCGACGCAGTCATAAACTTACTCAAACTTGAACATCAAAATGCTCAACACCACGCGCTAAACATGGAAAATGTGGACCCGGTTTATGATGAAATTCCTTGTTGGCATCCTGCACCAATCTGCACCAACCAAGTTTTGACAGTTGGAGATGAAGCAGTGACGGAGTTATAAAGACATGTAGCAAAGGACTTTTATAAGTATCTACTAAAGTTTTGTAGGTAACAAATTGTGTCAAAACTTAATTCATATTCCATATAAAACTATAGAAGTACGTAGGTACCGAATCGTATACCTACTGTTTGGTAGCTATATATTATTTATCTACACATGAGGCTGTCATGTATTTAACAGGTTGTTCCGTTTATGAGCCATTATTTTTAGCATGTCCTTCGTTTGCACAAAAAGTAGAGGTGGGGAAAATTAAATAGTTATTCTAACGAAACAGCCGAAACACTTTTACTAAAATAAACCAAATTTTGATAAAGAAACGAGAAACCTATACAATAAGCGCAGAAGTAAAAAAAAAACATCATGCAACTTAGAGCGAAAAATTGAATTCATAACAACGCAGCGCGTTGCAGCGCAAAATAGAATTATTATACAATTATTCTATTCCATGATCACCAAAACATTGTAACCGACAAAAACAATATGTCGCAGGAGAATATTTTTTCTTCTTAATTATTAAGGAATATACTTTGGGAACCAAATTTTGTTTCCGATATTTATTTTATTGATGACAATAAAATAAATATTCGATCTTTAATTATCAAAAAGAAGAATCTGCCGTGCCTCAACCCACATTTTGTCGTTTTTGATTTTTTTTTATTCGTAATCAGCATTTAATTGGTTGTAAGTGTAGCCAACTCGCTACGCTAGCTCCCGAGGCTAGGCACCGATTACAATGGGAATTTAACAGAGTTATCTTCGACTGACAAAAAACCGATATTTGTGGATGAAAATGAATATATTTCCATGAACATTTTAAGTATCTTCATTGGACATGTTTAAGATGACAAAGATGTATGCATATTCTGCTTTTCATACGGAAAACATAATTTTACTTTGTAGATAAAATTGAAGATAAATATTAACTTTCCATTGTAATCGGGGCCCTGGAAGGTTATAAACCTTCCCATGCAGAAACATTAAGTTTTTAGCCCATAAATGATTAATATATTAACTTAAATGCTGTTTGAGAAAAGTATTTTTTAGCTTGATTATGTTGAATATTTTATATTTAAAAATAATGGCCACGTTTTTTTTTACAGTATAATTTGATTAATAAACTATGTGTTTATTTTTTTTAATAATGTGTTTCAATTCAAACTGCTTATATTTAAAAAAAAAACTGAGGTCAGTTTTCTCCAAAATCAGTAAACCTTATGAAAACATACATTTTAGGGATTTTGGGCTATAGATTATTAAAAGTCAGTGAAGGAAGCTTTTTTGGAGCATCAAGTTTTAATATTGCATTTAAACTCATTTTTGCCAATTTTTTGTCTGCAGTTACTGATGCAAATTTTAAAAACCTTTATTTTTTATGATTTACTTTTTAAAACGCTTTTTTCGGGAGAAATTAGGAAATTCATCTTCATCGTCGTAGCCTTATGATGAACTAAAAAAAATGAAGATTTTATCAATATCATTGCGATTTATTTGCTTGAATTAAATTTTGAGCTAAAAGTAGCCATCGATCCAAAAATGTTCGTCTAAAGTCAAAACTTAATGCGTTTTCAATTTTAAAGAAGTATAAAATACCTATCCTATATAACATATGAGATTAAATCATAAACCTGATCTCTGTATTATTGATTATATTATTTCGAGTTCCTACAAAATTGGATACAGTTTTTTGATTCTTTTGATGAGGTGCCTACTTACTTAGACTGGACAACAGTACCAATGTTATTTATGTTAAATATTTCCTTCTCTCCTTAAAATTGGTTAGATAAGCAGGTACAGGGTAGAATAAATTAATGTAAATAAGTTAATATTAGAACCTAAGAACAAGAATCTTAATTTTATTGAAAGAATCACATTAATGAGTATTTGAATTAAAACTTAACAAATATCAAGTCAAGTTATGGTCCAGTAACACAATTTTGGTATCAACAGATATCAATTCTTCAGAGAGATAAAACGTGATTTTTTATTGATATATAGACATGTATTCCATTTCTGGTACTAGTATTTGCGATGGAATATATTATGTAAGATTAGTTGGATAGTATACTTGTCTACTTTAAACTCAACGGTAAGAAATTTGCGGATGTTTGTCGATATGCTTAACAAAAATTGACTATTTCAGAATAAGGAAATACGAGTATCACGTTTTTTTAAACATTTAAAAAATAATCAAGGTCTATAAAATACTGTCCAGTGAACAATTTTATTTTTCTTAATTATTAGTGGCATAAAAAATACCTCTAGATTTGTAAATTTAAATTCCCGCAAAAACGGCGATTCCATTAGCCACGCCCCTAATACGTCACGATTCATGTTAATTTGTTCGTGGCCATATAAATTTGCGTAGAACAATATCACGAATCTTGACGTCACAACAACCAAAGGTCAAACACGTCGCGTTTTTCAACGAACGTATTTTTATTGAATTTCTTTTTAACATTTATGTATGGAAAAAAATCTCCACAATATCCATATTGATTTTAAAATACAATTGATTATTCTAAATCCATTTCATATATTATTTTTTTTATCGGTATTCGTAGTATGTGATATTTCCCTATTGTATAATCTGTATAAAATTATCGGTTACAAGCTATTACATTTATGAGAAAGCAAAAAAAGAAGATAATTTATGGTTTTCTAATTTCTTTTTATCTATTGCGTAAACATCGATATTGATACATAATTAATCTACCCAAGTAATTAATTAATCCAATCGATAATATTATAAAACTATTAAATACCTGAATTACATCGTTTTTTTAAGGTTAAATTATGAAACACTTGACATTTCAATTTAATTCAGTTAATTTAAACAATTACTTTTTTTATTCCCTACGTAAAATCATTGACATAATTTTCATTATGATCGCTAAATAATTTCTGATTTTAGATGGAGTTTGTAAATTCATTTGAATGTTTTGCAATCAACCCAGTTTACCTACCAAAGAATTTTATTTTATAAGTCATAATATCTTAAAGGTGTATAAATGTAAAATTAAAAAAATATATTTGTTAGGTTTAGTGAGTAAAATGACCATCTTATTCATATAATTTAATATTTAAATATAAAACCTTTTAAAATTAAAACGACCACATATCTTGTTTTATTTATTTGGAAATAATTGTCAAGACCTCAGAGTAATAATGCGCCAAGCTATAGAGGAGCCTAAACGTAGGAAAACCATTCTATGACTATTGGGTATTATGTTAGCTACAGCTTGCAGCAAAACAATGGGCCGTACTGAGGTCGAGAATTGCCAAATGGATATTAATTTGCATTGAAAATATTTTTCAATATGTACCTGTGTATGTATTATTGCAGGGTTATTCCAATTTATTTTTCTACAATTCGCCTATATTCATTTTATTAAACTGAAAATACATGTGAGTGTCTATTTTTTTTTTTATTTATTCATTTAATTCACAATATACTTATGTTACATTTATTGAGACATTAATCCTTACTCCATGGAACCAAAGTCCTGAGTTGAGTTTGTTTGTTTGTCCGTCACATCTCCGAAACGGCGAGTCGTAGCGGCCTGAAATTTGGACACGTCATTTGAGATGCGATTTCAATGTTAACATTGCTATTTTCAAGTAAAATTTGAATCGACCTCTACTCGATAAAAAATCAAACTTTATATGGATGCCTAGTGCGGCCCTGACATATTGCTCATAATCAACTGACATTTTCAACAGTAATACTTTAATTCACAAATGTATCTCCTAAATTGAGAAAAAATAATATCTGAAGTAAATATGTTAATATAAGAAAAGTTTTTAAGTAACATAATACACGTGTCGGGACAATAAATGCCAAAAATCAATGTAAATCATGGGAAAATATTCGAAATCAATTACCTTTGAAAACTGACTCCTTTAACACCTTTGACGCTCCTACTGCTGCAACCAAACATACTGCAATTCACCATAGTCGGTTTTTCTTTATGGTAACGTAAATATCCAAGTTATTTACAAAGCCAAGCACAGCTACAAAAGCATCCGATCAAACTATTATGTTTATGTTATCAAATATAACAAAATGGCCACCAATGGGTTGCTAACCAACAAACTAACATCGCTTGTGTTCTATGAAACATATAAATCGGGCTTCTCTCTAGGTTACGCATTATTATTCTGAGGTCAAGACGATGCAAATCGAAAAAGCATAAATACGTGCAAATATAACTTAATAAGAAATATGTAGATTGAATATTTTTAAAATACAGTAAATTTACTATTTCATTCGATAATATCCAAACATGTTGACGTGTGATGGTTTATGTGGCCATTTAACACATTGTGTATATTTCAAATTTAATAGATGTTCAAACATAGGCAAAATGGTAAATGTTACACAGTGTGTGATAAGTGGCTACTTAAACCAGCCAATGACAGGTCGTAATCCCTGTAAATGTCTGGACTTCCATATCACCCTCTCTAAAACGTTCTCCATCTCTGTTGTAATTTGTTAATCTTGACATATAATGATTTGTAGGGTGTTTTTTTAAATGTTAGTACCGTTGCAAAATACTAATAATGCAATAAATATTTCGAATTTAGCAACTGATTTACATAAAATGAATGTTCCCGGTTAGATTCTTGGTGCTGTTGACATTAATTATTGATAAAATATTTTTTGGACTGGCAACAACTGGTAGGTCGACAATATACATTATGTAGACAGTGCACAGTGCGAATGAGAGTAAGTATAATTATTTGTTCCTATTTTTAAACCTGAATAATAAGTGAATTATTTAATTATTCAGATAGGGTCAAGGCACCAGTAAATGACCACCCCCCAGGAAATGACCATTGGTTAATAAAACACAATATAATAAGAATTGCTACATGTGCCCAGTCAAAAAACTTTGAACTCTAGAAACAATGACAAAAGCAGTAGGCGGACACATCTTTTGGTAAGAAACAAAAATATCAGTTTTGAACTGTGAGTTGTCAAAAGGTAATAGTGCGTCTTCCCATTATTGTTCTGGGATTGATAGTGTTTTTATAAGGAAAAGTGTGGTAAGTGTTTCATTTGATGCTATTGCATACATTTGCGTCAAATGTATGCAATATCGATACGATCGATACGATTCTTTGTATTGTATTGAAGGACACATTATTCTTAAACGAATCTATGTAGATTGTTTTTGAGTTCCTTGTGGTACCGTATGACCATTAGGAATACTAAAGTTCTTAATATATAGCTTGATTAGAATGACAGTTGTCAGCAAAAGTGACGACATAACTTTGTAGTAACGTCTAAGGAGTGATTTACATTGACACCCGAAAAAATCATTCGTATCTGGCATGTTAATTTATTTTTTTAATACTATGCTTGACCTACAAATCAACATAATTATATAAAATCAGCTTTTAAACTAAAACTAACCTAATTATTAACGACGTTCTTACAGGGTTACATCATTTTGCAAAAATGTTAGAGATGGGACAAATTGATCAATGTAAATCGATCGGATAAAAAAATAATTCATTTAATGTTGTTCATGAAAAAAAGTATGACATGTCTTATTTTTTAGTAAATATTTGTCTTAAACACACTATAATAGGTTTTTTAAAGTTTTTATATCAATTTTCGAAAACAGAGTTTCATATATGTTAGCATGAAAAAACTGAAATTTATTTGATCGATACATGATCTGTGATCAGTAATTTCCCATCACTAGTGGCATTAATTTGGCAGCTGTCATTTTAATCAAGTTATATTTTAAGGTTTATAATTTTCATATTACTCAAACAGCTTGAACTTTCTTAATTACCATTAACAATCTTATCTTAACATGCATGAGTTCATAGGTAGACCTATTGCATACATTTCGGAGAAATGTAAATGTAATGTAACGCGCAATCGGTGCAAACATGATAATGTTTATCTCAACTACTATGCAATACACCAGTTTTAATGAGCCTGCTTTAATCCATCCAATTAATTTGATTAGAGAAACATTTGCCAAAGAATCCTACGCAAATACGAATTTCAGATAAAACGCGTCGGAAGTTAAAACATTAGCGAACATTTCCGGCTGTAATGTCATAAACTGAGATAACAGTATTATACAATTTTAATATGGGTCGAAATGGATGAGAGGTTATGTTGTTTACTTGATTTGTCCACAAAAATAACTGCATACGTCGTGCAATGTTTTTCATACCCAAATGTACACCGTGGTAAGTCTAAAGTTATGAATGCAGTGAGTTTAGCCACATTTGTTTAACTTTTTTAGGATAACACTCACGTATATTTACCATTCTTAGCGGGATTTACCACAAACTTCAGTATTCTTTGAAAACAATGAGGAACTTCAGCCCTACGAAAAATTAGATACAAAACATGTTTCCTTGCTCGCGGTAAAAATTTGAGCATTAAATTGTAGCGAAAAGTTTCTTAAAAATGTACGAAAAAAATAATAAAAAACATTTCAATAAAAACGCACTACTTTGATTGAGAGTTGGGAAGGATATCTGGTTGGCTTAACGTAAACGAACCAATGGGAAGAACTAATAGAAAACAACCTCTGACGTCACGCGCGGAGTTATTTCAGAAACACAAAACTTTAAAAAATCATAGCGCTGATAATACGATAAGTAAAAAATAAACAAATTTGCCTTATTTTCATAGTCTTTTAACAAATAAAAAAAAAAAAAAAAGACACTGAACTTCTTCATTGAGTAAAATATTTTGTAGAACACGGTACTGGTGATTTTTTTTAAGCTGGCGCGTTCGCAATACTTACACAAACGCATTGTGTAGTATCTGTGAATAAGCTCATGGTATTACATCGCACGGCATACTTACGCATTATAAAAATAATTTCTGTCTCTCTCGCGCTGAGGCGCGCTTATGAGCGTGACACAGACAACTATTACTTTGTTAGTTGCTAATTATATGGTTATAAAATATAAATAAAGTAGTCGTGATAATTCACTGTTTTTCTCATATTTTAACAGTCAAATAAGCAAATAATACAAAAAATACTGGGCATTATCATGTAAATTCCGAGCGTAAATTTTTTTTTTAAAGTATTTTTTTGCTCCCCTGCAAAATGGGCGATTTGGACATACTACACTGTACTTCGGGGGGTCGCGATTGATAAAACTTACTTCATCATTTAGCATATTAGCTTAGCATTAGGTTTAATGAAATTAAAATTAAATGTTACATACATATTCCGTTATTTTTGACTTCATATTTTTTACCTTCTTACATTATATAGCATACAGACATAACATAAAACATAATAAAATAATTATTTAAAAAATCCACATAAAAAGCCCGTGCGTATGTTTACGTTATTTTATTCGTTTTACGTTACAGCACAATAAAAATACGAAACAAAAGAACAAAACAAGAAATTAAAATTAAACCTAAAAGGACAAATAAAAACCCAATGTTTCTTATTAAACCGTGTCTCTAATACATAAGTCTGTCGTCCAAAGGAGGGGAATCGGTTAGCTAGGCCGTATATTGCAAATGCCTCCCGAGAGCTGTATTTATCATCAACGTCCCCTCAAGATATGTAGCTCAGGACGTCCACTGTAAGCAGTTTGTCGACAGTTCATGTTAGCTCTACAAGTTGAGAACTTGATGCTCCCAGGTTGTCAGTCGACAAAGAAATAGAGACTATTATTTGCTCAAACTATGAAAAAAAGTTACTTATTTTTTTATAACATGTGCTTTTCCAAAAATGTTTTTTTAATTACTCAGGATTTTCCGAAAAGTCTTCTATTATGTTATGTTTCAATGGTTCATTCCATACAAAACATAATTTTATCGAAAAGTAACAACACGACACAATTTTGAACATTTCTTAACGATAACTAATTCCAAAGAGAACGAATAAAGTTCCTTGCTTTGAGCATGGCAAAAAAATACATAATACGAACTAGGTTTCAGTTCTATTTCTTCAAAAAAGTCAACAGATGGAAGAATTGAGGAAATATGGATGTTTGAAAATAGGCAAAACAACGATTTTTTACTTTCAATAACCCACTAAGCCTCAATATAAGAGGATTGTCAGCAGGCGCGAAAGAGAATATGGAAGAAAATTATAAAAAATACACCACTTCAAAAAAAATCTTGGATTTTTTTTGCAACTCGTGGGAATGAAACCCGCGATGCCAGTTTCACAGTTAGCTATCTTATTAACTGCGCCATGGCGCCTGTCACATGTTACACAGTGTGCAAAGTGGCCACTTAAACCAGCCTAGACTTCTATATTCCATTTTTAAAAATGTTTTCCCCATCTGTTACAATAAATTTAGATCTTAATAATTCCCAAGGGATTGAAATACATCTTACTAAATATTATTAAGTATTTGTATATAATTACTTACTGACTTTTCTTTGTCTACCAGTTTCGAGACGTATCCGTCTCTTCGTCAGGACATCAATTGAACCAACATGCAAAACCCACTATTCGCCTTCAGCATAGTAGTGGTTGAACAAAAATATAAAACCAACACGACATGAATTTTAATAAGTAACCCTTACATACACTATAAGGGTCATCCCATAATACGGGATCTAATACGGGCTATATTAAAAGGTTGTTTGATTATTGATCAAAGGAACATTATTTTTTAAAACTTTCCTAATGTGAAATATTTCCATGTTATTTACTTTCAACCCTTTATTATATGTATGTAAGATTTTAACTCCTGTATTTTTATTTCAGTCAGTAAAGTAAAATTGGTAGACATAGAAAAGTCAGTAAGTGGTTATTTACAAATATTTCATAACATTCAGTAAATTGTTTAACCACAAAGTTAATGCTATAAATATTAGAAATAAAACTTGCTAACAAACATTTGGACGTGCTCAAAACATTGTTAATCATTGTTATGTTTTGGTCACAATTTGTAAAATACTATAGGTATGTTGATTGTTGATTTCTCGTACTCCCATTTATACCAAAAGTTTGACAATAATTGTTTTACTTCAAATTAATTTTTTTTTATCTCAACTGGCCCTAAATTAAATTTAAATTGGCTTTGGTAGTTTATAAAATAAGGTTTTTTTTACCCCAAGATGATACCAATGGTCACCTTTTGTGAACTTACTAATATCTAATACCGGGCCAGTGACATTGTAAACGGTAAAATATATTTTATATTCTGTGGGTACACCTAGAAGACAAGAGTTCACTTCATGTCAGGTAGAAAAATAACACATGGTCAGTAAATTTCTCATCACGAAAAAACTTGTTTGGCCGGGGTGATGTCATTATATTGAAACACGAATTCATAAGTTCAATCCTCGTTTTCTTCCTTTCATGAATGCAATTAGTATTAAAAAATATCATCAGATCAATTAACCAATGATATACAATAGCTGTAATATATATATTTGAGTGTATTTTTTACTTGAAATTTTTAATGTTTACATGGACGCCTCGCCTTAGTATACAACAGTGTTTTTTAAACTGCGGGTCGCAACCCCCAGGAGGGCCGCTAAGCAAAATACTGAATGTCCTATACCGCAAAAAAAACAATGATTTTAATTATTAAAGGATATATTCCCCGACAAAATACAAGCAAAGGCAGTAATGTTTTTTTTATTGTCAAACATTTAAAGAGAATATCAGTCCTTATAAACTCTCTACAGATAAAACAATAACTGTTGTATTCTTAAAAATCGGATGCAAAATGGTGGAATGAATTTAACAATAAAAATCTTAAATGGCTGTCCAAAAATCATAAATAACACAAAAAACTGATTTCAAATATATCTGCTACTATATTTCCTTTAATCGATCCAGAAAATCCGTTTCCGTTGTGTCAAAATATTTTATTAATAATATGGCCATTGAACAAGTCCATTATATTAAAGACCTTTGTGTTACTTTTGATACTACGTTAACTTTCTCACCTCACTATGAAATTATCTCTAATAAGGCTATGCAAATTTTGGGTTTTGTTATTTAAAACACTCAGCATTTTTAAAATATTGAAACAATCGTAATTTTATTTTGTTATATTTTAAGAGTATGCATCTGCAGTTTGGAGTTCCACTTACTACTGCAACTCATATGATCTTGAATGAGTACAAAGAATGTTTTTAAGATACCTTCAATTTAAATTTGGTCTACCTGTGTCAGAAATAAATTTTAAATCCCCGATGAATAATTTAAATTTAACATTACTATCAAGCAGGAGGACAATAAATGACCTATTGTTTATTTTAAAATTATCAAATAATAAAATAGATTGCCCAGAACTGTTAACTTTAATAAACTTTCGTATTCCACATAGACCAATTAGACATTTTTTTTTGTTTTACAGTCATCATCATGGTACTAATATTCATTGAATTCACTAATTATTCACATGCAGCGACTTGCAAATCAAAACAGTGATGATTTAGAATTATTTTATACCACGTCGCTAATGATCAAGTCCTGTATTTTGAAAAAGAATTAACAATCAAAATTTTAAATAATGATTAGATCTTCACTTTTGTTTTAACTTTTTACTAATGTATGTATAATTATTTTTTTAATTTATTATAGTTTAGTATTGTAAAGGTGTATAGTCGGTTTTTCATGTTGGTTCAATTGGTGTCCTGACGAAGAGACAAGTACGTCTCGAAACCGGTAGACATAGAAACGTCGGTAAGTGGCTACATACAAATATTTAATAGCATTTTGAATTAATATTTAGTTTTATACGTAACACGTATGTTAAGAAAAATTACTCTTTTGTGGCCCCAAGAGTGTTCAATATCCTGGATGAACATATTCAGGGCTACCAAATGAAAGCCTGTTCAGGAGAAGTGTACAAGTTTGGATTTTGTCTAAGGGAAGAGACCGATGCAGGAGACTGCTGCGAGGTATTGTATAGATTTATATATTATTAAGCGTGTTGTCCAGACGTTTTTTGAAAAACATGTTTTTGTAATAATTTTTATTTTCGGTACTCTTTAATAATATTTATTTATTTAATTTTACAATACGCCCAAGGGCCACTTACAAAAAAAAATATACAGGTAAGTACAAACATAGTAAGTATTAATTTGAGAAATAAATAACACTTTTTTTTTCTATACATGTAGAAACAAAAAAAAACATTTTTCAATGCAAAATAAAATGTGAAACTTTGCATGTTAAAAAAGAAAAAAAATACATGTAAAAGAAAAATGTTAGAATCAAAAAGTAAATTGTTAATAACTTGTAAAGTATTTAAACAATAAAAAATAAAATAATATTAAAAATAAAAATGTTTGTAAATATATATATATTAAACATATATATATATACACTTTAAAAAAACGGTATTAACAAATTAATGTTAAAAACAAATACTAAAAATTAATTTACAGTAAGTATATATAACAATTAGTAACGAGAAAATGTTTTAAAAGGCTATAAAAAAATGGATAGTGGAGCTAGGTAGAAATAAAATGGATTGTCTCATTCGCCCATATTGAATCAACTGCTCCACAAGTGTATAGCTTTTGTTAGGTTTTTGTTATTTTCATTGTGTGTTTTGTAATATAAATAATATAGATGTACATAAATACCTTGTTTTTAAAACTATCTAAATATTTGTTAATTATCTTCGTTTTTTTAAGTTAGTCTTCTTTGTTTATTCTCAAATGTAATTTTTAAAAAGTATATTGTTGAGTGTCCTCAACACGGGAAACCCCAGTGAGGTCACATTATTTTTATTATTAATTATAGTTTGTAAGCAAAAAATATGAATGAATAAATATAAGATAATAATATAATTAAAATAATAATATGCATGCTTCTGCTTTTCAGTATGGTGTATCCCAACTTAACACAGGGCTCTCGGTCTCATAAAATTAGGTATGCGTTATTCGTTTTTTTAAAATACGTATTTGTATAAATAAAAAAATATATGCAAAAAAATGCAACAAAAAAAATTCAAAAAAATGTGTATGCTGCACAATCTATAACATTTGAATAACTCTTTAGTTGAGGTTGTATGGACCGTAATGAATAAGGCGTAACAGTTCGGAGATTAGTCAACATTTGTCTTTCGTTAAGTGCGGATCGACTGATATTTTAGCATTCCATAGTTGTTTTGGTGGTAAGAAAATTTATTTACTATTTTTTTTCTGTTGTAAAAAAATTATTAATTATTTCACTATACCCATTGAATTGTGTGCTGTTAAAATATTTTTGATTCTATAGACTTGTAATAAATGGGGTTCGGTCTTTTCGGGGTAGTGTCTGATCGACATTTACATGTTTACAAATTTTTTACTCGGTATTAAAACCAACAGAAAATAGTAACAAAATATAATATTTGTGTAAATATTATTATTATTTGTAGAGCGAAAAAATCTAATTGATATGAAATTTAAAGGGAAAAGTGATAAATTATTTTCAAATTTTAACTGTGCGCCTCGTGGTAAGCGCGTATGTCTACCATACAAGAGGTGTCGGGTTCGATTCCTGACATAAAATATTGATTTCGATTTATTTATTGCTGGATAAAAAAATCACATTTAAAAAGCTTCTTTTTTTAATGAGAATATACTTTTAGTAAAATTTTCTCATTCTTATTGATAAAAAAAATTTGTTTTAATATTAGCACTTTTAAAAAAAAAATATCTATCGTATTCTTCTATTGAAATTGAAAATAAAATATATACCCACACACAGGCCATGCTTTTGTGGGATTTTTTTATGTGTTTATGTATTAGTGTTTTTTGTATTTGTAACTTATGTTTACCTATTGTGCAAAGAAAAAATACATATGTGGTTTTTGGAATGCATGACATCCTTTCTTTTACAATGTGATTTAAAATTGGTATTTTTATATCAAGTGGAATAAATGACCACTTCATCTTTGTTACAACTGTGTTGTTGGAGACCTTGTAGCAGTACTTAAAATATTGTATTTTTTTTCAGAAACAGTCATGTTAAAGCGGTTCAGCTTCTTTCTTTTTCTGGGGGTAGCGTTAATGGTCAGTGCTCTTCCCCATCCCGATAGAGAGCCCCTGGAGGGGGTGAAGGGCGGAGGGGGGGTAAAAGGTCACCTTCAAGCCGTGGGACAAAACATAACGCAATTTTTCAATACCAAAGTGCCGAACTTGAGAAATCTCACCGGGTCATCTCACACTGCCGCCGGCGCCGCTCCCACCAAAAATACGTCCAAGCCAATCGACTTTGAGAAAGGAGTTTGTTACGTCGAAGTACCGTAAGGATTTCAAATGTTTTTTGTGTTACTATTTCATTCATTTTTGTTTTATTTAGCTGATTTGCAGGTTTCGCTATATAAATTGGCATTGTGGATATTTATATTGAAGGCTTCCCTGTTCTTTATTTTTGATTATGTTTACCTGTTTTCAAAGTCGAATATATTGAATACCAGCAGGCGTTCTAAGAAGCCATTTGCGTTTCTAAACATTTGTTATTGTGGCCTTATGCCATGATGGTAGAACGCTTCAGGCAAATGCGCTAATACGTTTACCGAGAATATAACCTCTCTAGAATATTGTAAGCTAGTCACATAAATGATGATTGTTTAACTCGGTGGAAAGGGAAGTGAGGGCTTAGATGTCACACATTTTCGTTTTGTACGAACCACACCTAAAATAATATGCGGTGGAAATTTTCTTGAATAGGTACTTGAGCATTTTTTTTGTCCCCCTTTTGCATATACCTTCCTGATACTTTACGAAAAACACAAATGCGCATCGGAAAAATTATTATTAGCTAAAATCGGCAAAACGAGGTTTCGTTCTTCCGTTTTCCAAACCCCAAAACTGGATTTGGTTGTTTTTTTAAGAAAAAGTATCAGAATAAAAAATAAGTGTCTTTATACGGTACGTTCGAAGACAGCAGATAAAACTGAGCGTTTTAAGGGTTTTTGGATGGTTCTAGCTCTCATAAAAAACAATTTAAAACAGTAAAAAACAAAAACATAACAAACAACAAAAAAAAACGATACAGACAAGCCAATAGTAAATATCTGTAGAAATTGCTTGTTAAGGATTGGAGATCCTACTCCAATTAGAGATTATTTTTAAAATCATATTGCAATAGATATTCAAAATATAAGCAAAAACGCCAATATTTATACGTTATCCTATTATAATAGATTAAAATAAGTTCTGTTGTGTTTGAAAAAGAACCCTCGATGAGTGTTATCGACTTGATGTCTACTCTAAAATAAGAATCAAACCGAGTTGAGATTAGTCCACCGCGTGTACTTGTTGGCGCGTTCACCTGAATGCTTGAGCCCGGTTGACCAAGGTTTGATTCCGATAAGGTGGCGTAAAATTATTTTTTCATAGGGTGTTTTTCTCAAAAATATTTCGTTGTCCTCGGTCTTGTGCCTCGAACGTTAGACGATGATATTTAGTTCATACAACAAATGATCGAAATACACTGCAATAGGTGTGCGGTGTCTTATACACTACCAGGTGCGGATAAGGGAGACGCACATCACGTTGAAGTGTGTTTTGTACATGAAAAAATCACTTCAAATGCCAATAAACCGATGTGCGCGCCCGTGTGACAACTGTGCCCGACCTCCCCTACTCACCTGTTTTAACTCATTAGAAATTATTTATGTATTCAAATAGATACGTGTCTTATTTATATTCCTGGAAAATCGGTCGAATGTTATCAATATGATTCCGATAAATACAAGATTTTACCTTACAATATTATTCTAGGTAATTTTAAGGTAATGAAGATAAATACATAGGAAAATACATAACATTAACATTTATAAGTCAAAACAGTCATTATTGATATCGATATACATCAGATATAAATCCTGATAAAAGGAAATTTATTGGAGATAAATCCGACGCGTAGTGTAGCGGTTGGCGAATTCCATGTTTGAGATCCCAGGTTCGATTCCTGGAAGGGTCAGCGTAAAATATTTAATGATTTTGTTTACATTGTACGTCACGTACATATCTATGTTAATGTTTTTTTTGTCGAAATATTGATTACTTAGTTTCGTCATTAAAAAAAATAGTAATAAAAAGAGAATTTCTTATTATTGCCTCAAATATTAAAATTTTCAGACCATTTCCTAAAAGTCGTAAATAACTTGTGCTGGAAAAATGTAAATCGAGTTGTGGGAGCGGGATTTGAACCTTGGACCCTTGGCCCGTGAGTCCACAATACTATCACATACACAATACTATCGAACCACAACCCGGTTGTTATTTAGAGAAAAAATAATAAACCTTTTTTAAATTTATTTATTGCCATTAATGTCTGGCGGCACGAACCTTTATTTTAATGGCGTACCTCTATTTAGTTATAAATTTTAGTAAGTCGCCGGTTTGCAATATTATTATTCATGCATTAAAATGTCTGCCTTAAAACAGGTTTTACCTAGTTAGGCAAACAGTACATATTTCAGAGAAATCATTGAAATAATTTTTAAAAAGTGGCATATTGTAATCTATTTCTGGTCGCGAATAAACATTACTATTATTTATTAATATTTAAAGCATTAACTTTGTGGTCAAACATTTTAATAAATGTTATTAAATATTTGTATATAACCACTTACCGACTTTTCTATGTCTACATTTTTTTCTTTTTGTTTTCTTTTCTATGCAACAACTATGGTGAAGGTGTAGTGGGTTTTGAATGTTGGTTTGCATGTGGGTTTTATTGGTGTCCTGACGAAGAGACGGGTACGTCTCGAAACTGGTAGAGATAGAAAAGTCGGTAAGTGGTTATTAACAAATATTTAATAACATTTATTACTATTATTATTTTACGCACCAACTTATCTTATTTCCAGTACTATCTCCCTCGTAAAGGATCCGAACAACGTTCCTGCAGGAAATGGGGTATGTTAATCTTTTTTAAAATAAAATATTGTTCTTTGTAAATTAATTAAAACCCCCGTTGTGAGATGGATAAGACTAAGATAAGACGTCCCTTAGTTCTAACATGTTCATGACCTGACTTGGAAGGACGCGCGAGATCTGGCAGCTGACAGAGAGGTCTGGAAGTTGTCTGTGGACACTATACGGAAAGATGAATCAGATATGGCATTTGCTATGTAATAATGAAATCATATCATTGGTCTTGTTTCAGTATCATATCATTATCATTTTCCTATCCAGTGGTGCATAAGGAACTGTATTCATACTCCAAATGCATCGTATCTGGATCATTTTTGTTATATAGCAGGCAACAATTAAGATTTAATTTTACCTTTGAATCTAGAGGTCCATCGACGATCCCCAAATTTCCACTTAAAAAGAAAGCGTTCACGTTTCTCTGTTATTGGTTGCCGTCTACTTCCAACTGAAGGAATGTCTCAATCGGATGTAAAAACATATCTTTAAATGCTCTTCGTGATGCTTGGCAATCGCTATGGGAATTTTCCGTTTCAGGGAGGGTTACCTTTTGTCTTTTTCCTTCAATCCGTCAGCTCTTACAATCTTTTTGGGTTATTCTCGATCACTGCACTACGTAGTTTTTATCGGTTCATGGTAAATCTAATGACAAATCATCTGTTTTCAATATTGTTTATGCCGCTTTATGCTGCTGCGGACATCCTAATCAATCTTCTGAACACATCTTGTAGTCTTGTCCCTTTCCCCCTCTCTATGATTACCGAATAAAGCTTCTCGCTACCATCCGTATCCCTGTTATAGGTCCTGTCGGATATACAGATCTGGCGGCTTCCAAAAATAATTTAATGGCGTTTAAAATGTTTTGTAATCATTTCGGCAAATTGATCATGTCCAACCAATGTAATCCCAGTCAGTGAAGAATTCACTTCCCTCTTTTCTTAATCCAATGAAGTGCGTATTATGTACTTCTGGATTGCATTGTGTCAGCACAAAGATGCTAAGGCTACCAGATTGAAGCTCCTTCGTGCAGTTTTTCTTGTTACAACAACTTTTCCGTGTATGTAGGCACCGCCAAGGAGACGTACGAGTATGTCCTCAGGTGTGGTTTGCGGTATGTGGTGGGCAAGCTGTACCTTGATAAGGAAGCTTTTGTAACTTCAATAAGTAGTTAAAAACGAATTGGCGACCTCCGTAATGTAATGACTAGGGTACTTAACCACCGCACAGAGGGTTCAGGGTTCGATTCCTGTAATTCTGTTCTGGTCCGTGCTGTAATTGGGACCCCAGGCCTGTTGTGATACAAAAGTATGTTTTTATTTTAATTTTAATAATAGTCAAAAATATTTAATAATGCCCTAAAACAAAAAAATAATATAGCATTACTTTAAAAGTAAATATGTGACTTTATTTTCAGTCTTCCTCTACGCTGAGCAAGATCCGGAAGTGCTGTCCTGGCTACGAACGAAACATCCATAACTTCCGTCTGTGTGACCCCGTTTGTGAGAACGAGTGCATCAACGGGCGCTGTGTGGCCCCCAACGTTTGCGCCTGCCACCCCGACCACGTGCTCGATCTTGACGGATACTGCGTGGCGACCTGCCCCATAGGGTGTCTCAACGGTCACTGCGGGCCGGACAATGAGTGCGCCTGTAATCCTGGATTCATAGAGGAATTTCACATGAAGTTTTGCGTGCCTAAATGCTCGCAGGGCTGTGCTCATGGTAAATATCTTTCAAGGTTTAAATAAGACTATTCCTCTTCTTCTTTATGTGTCATGTCAGGTCTCCCCGACGTCGACTATCACTTGAACGTAGTTGTGCAGAAAGCAGCTAGTCCCCAATTTTGAAAAAAAATGATATTTGTTATCGGATGCAGTAATGTCGATTCTAGGTTCTGCTAAAAACAGCCAGGCCGCTTTCATACATAAAACTGTTATAATCAATTTTGAAAATAGTGTTGATCACAAAAGTGGCATTTCTCAATTTACAGAAAACACCCACGGGTGGAGAAAATAGTGCCTCCGGAAATCTAGTTCTCTAAAATTTATGAAAGTAGGTATTTTAATTTTATAAATACGTAAATTTAAAAACACATGTATTGAATAAAAACATAAATAATACAAAATGTCGTCTCATACATTCAGAGTTTGGCTGAAGTATCATTCAATATTACATCTGGCTGTTTTCTGCTAAATGAATGTTTTATTATTTCTGAGCTTTCTGCATGACGTTTTATTGATTTTCAGTGCTCAGAATGTCAGTACTAGAACAATAATTTAAATGCGGCAAAACAATTGCATAAAAATATATTTTTTCTTGTTCTATTTAAAAACCTTACTTCTTAGAAATGTTGATGTTGGTATACTCAAAATGTGATGCAAATGAAGAATAATTTAACTTTATCATCTGAATCTTAGTTAGTCTTCATAAGTTGTGAAAATCATACGATATACACATACATAATTTAATTTTGAGGAGGAACTCATGAGACATACTTCATTTTCTCTTTTTTATGTTACATAAAAATATTATAACTGTCCATTATTTAATATAGGAGCAAAAGTTCATTAACATTTTCTTGTATACCCACGAACAGGCCATGCCTTTATGGGATTTTTTGTTTACTATTTTTACTATTAATATGTATTTCATTGCTTTGTAATTATGCTTTATTTTTTTAATACTCTGTTTTACCTCTTATGTATATTGTAAAGAAAAGAAAAAATAAAAGAAAAAAATACATTGGCAGAATTGACCATCTGAAGTAAAGGATCCAACAGATAATTACTTGAAATGACAAAATTGTGAACGATCCTAAATATTTTTGGTCTTTTATTAAAAGTAAACGTAACTCTAACAACATTCCCTTGAATATGCAATATAAAAACCAAGTGTCTAATAATGCCCAAGAAGTAGTCGACCACTTCTCTAATTATTTTAATTCGGTCTATACTCAAAGCAATTTGATCGATGAAGCCTGCATAACCTCCCCACTCCATCAAAGCACACGCAATGTTGCTACATCTTCAATCAACTTTTCTTACGACGATGTCCGTAAAATTCTTACTAAATTAGATTCTAGCAAAGGCGCTGGAAGCGATGACATTCCTCCATTATTCGCAATCAAATGTGCAAATCAACTTGCCAAACCTCTAACAATTATATTCAATCGCTCATTAAAAGATGGAGTCTTTCCGAGTCACTGGAAAAGAGCACTTATCATTCCCATTCATAAAAGTGGCCTCAAAAATAAAGTTGAGAATTATCGACCGGTCTCAATCTTACCAGTGT
The DNA here is from genome assembly GCF_059751315.1 of Micrasema longulum. Lineage (NCBI taxonomy): Eukaryota > Metazoa > Arthropoda > Insecta > Trichoptera > Brachycentridae > Micrasema > Micrasema longulum. The sequence goes on from NW_028277415.1 coordinate 545,219, forward strand.
TTGGCAAAATATTTGAAATGTTAGTTTATAATCACCTTTTATCTGAAGTTGCTTTACACATCCCAAATGAACAGCACGGTTTTATGCGGAAACGATCAGTAGTTTCTAATTTAACGCTCTTCACAACCGATATTGCTGAGTATATGGCCAAGGGATTACAATCTGATGTTATTTACACTGATTATTCAAAGGCGTTTGATCGTGTTGATCATTCAATCCTCTTAAAAAAGTTAATAGCAATCGGAATTAATAGAGATCTCTTATGTTGGCTTGGTTCTTACATCAGTCAAAGGAGTCAGGCAGTCGTCGTTGGCGGGCACTCTTCTGACTTTTCCTTGCTTCCATCTGGTGTCCCTCAAGGTAGCCATTTAGGACCCCTTTTATTCAATGTATATGTTCATGATATAGGCGATTGTTTTAATAACTCTAAATACATTATGTATGCAGACGACATGAAGGTATACTTAAATATTGAAAATACTAATGACTGTCATAAAATGCAGGAGGACCTCACTAGACTGTCGGTTTATTGTTTAAATAATAAACTATCGCTTAACCCTGAAAAATGCCTAAAAATAACATTCAAAAGAAAGACCCGTGCCATCGATTTTAATTACAAATTAAATAATACAAATATTAAATCTGTCGAAACAGTCCGTGATTTAGGTATCCTCTTAGATGAAAAATTAACTTTTAATCGTCACATCGATGGTATTACTGAAAAATCTTTTAGAACACTAGGATTTATACTACGCACAGGCAAACCGTTTCAAAATACCGATACTCTTAAAAAATTATATTTTTCTTATGTTCGTAGTTTACTAGAATTTTCTTCACCTGTCTGGTCTCCTTATTATAAAATTCATTCCTGCAAAATTGAAAGAATTCAAAAAATGTTTATAAAAAACTTAAACCGTAGATTACATCTCAATTTTCCAGATTATCGCCAAGCGTGCGTTTTTCATAATATCCAAACTCTCGCTGATAGACGAACCACAGCTGATATAGTGTTACTCACCAACATAATATCTGATAAAATAGATTCCCCCGAATTGGTTAACCGCATTCATCTTAAGGTACCACAGAGACAAACGCGTTATACACAACTTTTCCACATACCTAAATGCAGAACAAATTCGTCAAAAAACGCTACGATTAACCGTATTATGGATACGTATAACAGGAAATTTAACGAAATAGATATATTTACCAAAAATATTAAATTTATCAAAACTGCCATAGGTAATAAATTGTCTTTGTCCGCATCCTCCTCTCCGTTGCTCTCTATCCCTGAACATATATAAGTTTTATAGTGAGAAGATCTTTTAATATAATTATGTATCCCCGTACTGCGGGCCAACTGTTTGTGACACCTGATTTTTATAATCCGAATCATTTCTATTAAACTTATATGTTATTCTTATTTATATATTATGTAGGTGCATATAATATGCATTTGTGTGTTCGTTTTGAATCAACGTTCGCGTATTGTCAATCCTTATTTTATTGTTGTCATTATTTCGTATTTACTGCATTTTGTGATTACCTACTGTATTGTATAGGACTCGTCCCACATTATTCATTCGATGTGTATCAGTTAAATTTAAAAAATAAAATGCTTTTTTTTCTTCAGAATACGGTTTTGAAATTTAACATACTAAAAAAAAATTAAAAAAAACAATTTATATCATTTCGTCATTTGAATTTAACAAAAAGGTTTCTAACTTTTTACTAAGCTCTTTATTGTACCATTTTTAATACAATTTACAAGTTTTAAGCAAATATACTATTTTCATACTTACGCACCCATACAAACGCACCCTCTCCCTCTTTCATTCCCACACGCACATGTATCCTCTCCCTCATTCATTCACGCATACACACATTCACATACACATGAATACAAACGTCACACAAATACAATTACTAAACTTCTTTTCTTATATATTATGTGTCATTATATTTACAGTGGATTTTTTTAATTGGCTTTAGTATTTTTAAGATTTTTCTAATTATTTTGTTTATGTAATAGCTGTAAAAATCCCAAATAAAATGAAATAAAATAAAATAAAATAAAATTGAGAAAATTAGTAAAGAAAATCACATAATTCTATTAAGGCATTGTAGGGTCCAACTGAAGCAAATATACCCCTATAAATTAACAATGAAGTACTTCGATGAGGAAAAAACTCTGCTTAACCGCCAACGTGAAACGGTCAATTTTACCCATGAAACTGGTTTAGTCAAGAGCACAATTTTTTTATGGAAGCATCTGAATTTCTTGTAACAAGGTTGTTTAACAACCTAACCGCCAGGCCGAGGTAATGAGTTCTACAAGTCACAAGCAAAGAAGCAGACGATTAAACGACTTCCTCATCAAAAATCAAAACTTGGTAGCGTAAAAAATTGTTGAAATATTGAGTCTCCTTTTTTAAAACTCTTTTTATTTTGTTTCTTAAGCTTTATTTAGATTCGATACAATTTTATAGATTCTGGTATTTTTTGTGAATAAATTGTTTGTATAATAAAGTTGAAAAAAATACCACCCCACATACTATGAGTAGGCAATTGTATTGGTTATCAACCTCGAAATAAGCGGTGTTAATTGCATGATTAGGGAATTCATATTTTGGTGGCTTGTATGAAAGGCGTCGGTAGAGTTAAAAAATAATATCTCAATCTTAATTGATGTTGAATATATATAATAAACTATAACTCATACGGTTCGGATCTCGGGATGCGTAGAGTACCAACGTCGAACAGATCTCTAATTCTCATTTGGCGCGAAATTTAAACAACGAAATTAATTATTTTTAAGCGTTTGGTCCAGATTTGGTAATTTTGTAATAAAATTAATAGGCAAGCCCGGCTTATGGGCTTCTATGGAAATACCGCCACTGGTGAATATGTAAATATATATAAGACTATGTTTATCATAGAACTAAATACAATAAATATAAAAAAAGGTCGATATAATCGGTGCGTGTGCATGAGAAGTTGTATGACTGTAGAGGATTTTTTTTTTAATTGTGAAGGGCAACGCAATATTTGCCAAATCTTACATTGAGTTGTTAAAGGAATGATGGGTATATTTATTTGGAACACTGGATGAAACGCTGTAATTATTATTTTCCAGGAAACTGCACAGCTCCAGAGGTGTGCACTTGTGAAAGTGGTTACGCGTCGGACGCCAAGGGAACCTGCTCTCCCAAATGCGAAGGAGGATGTGAAAATGGAAACTGTATCGAGCCTAACAAGTGTATATGCCATTCTGGATACATCATGAGTTCGAATGGAGTCTGCTCTCCCGTCTGCAGCAAGTGAGAACAGATTGTCATAAATCAACCATGTTCTAAATTTTCAACGCTCTCGCGTAGATTTCAATGGAATCCAATTTTAAGTGTTTTGATTCTAAATACAAAATTAATTTAATAAGGTAATCTAATGCACAAAAGCGTCAAGTTGACTAACCTTTACATGCATATAGGTTGAACAACTTAATAGATTTTTCTATATTTACTTTTTTAGACACCGTTTCATTACTAAAAATGTGAAGAATTTTGTTTTTGAGGGTCGGAGCTCCTACCCCAATTATAGATAACAGAAGACACGAAGTTGCTATTTAATGCGTTTTTATAACATGGCAAATAAGATACAGCAGATGTAGCGGCGATGATGGGTTGAAGAGACTGCACTTGAACTACATGCTGGAACTGAGTGACTGCGTTGAACTTGACTTGTTAGACTGACTGATGCTGAACTGAACTAGGCGCTACCACGCCCCGTTTTCTCTTTATAGACTGTGTTCCTTTATTGATAATTTCTCCATGGTAGGCACGATTTTAATATACTGAAAGACGTTAATCTCGTGTTTCGCAGAATGTAATAAATTCAATTCAATAGAAATCGCTGGCTTGTTTCTTGGTGTCATGACTATATTTCAGGTAAAATTATTTAGCCCGTGTGTGTCATCTATCATGGGCAATGAACCCCACACATGTTTTAAATAGTACCCAATAAATGTGATTTAAAACGAACTATCCATTTTGGTAACGGTAGAAAAATAATGTGTCTGCAGAAATAAAGTACTTTTTATCTTTTTTTATTTTCTTTTTCCAACTTCTCTCTATTAATTTTGAATGTCATCATTGTTTACAGAGGATGCGATCGTGGAAAGTGCATTGCTCCCGAAACTTGTAGTTGCGATGGTGGATTCGTGCTCCAGGAAGACGCTTTAGGATCTAAGTGTGTGGCTCACTGCAGCCAGAGGTGTATTAATGGCGAGTGCATTGGACCAGACCAATGCACCTGCAACAAAGGATTTACTAGGGACGTCAACGACCCAACAGGATTCAGGTAATTTAAATTTACGATGTGGTGTTTCTTTTAAATTATTACTGGTATCCCTAAACACGTCTTTATTTTTATCTGGATATGTTGATAGCCAGCGTCACACAGAAAAGTTCGTTTTTTTTAGTTTGACTTTATGAAAATGAAAAACTTAATGAAGTCACTGAAATTAAATATTTTGGTGTAATGTTGGGTTCAAAACTTACATTTCACCAAAACGCTAAGATGGTAATAAATAAGATTGCAAAAAAAAATCAATTTTGGGAAGGATCAGAAGATTTATTGATAAGGACTCTTGCAAAACTATTTACAAAGCAATTATTGAACCACACGTTAACTACTGTAGTAGCATTTTATTTGTATCAAACAAAGAAAACATAGATAAACTAACTGTATTACAAAATAAAGCCTTCAGAATCATTTTGAAAAAAAACAGATACACGAGGGTAAAGTCGATGGTAAATGAAATGAAATTATAATAAATAAAAAAATAATATTTTACAATACAATGATATTTGTTCATAAAATTATAAACTCTAATAAAAAAACAGAATTTTGGAAAAAAATTGATCGAAACCAGCATGAACACGATCACAATACCAGAGAAAATAACAAAATTAGACTTCCATTTAGGAAAAGTCACAAATTTAATTTTATTGAAAGCAATTAAAAAGTATTACGAAATGGAAAAAAATATTTATGAAGAAAAAAACACATCAAAATTTAAAATAATGGTCAAGACATATGTGATAAACAATTTATAAATTAAATATATTTGCAATGTTATTATTAGAACACACATAACAATATGTATGATATGTGTGCCCTACTTTAAGATTTAAATAAAAATAAAAGAAAAATAAAAAAACACAGGTACATACTGTTAAGTAATTCCATTTCTACTCATCCTCATCCTGAAAAAATATTTTTATGGTACAGTTTTGATTTAGTCCACTCAAATTCTGAAAACTAATTTATTACATGTCATTTTGTCATTAATTCATTCAATACATGGATTTAAGATTTTTAATTTTTTAAAGCGTTTTTAAGAAATTTAATTAATAATATTATTCGATACCATTTATGTTGTCGAATATTTTAATATTTACCAACTTTTTATGTCTAATAAGAAGTTATGTCTAAAAAGAAAGAGAAAAAATAAATATTAGCTTTCTTATGATTGACTCAAATATTTCAATTTTTGGGGCATTTTCAACGAATTGTAAATAACTCACTATTAGAAAATGGGAACCAAGTTGTGGTAGAGCGGGGTGCAAACCTTAGGCCTCTGATCCGTGAGTCCGCAACACTAGCCACGAGCCACAACCCAGTTCAAACTTTTACTAACATTAGTGGTATTATTCGATTTTTTAGTGCATACCTTATGATTTTATGACTCGAATCCGACACCTCACGTATGGTGTTAAGCTAAACAAGCTAATAATTACATCACGAGGCAGACGATTTGTGTGAATTTACGGTTTCGACAGTTCATTTATTACATGGATTATTTATTTACTCAGCTTTGTATTTTTATGATTTCAGATGTGTCGGCCACTGTCCTAGAGGCTGTCCTAATGGTGTTTGTTCAGGACCAAACTTTTGTATTTGTCTTCCTGGGTATGTAAAGGACAGAAGTGTCAAGGGAAGTCAAAGCTGCGTACAACGACAACGTCGATCATTACCACACCCCCTTAAATTTATGATCGAGTAGAAATAGTCACGTTGTTCTACGAGATAATAAAAAAATAATCATATCAAAGCTATGTGAAATCCAAAATGAAAATTGACGCATTACATGAATTAAATTGATAATGGCATATTTTTACTTTTAGAATAAAGATTCATTTTAGAAAAATTTCCACTTCAACTTTTTATGTTGTTATTGATTGTTGTATTATTTTTTTAACATAAATCTGTGAAATACAAAAATATTTTAATATTAAAATTATGCATTTTATTTCCAATTACAAATTACTTGTCTATTTAGTTCCCGTAAGATAAGGGTATTCTTGTTTTTCTGCGGTTTCGTCGGTGCATTCTGGGATGAAGTGATGTAGTAACAGAAAAGTAAATTATTAAAAATACAATGTAAATGTTTTTTATTTTATGTAGTGCTTGCGAAAGAAGTATTTGCTGGCCATGGATTTTTGATGGCTTAAAATAACCTTACATTGCAATACTGATTCTACAGTCCCGTTTAGGAGACAACATTTTTTATCGGTCATCTGCACTGGGCCGACATCAGTAATATTTCTTTTTCGGCTATGGCTTTATGAGCAAGAATTTAAAATAAATTCTGGCGTTATTCCAACAATTAAAACAAAATACAAACATTTTAGAAACAAAATGTTTCACTTTTAAAATTCATTTCATTTATTTATTCAGATATTTAGAACATCACAGAAAGAAAACCAAATTCATTCTAAATAGAATAACAAATCACAAATTATAGTACATAGTTATGTTATTAAAATAATATAACAAAATGTAAAAAAAATAATTAAAAGTTAGAAAGTGCTTTCCTAAGGAAAGGCTCACTGTCGTGAAATATGTTGACATCTGAGGTGATGCGATTAAGTAGCAAGATTGCTCTACCAACCGGCATAGCGTTCTGCATCGTGGTAGGTAAAACAATCGATGAAGATAGTGGTCAGGTACGAACAGACCTACATCCATCAGAATTTCTGAGTTATGTATGCGACCACCAATCACCTGGAAAAGGTGAACACCCAAATGAACGTCCCTCCTCCTCCATAATGACTGATAGCCTAGCATCCCCAGTAAAAAGTCGGTTGGGAAGAGCCAAGGATAATATCCACACTCTTTTAGGTACAGATAGCGCAGAAATTTATTCTGCACTCTCCCAACCATATTTTTTTACCTATCGATTTGTACTTTATTGGGGCAAGTTTAGCTTAACGAAGTTGTTTAGATACATAAATAGCTGAAAACATTTGTCACCTAATCTACTCGTCCGTAGTCAGTTCGGCCGTGGAAGATTTTTGTTCGTTAACTACGGGTTTGCGACGCACTGTTTAGGTTTAAATTTGGACATTGTAGGTTTAATCGGGACGTCGGAAGACGAGACAGAGGGCTCAATAATGCTGACAGTCCCGATACCATGATCAATGTTATAAAATAAATCTTTTTTGTCATTAAAAGTAGTCGATGAAAAACAACGCTTAATCAACATATTTAAAAAGACGAGAACGCGAGATTCCTATATTTGGAAAACCATGGCAATATCGGATTTGTCACAATAAAAAAAAACTATATATGAATATAAATAATCGCCCAGAATTACTCCCATTAACAAAAAAAGACTGAAGGAAAAAAAAAATATATATTAATCCGACGCAAGAGGGTTAAAGATATTCATTATGAGGGGGTACGGATCGTGACAATGCACAACTGATTTATTTCATAGTTCGTTCTTGGGATAATACGACCATAGGTGTATTGAAATCATAAGTGCATGGAAAAAATGCATTTTTTAAATTTTTGTAGAAACTAAGCAAACAAGCAGCAGTGAAAACCCATCAAAGCAATCATTATTTGCATTTTTAAAAAAAATTATTTATTAGGAAGTTCAACAAGGATACATACAATTTTTAAGTAAGCATAACAAACATTATTTATATATATCCTCAATTATAGAACTCCACCATCATTCATACATTATATAAAATGAGTGTGTAAAATCAATTTAAGTGATAATAAAGATTAAGTTAAAAGAAAGATAAGAATAAAGATTGAGTTAAAGAAATAAAACTGAGTTAAACATAAGAAACTACTTTTTTTTTTTAAGAAAAGAGAAAATAAGAACAGATAAGATGTAATAAAATAAACTAAAGTTAATTTACATACACAAAAATAAAGATTTGAAAATCAATTTCTAATTCGAACAAAATACTGCAATTTATGTGTATTATTTTATTTTTCTTTTAATTATTTCCTTCGTATCCCGGGAAAATCGACACGAAATATGTAGACATGTATTTTGATATTGAGATATAATATATAGAGATGATACTCCATACATATCCGAGTTAAAAAGTCACCCCCAAAGGAAAGGGAATGATCAGCGGAGGGAGCAAGTGTCGCACGTCATATCACGTCGACTTTGGCAAGCAAAACACGTAGTACAATAAAAAGCACTGACTGTTTACATCGATCTACTGTAAGTCCTGTTCAGTATGTCACTCTCTTTCGCATACGCGTCACCTTTGCTTATCGTTTCACTATACGCCCGACTAACTGAGCAAGACAGAGACAGGAGATAGCTCACGACTGGTAACATATTGATAAAACGTGTTAACATTAAATAGCTCTTTCAAGCGTTTAAAGTATTGATTAAAATAAAAACATTACTTTCCGGTAAAGGGTTATACAGTCGCTTTTTCTATCTTTTCCAGATCAATTTGTGCAGTATCCTACATATAGGCATTTTAGTAATTGCGAGGAGACAAAAGTTCAAAAGTAGCCGGCAAATGCTCGCAACATACTATTGTACGTTCTACCAAACATATGCCAATTAGCCGTAGGTTGAGGGACCATATTTCAAACGCTCATGCTAACTCTAGTTATATTGCTCAATGTATTTAAAGGAGTTTGTTTTATGGTAATATTTCATAGTTTCATATTCCTGAACTGGATCTGAAACGCAAAACTGATTATCTTGCTTTCATGTACTAAGTTATTATTATTAGTATTGACTTAGTTGATTTTTAACTTTGGAATTCCGCACATTGATTTAACAAAAGCTTTTGACTCAATCTCCATTGAAATCCTTTTCAAAAAACTATATCACAAAGAAATAAGAGGAGTCAGTCTTATTTGGTTTAAAAGCTTTCTAGAAAATCGAAGGTAATCAGTTAGAATAAATAACCATAAGAGCAGATATAATTGTCTTTATTTGGCATACCACAAAGAAGTACACTGGGCCCTATTCTGTTCCTTATTTATATAAATGATCTTTGCAATATGCAATTAGATAGTGCGAATGTTATTTTAAAAAACAGTGTATCAGTTTACTATTTTTAAATTGTAATACCTAAATAATACTAAGTTGATTTAAATTGTTTACCGTTTATTGACTTATATCTGTATTCTAAATTAGTATTTTTCTAACTTCTTCTATTTTAAGATTATTTTAATATAACCTATACGAAAAAATGAACCCTTGTTCTCCACTGTAATATATGTATGTATTATAAAATGTAATGATTTTTTTTTCTTTCTCTTCATAATTCATATTTTTTTTGCTCCTTTTTTGTGTAAAATGCATTTCTGTCTTCATATTTAAAAATGCATTTCTGTTCTTTCCACTTTTATACTAATATGTAAAAATGATATTTTTTGATATTTTTCTTTTTCTCCTAAAAATCATTTATACAGGGTGTTCTTTAAACCCTGTCACATCCGAAACCGCGATGATCAGTATGAGCAAGAAGACATATTGGCACATTAAAATATTGTTTTAGAATGAATAAAATTTACAAAAATAAAATATTTTAAAAATAAATGGTTGCTTACTTCTGCAGGGGAGAAACACTCAAGGAGAGCACTCCTCCCATCGACGGGTGATATAAAACTAATATAGTAAACACAGAATATTGTTCACAATGTCATAGAATTTAATAAAAAAATAAACAAATTGATCATTAGTTTTATCTAAATTCTCCCGAAACTGTTCTCGTAAAAAAATAAAAATTGTGTATAATTTAAAATGAAGTGTTACGAAGTGAATGCCGATTCAATTAACAATATCTTTACTATCTTCTTAGAAATCACTTTCGTAATCTTCTTTATCAGAGAATTGTTTGTCAGTATATAGCGGGTTACTCGTGGAATTCGCCACCTTACTGTTTATCCTACCCGTAGTCACAAATACGGAGTTGTTGTGCCAATCATCTGCAAATATATTAAAAGTTAAATAAAATTAGCATAAACTAACTAATAATATAATTAATATATTTAATAACTAATAATGTTATAACTTTTGTTGGTGCAACTGGCCCTGACACTTTCCATTTGAGCAATTTATTATAACTACAATCGGGTGTCGTACACATGTTTCCGATAAGCCCCTGTATATGGCGTAAATGCAGCATATGAAGGAACCCTCTACGTGACGTAAGCTGAATTTACAATTTAATATAAGAGTGACAGGACAAGAGAGCAAATACCCCATTCTCAGTTAAACGCAATTGGAGAAACTGAATGTTAGCCTCAACGGTTGATAAAATAAAATTCGAAGGGCGATTTGTAAAGTTTACTTGAGTGCAGCGAGTGTTTGTGTTGTACTGTGATACGCGCACAACTGGGGACAAGTCCAAGTAAGTGAAGTTTGTCAAATTTTCAACGACCAGAAACTAATTCAAATTCAAACCGTCAGTAGGGTCGCAGTGAGTCACATCTTGCTGGAGGATGTGATTCTATAAAATGCTGTGAACGCCCAGTTGCATTCCACCGGCAACACTACTGACTAGTCCAACTCTTTAGAGTCCACGTCGCGAACCCCAGGCAATGGGATCACACTTATAACGGCGTGATCACAGCAGATAACGAGAGGATGAAAGCCGAGTTTTTTGCGCCTCAAAACCAAAACCAACCAGCTAAGGGAAGGTAACCCCGACATAAAATCCACCAGAGAAGGCAACGGGAAACCACTCTGGTCATATTTTCCCAGGAATCACTACGGCGAGTACATCAATAAGCAGTCGTCCTGGCTGCAAAATGTAAAATTAGCGCAGGACAAATACATATGCTTTCGCTGTTGTGATCGCCAACGTCGGGGGGACCCGGAAAGGCACTAGATTTTTTTTTTATTGGAATTTGTGAAGTTCAGTGATCGCAAACCAAGAACTTGTTATATGAGGCGGTTATATGAATAACTGCCACTGTGCATGATCACTGTTTTTGGGAAGACCAACTTAACCAATGAGGAGATTGTTCGTGGTGTAACAAGTAGCGAAAAGACTATTCATTTTAAGTTTAATGTGCACATTAAAATTAAAATAAAAAGTACTTTGGCGACTGGTTTTGTTGATCTTCCCATAAATAGTAATCACGCACAGCGGCGGTTTTGCATTTAACTTCTTCGTACGTTATATTTACAATAGAAAGCAGACATGGCAACAGCGATTTTAGAAGTCTATAATAACCTAAGAGTAATAATGCGCCAAGCTATAAAGGAGCCCAAACGTAGGAAAACCATTCTATGACTGATAGGTATTAAGCAAGCTACAGTTCGCAGTAAAACAATGGGCCGTACCCAGGTCAAGAATTGCCAAATGGATATTAATTTGCATTGTAAATACATTTAAATATGTACCTGTGTATTTATTATTGTAGGGTTATTCCAATTTATTTTTCTATAATTCGCCAACATTTATTTTGTTAAACTAAAAATACATGTGTGTGTTTATTGTTTTATTTATTTATTCATTTTATTTACAATGTATTTATGATGCATTTATTGAGACATAAATCCCACCTCCGTGGAACCAAAGTCCTGTGTTGAGTTTGTTTGTTTGTCCGTCACATCTCCGAAACGGCGAGTCGTAGCGGCCTGAAAATTGGTCATTTTAGATGCGATTTCAAGGTTAACGTTACTATTTTCAAGTTAAATTTGAATCGACCTCTACTCGATAAAAACTCAAACTTTATATGGATGCCTAGTGCAGCCCCGACATATTGCCTGTAATCAACAGTAAACATACTTTAATTCACAATTTTTTTCTCCTAAATTGAGAGAAAATAGTACCTGAAGTAAATATGTTGATACAAGGAAAGTTTTTGAGCAACATAATAATGCTAAAAATCAATGCAAATCATGGGAAAATATTCTAAATCAATTACCTTTGAAAACTGACTCCTTTAACATCTTTGACGCTCCTACTGCTGCAACCAAACATACTGCAATTCACCATAGTCGATTTTGATTAATTTATTACATAAATATCCAAGTTATTTACAAACAAAGTCAAGCACAGCGACAAAAGCATCCAATCTAACCGTTATGTTTATGTTGTCAAACAAAACAAAATGGCCACCAATTTGTTGCTAACTAACAAACTAACGTCGCTTGTGTTTTATGAAACATAGTGATAAGGCTTCTCTATAGGTTCACGCATTATTACTCTGAGATAATAACCGTATTTTAGTTTGATAGAGATTCATAGAAGGTTTCGTACTTTGTGATGAAGAAATTTCGGGGGCGAAGCGCGCACCTGAACTTTCTCATCCGCCGGCCAGATAAGCCAAGTAAAACATGAGACTATTAATATCTTTTACGCAAATAAATCCCTTCCGTCCCATGTGACATATGCACCACACGAATCCCTAAATAAAACACAATTTTCTATTTCAACATTTGTTTATTGTAATCCTCTTGAAAATAAAAGCTTCTACTGCTAAATTATGTGTAAAAATATGTAGAACCTAATATGTTTCATACTGAGATAGAAAAATGTAGACACAATGTATAAAAATCTTAAAGCTTTGATATGTTTTCTACTGAGATAATACAATTATTTAAAAATATTTAAAACTATGATGTATTTTCTACTACGATAAAACAATATACAAAAATATGCAAAACCTGATATGATTAACATACCGGCACAAGAATATGACATTACCCAGTGTTGTCAAAGGAATTTGATAAAAAGCTTTATTTATTTATTTATGTATTTCACAGTTTTAAAATGTACAGAGTTTCTTTGTTTCAGGTCCCGACTAGCTGGGAAATTCCTGTGTTTAGGAAGGACCTTATTTTTTACATGTGTTTCTATTATTTAAATTCAAAGAATAATAATAACATATGAAAAAATCAATATAAATTTAAATTAGAAAACATGCAAGTAATAATAATAATAAAAATTGAATCATAAAAATAAATTAGAAAATATGGCATTAATAGTAAAGAAATGAGACATAATTATTATAAAATAGAAAACATACCGATAATAATAAAAATTGAAGCATAAATACACATTATAAAATATAACATTAGTAATAAAGAAATTAAACAAAAATATAAATTGGAAAACATACCGATAAAGATAAAAATTGAAGCATAAACATAAATTTGAAAATATTTCGTTAGTAATTAAAAATTGAAGAACAAAAATAAATTACAGAATATACCATAATAAGAAAATTAAAGATACGTGTAAATACTAGTATTATTAATAAAAATAAAAAGTAAAAATAAAATATACCTAAAAACAATAAGGAGATATTTGTCAATTAAAAGCAACACAATTTTTGTCGTGAAAATAATAACAGGATATAAAAAGGTCTACCCCTTATCCACTTGCTCACCTTCTTCTTATAAAAATTGAAACTGACAGACGCCTTTATGTCCGGGTCCAACATGTTAAAAAACCTAGGGCCCAATACTGCAAAACGCCTCTAAAAAAAGGCAGTTCTACTTAGAGGTACCCCAAAGTTTATGCTCGTTGCATATCTTGTTTTAATATTTTGTTGTGTTCTATTTTTTATTGAAGACCAGAAATTTGTAAGGACTTCCCTAACATAAAGTTGTCTGACAGTTAGTAAATTTGTTGTTTCAAATAGAGTATGAGAGGGGTAAGTGGATGGCAGTTTTAGCATTATTTTCAATGTTGTTTTTTGGAGAATGACCAATGGATTTAATATGACCTCCGAACAACCACCCCATCCAATTACTCAAATTGCATTATTACAAATTGCAAAATTACACAAAGTATTTACAGTTTTTATTTTTTTATTTCTTATTAATAAATTTCATAAAAGGTACATGTTTAAAAAAAATTCTAAACAGGTCTACTTTTATACATCTTGTAAATGTTATCACTGTAACTCCAAAAAAAGAGACTAACTCTTGTGCTTGGAGAGTGACTTACACTGTTGTTTATTTATAAGATTTTATATAATTTTAAATAAACGAGTATATGAGAGAAAACAAACATAGGATATATAAAGAAAAAAACATAAAACAAAAGTACATTCATACAAATTAAAATTGAATGTAGTTTTTACACGTGTTCAAATTTTTTTTTTGGATTTACTTAAAATTCATTTATTGATGTATTATTTTTAATAGTTTTTAATTAATTGGGGAGATTATTATAATTTTTTACACCTTTGAAGACGAAGCTATTTTGACCATGACTTGTGTGGAATTTAGGAATTTTAATATTATGTTGATATCTGAGTGACTTATTCATCTCAAATCACATCAAGCTAAAAGTTGTAATCATATGTCTTACAAAAGAAATTTGTTACACGTGTGATTTGCACCCCATGTCGGGCCATTTTTAATTTAAAATGACAGATAACGAATTTACTCATCTACACAGTTCAATAGATATAATGATTTGACGTCTAGTTTGTACAAAAGAATTTCATTCATTTAAATTAAAGAAAGCCTTGACTGATCACCGTTGATTAATCTAAATTCTTGTTAATATTACGATATTCGCGCGTCTTCCCAAACGTATCTGGTCCAGAATGCTCGCGCATGACAGGTCCAGCCTTTTGACTCCACGCCGGATGTAAAAAAGGAATTTAATATTTATTATAAATCTTCTTTAATCGTTCCTTCAATTTCCTTAAATGACTGACGTCCAGCCACGTTCGTCTGGACGTTATTATACCCTCTCCAATCACTCTTCACAGAAACACGTGGTTGACATGGCGGCCAAAAAAAACAGTTTCCAGGTGGCATATCATTATCAAAACTAGCAGTTTGATAAGTGGGTTAATAACATACAGTCATACAGTTTATGTCCCATCAGGGCAATATATTAAAAAGAAAAATATGAAATACCGCATAGTGCTTCCCTTCTTCTCCCGTGTCAGAGCATATTAGATAAAAATATTATCTTTGATAAAAAGGAACCCTGTTTAGTACAAGTAATTAGTATTTGGGCACAAGAATAATCATCAATGGTTGAGAAGAGCGTTATTATTGGGTACTCACCGAATTTTGTCCATGTCCATTATTTGAAAACTTAGCGAAATAGCCGCCCTCCTGCTTTGCGCCTTGAGGCCCTGCTACTTTGACCCATAATAAAACCGACAAGAGACACGCACCGTTTCTTGAGGCATAGATAACGGGGTGGCGCGCGCAAAAAATATATGACGAAGTACCTGTCTAGATTTATTCGTCACAACTTCCACGTCGATTTCACCGCGGCAAACGGCTCGGCGTACACGTCTAGTAGCTAGTAGCCACTAAATAAATAAATGGATACTATAAAATATCAAAATAGGTACCGTGTCGAGTGAATTTTTACGGTAGGTATGAAATACCTTGTATATTATTATCAGAATTAAAAAATATAAACGTATTTATGATCGCTAAGCATCTTCTTGAGAGTTTTTGAAGTTGAAGGTTTGTTAATAAGTAGATATGGTTGTGTATTTTCTTAAAAACAGGGTTTTGTGATTTTTTTGTAAACTTAACTGGATTTAATCCTTGTTCAAGATTATAAAAAAAGAAAGAGGATTCAATTTTTTTCGAGAAGGGAATATGGAAGTTTTTTACAATTACAATTTTGATAAAGATGGTGAAATTGAATAAATATGTGTAAACATGAACAGAGGGAGAATATTATTATTACAGGATATGTAAAGTGATCATTTAAAATAGGCGATAAGTCATAAACCCTTTAAATGTCATGTTTTTATATGGCAAACTCAATTGATAGGCTCGAAAGCCAATCGAATCTGAAATCAACTGATCTAAAAAAATATATTACAATTGATTGTTCCTTTTATACCTTTTAACCCATTACCACCTGTATTTCTAGACAACAACAGTTTAACGGTTACTGCAAAATTCAAATATCTAGGGCACATACTGACTGACAATTGTAAAGATGATCAGGACATAGAGAGACAGAGAAGAGCCATCAATGTCAGGGCCTCTATGCTAGCGAGACGCTTCTTTCAATGCAGTAACGAAGTGAAGAAAATCATATTTACTTCGTATTTGACGTCCATGTATACAGCGGAACTTTGGAACAACTATACGCAAGGAGCATGGAATAAATTAAGGGTCACGTATAACAATTCATACAGACAATTATTCGGATTGCCTAGGTACTGCAGTGCCTCTGAAATGTTAACAGCTGGACGAATAAACACCTTCGCTGCCTTACTTCACCAAAGAGCCTGGAGCCTATGGAAACGCCTGAAAAACTCTTATAAAGAAATTCTCCAAGCCACTGCAGGGTGGATCCATTCACCGTTGTTCGAGCGATGGCGCGATATGCTTAGACCACCATAAGTGCTGCAATATAAAATTTTATATTATGTTTATATTTATGTTTATTGTTATATTTATGTTTATTGTTATATTTTTGTTTATATTTATAATTTTGTTCATGTTTATATGGTAGAATTGGCTCTGGCACTATATAGCTATTTTACTGGAATAAAATAAAATAAAATAAAAATAAAAAAAAAATTTACGATATGCATAAAGTTTTAATTATATTTTTAATGAATTATGCCATGCTTTTTGTAATATTTTTATTTAATCTCAATACAGAACTCTTATGGAGATGGGAGAGGTATGTACGTTTTTGTAATTATTTTTAATAAATTATTGTTAAGACAATATCTGCACTAAGGTGTTACTTATTATAAATACTGGATTTAATAAGCCTAACCTACTCTTCCTTATGATAAAATTAGTAAATAATTACTGAATAAATAAAAAATAGTTATTAAATGTCAAATAATTGATACATCATTATAACTTCAAGGGTGGAATGCGGACATTATAGAACAATCAGCCTTTTGAGCGCTGTTAGCGAAATGTATGCAAGAATACTGATTGAGAGAGTAAGAAAAATTAACAAGGATACAGTGTGAGATATACAAGGCGGTTTTATGAATGGAAGAGGATGTATGGGTCAAATATTTGCTTTACGAAACATGACAAGAAATTTTCTTGCTAAAATCAAAAGTTTTTCTGCGCATTTGTCGATCTGCAAAAAGCGATTGATAGAGTTGTCAGAGAAAAATTATGGAAGGTGTTATCGGAGTACGGAGTGAGTGGATATCTGACACGGGCTATTGCTTATCTGTATATAGACAGCACAGCATGTGTAAAGGTAAATGGGTCATAAACATAGTGGATTAAAATTCGTTAAGGAGTCAAACAGGGATGTGTGATGCCACCATGGCTGCTCAACGTATGTATCGGTAACTGCATGAAAGAACTGAAATGCTTAAGAGTGGGAGCAAAACAGGTAGAGGATTTTGTGTGTCTGAGAAGTGTGGTTACAAGGGATGGAACGACAGAAATATATTGAAAGGAGGGTGAGTGCCGGTAACAGAGTTAACGTTGCACTTAAATCAACCCAATCATGCCCAAACACGATATATGTAACATATATATATATACATATATATTTGAGAGGGACCCAAATCAAATGAGCAATCGATATCCTAGCTTTAATTAGATACCCTGGACACCTCACCTCTACCACACCATAATGCTACAAACTTGCATCTATTTTGGTACGGGTTTGCCTACATAGACAGATGCAACAACAAAATAGTATTGGAAATATACAGAGCACATGTACTCTTAGGGATTATAAATAAATAAAAATATGTAACAACGTATTGTATTCATATTATTTTTAAAAAGTAATTTGATCTGTTTTTATGCCCAATAAAGGTTATTAAAATTATTATTTATTATAATTAATTATATTCACAATTTTTCAAACTAATGTCTGTTTGATATTCAAAAAGCATTTAACATTTTATGAATGAGTATCTTTCTATTTATGTATTTATTATTTGACAATAAATCAAAATTATATCGCTTTAATTATTGCTTCATTTTATTTTGGATTCCGCCTCCTGTTATTACGATTTTATCTCAAACATCCGTCCAAATTTCACCACATTTTTAATTTGATAAATATTTTATATCAGCAATTAACTGATTCACATTAACTTAAATGGTAAAGTGTTTATTCTACTTAAAGGTAAAATAAGTATTTATTATTTTTTTGCTAAACACGTTGAATAAATATTACAACTGCGTTTTCGTGTCCAGATCATACATTATTTTTATTATTTGTAAAAAATTGGACGTTCAAACTTAATGGGAATGATGTCTTTAACCAGACAAAGACATACCATAAACCCTTAAGCGGCAATAACTTCTCAAATGTTTTGGAATTTATTTTTTTAAATCGTAATGATCTTAATCTGTTCAACGGCGTTATTTTTGTTTTATTATGATGCATATATTTTACTGTTGTATTTTGACTTACCTTAAAAGCAGTACTCCGTGGTTCTGTTCCTGACGCGGTCTATACCGATCAAAATAAGTCCAAAAACTAAAACTCCAGCGACTACGAATATAATGTTCCAAGAGTTGTACCTAAACCGAAAAGTGTACATATAATAATTACAATTGAAGGACTTTTTTTTTACAAAAAACTGTATAACTGAAATCAGAACGATTTCTTAATAACTAAATAAACATCCTGTTTTAAACATTAATGAAATATTTGGATTGTTTTTCAAAAAATTATTGCAAAATACGGAAAACATGTGTTTCAATATTGTATTCAAATTAATCAAAATGCATAAAAAGTTTTCAATAAATAATATTTTTTGCATTTAATGAGAAAATACTCGAATTTCAGTTAAACATTTTTTGTAAAAAAAACCCTTTAATAAGTTTGTTGATCGTAATTTTTTTTTGTTGATTTAGTTTCATTAGGGGAATAAAAATTGGTTAAATAATTCTGGGAAAAATCACTGAAGACTATTTAAAAAAAAAAATTAAACCACCTTTTAAGAGGAAACTTTCCCAAAATATTATTCGCAATAGCGTCAAGCCGTTAAACGTACTTTTCTGTTTTTATTAGTACGATAGCAAAACAAAAAATATAATTTAATTCCAACGTCATTATGGAAGACAAGGTTTTTTTTAAAGATTTTGTTATGATTTATTTAAACTAACCTTGGATATTTAATTCCATCAGTCACATTCGATATATGTGGCGTTTCCAGGATTGGGCAATTTTCTTCGCACGCTCGATTACAAGTTTCATTTAGTAACGAGAATCCAACAAAACACTCGCAAGTGTCAGGAGCGACGCACGCACCATTTTGACAAGGTTTCGAACAATACGGCTTACAAGAAAAACGGTTTTCACCATCAACGGCAAATCCTTCGTTACACGCGCAACTCTCCGGAGCAATACACGTTCCGTTAACGCAATCATGTTTGCAAAAGGGTTGACAATTATATGGATCTGTCATGCTGCTCAAGTATCCGTCAAAACAAGTACATTTTTCTGGAGCTGAACAATAGCCATGTGTACATTTTGCAGAACAAAGTGGGTTGCAGATATATTTATTGTTTTTGTCATTAGTGACAAATTCGTACGATTCGTTACATTCGCATGCATCAGGACTGTTCGGGAATTCATTTGTACAATTTGGAGTACACATCATTTGATTCACTGTATCTAATGCAAACCCTTCGTTACAAATACAGCGATCGGGCCCGACGCAAACTCCATTACGACAGCCGCTTTTACAGACTGGTTCGCATAAGAGTGTGTTATTATCTGGATGACCATAACCAGGATTACATGTACAATAATCTGGCATTGTACATACTCCGTTAATACAATATGTACTGCAATAAGGTATGCAAAGGTTATGTTCAATGAATCCATGATATGACATGAAACCTACGTTACAAGCACATAAGCTTGGTTCTACACAATATCCATTTTCACACGGATGACCACATATCGGATGACATAAGAAGTGGTTGAACGTATCAAGGTCAAATCCGTGAAAACACGTACATAGCTCATCAGAGGTACAAACAGAGCTCACGCATGGTCGAGAGCATAATGATTCACAGTGTGATGTGTTGTTTAAGCTCAACTTGTACCCTATATTACAACTACAGTTGTTGGGCGAGACACATTGGCCATTCTCGCAATCTGGGTCACACTGTGGCGTGCATGTATACTTGTCGAGAGGATCAATACTAAAACCGGGAAAGCAGGTGCATTCATCAGGCTTAGAACAAAAGCCATTAGTGCATTTAACAGTGCAATTATTTGTTAAGCATTTGTTATCAATAAGTTCATATCCTACATCGCAAGAACATTTGTTAGGAGCTATGCAAAAACCATTTTCGCACGCGTTTGGACACTGTGGAATGCATTTCAAACTATTGGTATCATTTCGAACATATCCAGATAGACACGAGCAAATATTAGGCTTAGAACATATCCCATTGGAACATGGCTGGAGACACTTGGGAGTACATTCATGACTTATATCGTCTAAAAAGTATCCATTACAGCAATTTTTCACATACTTTTTAACGCGATATGTCTGAAAAATAAAACACAATAAATTAGCGACATTTCTAAAGAGAAGCGTATTTTAAGGAACACATTTTATCAATAAATAATTCAATCATCCTTATTGCTATTTATATATTCGCACCTAGTGGTGCATGGGGCACTACGTTGGTACATCAAACTTGATCATTTGTTTCATAATGACAAAGTTATCATTTTACGCTTTCGGTGTACGTTGATACTATGAAATATTGTTGTAAGAATACCCTTTTTAAATAAAGTTTTGGCAACCTTGCGGGAATTAAATCCGAGATCTCATGCATGGAAACAAAATTTGCTTACCACTGTTCTACAAGTCGGACATCAAATACATAACTAAAACAACAGCTTTCTCCTGGGGGTAAAGTCGTGCTTTGAATAGAATGTATATTTGTACGTATAGACTGCATACTATACGTGCCTTGAAAGCACCTAAGTTTTCAAATATTTAACTAGTTATGTTCATCCAAACTCTATCAAAATGGCTTATCATGCTCTTGTATAGTCATATCTTTCTTATGGAATAATTGGATGGGGAAGAGCATATAATAATCATACCAAGCCTTTAAAAATCGTACAAAAACTTATTATTAAAATTATACTTCATAAAGATTCCACTTTTTCATTCAACCAATTATTTCAGGAAGTTGAATTTTTATGCCATGTAATGAATACACACATTTGAACTACAACCTCACCTCTTCTTTCCATCGCCATCAAAGCACCTTGCAAGTATCATATCCAACCTTCACAAGTCATGAGAAGGATCTTCAGAACGCATTCACACATTCAGTTAGCCCTAAAACTCTTAGTTCTCCAACAAGGACCACTCTTTGCCACGAAACACGCGTCATCTCACTCTGTAGATTTCTGTTAATCTACAGTGAGACATTTTTCGGCATTGGACATCTGACAAACAACAGCTGGATATTAATCAACGGATAACTTCTGCACTTTAGTTCACTAACGTTTGCACAAAAAATCACATCAATAATTTATATTATGGGTTGATTTATTTTTGCAATGGATAATTATTTCAAACACCGCTACGCTGCACATTTCAACAGTTTATTCACACCAGAACGCAACACCTCGATTTTAAGCCTCTTCAGCACTCAAAATACAAGTGAAAATCGATAACAAATGCAATAACAGCTTTGTCATCACATTACCTGGATAACCTACATATACAGTACTTCGCACCAAGATACAAGTGTCCTACAAAAAGGAAAACAATCTTCAACGGTTTATCAAGACAAAAACTTAGTCCATTATCGATTACACACACGTGTTAAAAAATTTCACCTGAAATAGTGCAATCACCGCGATCAAGCATGTCAAGATTTTCCATAGAATCCAATACAACATAATATGCAACTCCAACAGTATTGCACATGAAATCGGGAGCATCGTTCTACTGTACATTTCTATCATTCTTCAGTTCAGTTCTAGCGTGTAGTTCAGGTGCAGTCTTTTCAAACCATCATCGCTGCTACGCTCACGCTACCCAACCAAGTGCTGTATCTTATTTGTCATGTAATAAATACGCATTAAACAGCAATCTCGTTTCTTCTGTCAATCTCTAACTGGAGTAGGAGCTCCAACCCTCGGCACCCGAAATTCTACTAGCCAAATGCTGCGTTTTTTTAATTATCTGTTACATGAAGGTAAGGTGATCAATCTTACGTTTTAGATGCCAGTCAAGGATAAAAAAATGTTGCAGTCTTGACAACCCCTTCAATCAACATTTAACATCCACCTTGCACGGAATCGAACACAGAACCTCATGCATGGTAAGCAAATACACTAACCACTTCAACTTCAAAACAAGGCTGACATATCTCCACTCGATTCCCTTATTCCAGATTTTTACCAAAGAGCAGCTAAGCCATCGAGTCGAAAACACTCGTCCAGAGTTCTGGTTCTATTTCACACACAGAAATGTATTCTTCATCAACGATAAACTTTTTCTGGTGCATCTGGCTCACACAGTGACCGCGGTGTAAAATATGTGTTAACGTAGGCATTCTTATCTGACGAACAGCGTTGTCAACCTCCATCAAGCTAAAATCGGCAGATTCTGAAAAATAAATAGTTGGATTCGATTCAACTGGAGTAATTAAACTATGAAAAAAAAGCTGTAGTTTAAGAAACAGTTTTCTTTTTTTTTCATTTTTTCAGCCCGCTTTAAAAACAGTTTAAACTGTTTTTTAAGAAACAGTTTATTACCAGCCTGAGACGGCCCGACAGTTTTACCGCGCTATTCCTTGAGCGGCGGGGAAAGGGGGTGGCTGCTGGTGGTGTCATAAAATTTGCCAATTGTTCAAAATGTTTAAAAACCAGTAGAATTTCCATCGATTTCAACAATCAATAGATTGCTCCCAAAATCGGAAAATCTACCGAAAAATAATTCGGCAACGCTGCTGGCGACGACTATGCTCTCGGCCAAAGCGTTAAGTGGAGAGTTCTGAGCATAGTTAGCAAGAAAGTTCAAATTTAAATATTTTTATTATACACTTACCTCCATTGCTGCTTTATATTTTGGCACATATTGTGTAACTTTGCAGTTAGGAGTTCCTTTTTTACAATTTATATCTATGTATGATTCTAACACCTTCCGAGTGTAAATTTTCCATCTTGCAAAAATCATCCTGGAACACAAAATAATATACCTGATAAAATTATAATTTAAGCACTTACTTTAAGATATTACATCTTTAACAATTTACTTAATAACTATTGTTTAAAAAAAATAAAAAAAATAAAAAATTGATTTATAAACCCTTGCGGATTATTACATTTATTTCACTAAAATAATAAACCATTTTTTATTCATACTGTTGTTGATAAAAATGGAAAATGTGTTAAGTCCCAAAATTGAAAAAAAATTGTCGGTATCAGTATCATGATTTAAATTTGACTTTCTTAATTTGAAAAAAAACAGATTGATGAGATTAAACTTTAAAATTCCTTGTAATGCCTCGATGCGTAAACCAAAAACTATGCAACTGTTTCAAAACAATGTGACACTGTTTTAAGATGCTTAACGTATGGTTGCGAGTTAAGAATAGTACTCGTATGTGGCTATTTTTTTATTTTTCTAAAATTTATTTTCTTTTATTCAGGAAACATACAGTACGGTTACAACTCTAATGGATCAGTTAAGTTTCCATCTATAAATTAATAAAATTATAATTGTATCTTAGGTTATCAATGAACGATTTAAAAAAAAAATAAGTACAAAAAAGAAAAGAAAAAAAAACATAAATAGAAGTAGTTTAAAAATTAAGATCAAAGTAAAAAAGTTGTTAATTTTTTTTTATTTAGTATTTGCCAGTGAAAATATTAGTAAAAATAAAGAAAAAAAATTGTAAAAGTAATTAAAAGGTAAGAATTAAAATAGAAAATGAAAAACATGCTCAGATGCAAAAAAAAACATTTTCAAAAAGGAAAGACAAATATGCACATACATAATATAATATCAGAATTGTTAGAATTACCAGAATTGCCGCCAAGTTTTGTTTATTACAAACGGCAGCTAACTTTTTGTAATATGGGAATTCATACAAAACGCGAAGCTGTTATTTCATTATTTTTTTTACGCTAAATTTTTCATTACAATAAAATATATTCAATCGATAATTTTTGTATTTTAAACAAACATAAAAAAGATTTTTCAAAAACATTTTTGCGTAAGTGTTATAATTTTTAATAATAATAATTTTTAAGGTAATAATTTTTAAGGTGTTCTGTAAAATTGTGGTATCCCACATTTTTGTTGAATCCAGTGAGAGTTAAAGGACTGATATTTATTTTTTTAAATAATTATTGAAAATTCAAAAAATAATATAACTTACGGTATTTGTGTATATCCACAAAGCCCGTCTTCTGCACAACTTTTTTCACAAACAAAAGGGATCAAAATTAAAACAATCACCATATATTTTACTGACGTTTTTTCAACGAAGAAGTTAACACGACCCATGTTTGTTTGACAGACTATTTCGAGATTCAACAGTCACCGAAAATTAGTTTAGATGTTTTTAATATTGTATAATCCGGATATTTGGTTCCATCAGGCAAAAACAATGAATAATACATTACTGTGAGAATTATCCTGGGAGAGTGTTATTGCGAGAACTGTGATAATGTTTCCTGTGACGTGTGCAAATTTTCAGTACAAGTTCTAATATTTGTACCTTAGAGCTCCCGCAGACTACACTTTCTATCGGCCGACAGTTTAGTGGGGCTTTTAATCAGTACGAAGATGTATACAAGTGCGCCTACTAAAACGATCTGGTATCGGTCGATCGCTCAGTTTTATAGGCTTCACGATTGCCTTCTAACTATCCTATCGGTAAACTATCGCCCGATTGCTAAATCAGTATGGCGCTCTTCCTCTTCGCGATAGCTAGGGTCAAAGCACCAGTAAATGACCATTGGTTAATAAAACACAATATAATAAGAATTGCTACACGTGTCCAGTCAAACTATTTTTACACTAGAAACAATGACAAAAGCAGTAGGCGGACACATTTTTTGGTAAGAAACAAATCAGTTTTGAACTGTGAGTTGTCAAAATGTAATAGTGCGTCTTCCCATTATTGTTCTGAGATTGATAGTGTTTTCATTAGGAAAGGTGTGGTAAGTGTTTTATTTGATGCTATTTCTTATGCAATTCTTTGAATGTATCCATATTCTAATGTGTTAGGGTGTTTTATAATGTTATGATGTAACAAAATCAGACTATTATTTTTACTGGGGTAGTAGTGGTCATTCACTGTTGATTCTGCAATTTTTTTAGAGTAATATTAATTATGATTGTAATACTCGTATTTCAACAAAAAGTAAAAGTACTTAGAAAAATTAATGTGTTTTTTATTGTTTTCTCTTATTTTGTACGCTTAAATAATTGAATTTATATCTTTAATGTGGATTTCACTACAAGCTCAACCTTAAACGGTCATTCATTGGTGCTTTGACCCTATAGGCCCTTTTCACACATGCCACGCAAATCTACCCAGCGCGGCGCGGTAATTTTAACGTGTTTACACTACAAAATGCTACACAAGTGTGACACTTTGTAGGGTGAACCCGGTAAATTGCCGCGCCGGGTGGATTTGCGTGGCATGTGTGAAAAGGGCCATAGCTCAGTTCACAGATTATATGCAAGTACAGATGCTACATTTAGAACAACGGTACTGTAACATCATTTTGACAGATACGCCTTACCGTCTGTTCGCAAAGGCGCTAATATCGCATTTAAAAAAATTTAGCGGGAAATTAAAACGTCAAAAATTATTAAGAAATAAAAAATACAGGATTTAAAAACAGGAATCGAAATAAAAACACAAATTTTAGATACGACCATAGAATCAAGAATAGTCTAGAAGGAGCGTAGAATCATATATGAATACATCTGTGTCCAAAAACCCCTCACTCTGCCCAACTTTCGCCGCGCGCATTTGTGATGTCGCCGCGTAATGTTGCACGATGGGAAAACATATAATTATAACACAAATGTAAGGTAAATAAAATGCAATCTGTTAATTTCTCCAAAATTTTATTGTGCACGCCGAAATATTGATTGACACAACAGAGTAGATAAGTAAAGGGTCATTTAATAAGAGTAATTGAATTAATGAACTTTAAACTTAAAATACAAAACAAATTTTATTTTACATAAAACGGATATTTTTATTTCATGTTCAATAATATTTAATATTTTAAAGATAATGTCGGTCAAATGTTCATCACAGAGTTGTTTAATCCGAGATCCAATTTTCATTAATTCTCTCATTAGATGAGCAAAATAGGGTAAAAATATTTACTACCCTGGCAACACTAACAAAATGTTCATTTTGTTTCTTCGACAATCTGACAGATGGAAAAATAATTATTTTTTTAAGTAATGAATTTGGTACATACATATTCATTTGCTAATTACACATGAAATGTGATTCCATCCTGTTTCTTTAAGATCCTAGCAGTATTTCTACAATTTAAAAGGACACAACACGGCAAAGTTGAATTCAAATCAGGAGTTGCGTACTGAGCGACGTCTACAAAGAAACTAATGAGTCAAAACGTAAACCTACTAATTTATGAGTGGTTTAGTCGCCTTCAGTTTTATGTGCGTATGCGGTTTCTGGACTATTTTTAATTCTATAGATACGACATATTTTTAATAATATAAATGTTAGCATGGTCTAAAAATGACAATTACAATACATTTTTTTGTTTTAAACAAATCATTATTAAAGTTTTTACCATTTAACAAAACAATATTTTGAGTTTGTCCAAATTTTTGTAGACAAGAACTGGATTCAATCCCCAAGAGAGCTGTTAAAATTAACATGTTACAGCAGAGATGAAGAACATTTTAGGGAAGGGAATATAAAAGGCTAGGTATCTACAGGGCTTATGGAATATAGGCAGTTCGGCAATTCACAATTCGATGAATGTTACACACAGTGTACAGTGATCACTTAAACCAGGGAATGAGAGGTCATGCCCTGTAGATACCAAGACTTCTATATTCCCTTTTCTAAAATGTTCTTCATCTCTGTTGTAATGTGTTTATTAAACAAGACATCACATCAATGTTATTATGATAGGATTACTGGTAATAAATTATTGTTCATAAATAAGTTATTGTTACAAATGAGTCAGAAAAGTTGATGCATGCCACGGATTGAAGATTCTTAATGGACGTTGAAAATAAAATATGAAAATAAAGAATAATTAAAAAATATATACGTACAGATGGTAACCATGAAGTTTCGCAATATAAAAAAATTGTCTGTTTTATGAATGTATGTATGTTTCTGCGCATGGGTGTATGTACGTGAGTGTGTATGTTCATATGTGTATATGTGTATATGTATATGTTTCAAAATGTGTATACGAGTAAGTTTATATTTTATTAGTCTGTGCTTTCTATTAACTTGTAAACTATTATCATGTATTTAAATGTAATTGCCTAGCTTGGAACGGGGTATGTACCCTTGTTAGCTCGGCAAAGTGAACGTAAAATTGTATTTTTGATAAAAGGTGTAAATAAATAAATAATAATAAACAAGTCAAATAATAATTGTATCAATGGTTTAATATCATAATATAACATAATTCCCTCTCCGCACCTAATGGTGCATAGAGCACTGCATTGGTACACCAATCGCAGCGAATCTTGATCATTTTTGTTACATGAAGGTAAGATGATCAGTCTTGCGCTTCAGGTACCAGTCCAGGGACTATGAAATATTCTAGTGTGAAAACACCCTTTTAAATCATTATTTCACATCGACCATGTCGGGAATCAACCCGAGACCTCTTGCATGGCAGGCTAACGCGCTGACCATTACACCACGAGGCCGACAATAACAAAGTTTAATATCTGTAATATTTATTATATTACCTTCAGAATTATTTATAACATATAATTAAAGCGTACATATTACATATAAAGACTGAATATATTGTATAAAATATGACATTAAAGCATAAAAATAATAATTATAATACAATACGAAAAGCAATAAAAAAAAACAACATTTTCTGGATAAATAAAAAACAAGCCTTAAACTCGGTGTACTAAAATCTCACTAATCTGAATATTTAAAAATAGTAACATATAAAATAAACATAGGCAATGAAGAAATTGATAGGTTTTTTTGTACTTTTAAAATTCCTTGTTCGTGGCGTTACTAATTCCCGTCAGTGAGTTCTGCTGGTTGGCGAGTTGGCTTCCCGGAAATCTACCATGAAATTAGAAACATTATAAATAAATCATAAAACATAATCACAAACTATATGTTTAATAAAAGGACCTAGTTCATTACAATATGATCTTATGGTGCAGTGAAACCCCGCTTAACGCTATTTCAGCATTAAAGCAATCAAACCCCGAAATCAGCACAATTTTGTTATGACGATACTTGCGTGCAGTCTCATAGCGCATTTTATCATTTTAGTCCAAACACATGTTTGCTGTGTCACAGTTGATTTAATATTTCCGGTAGGTTCATTAAAACAACGATCGTTCCCTAGTAGAAGGGTCCTGCTTCTTATTTTCCTTTTGGCAAAGCTGAGCGGGAAATCGGCGGAATCGGAGAATGTCTTCTTGAGCGTGGCCTCCTGAGCCTTTTAGTCAGCCTTTTTGTTGCCAAGGATTCTGCAGTGTCCCCGTATCCAGCCAATGTACACGTCCTGGTGTCTGCATCGTAGCTTCTGGATACTGTTTTACTGTCCATTACAATAGGGTTGACCGAATTTCAGACAGTTATTGCATGGATGCCAGATTTGTAATCTTTCAGGATTGTTATTTTCTTCCATCTGTTTGGTGGCTTCTTCAAAACATAGACCAAGGCTTATCTGATCACAAAGAGTTTCACCTAAAACACGGAGCAGAAATTGCCGAGTTTCAACTTTCTCGACGGCGGCTCTCTGACGCTATTGTAAGGTACAAAAGCTGCACCTTCTCTGCCGTCCAAGAGACTGCCATCTGTGTAGATCGTCAACTCTTTCCTCACCGTCCCAGGCAGAGCCTGATTATCGTAGCCGTGATATATCGGATAGCACTCCGCCGGATGAGCAAGTGAGAAATAGTCTCCCACTCCCTGGTAAAATCTGTCCTGCGGCAAGTCTTGCAAGGTGAGACTCTTCTTCAACTCGTATGCCTCTGCAAGCTCCATGATCCTGAGATCGAGTGGTATGAATCTACTCAAAACCTGTGCCTGTACCAAGGAAATTGTTATGTATCCCTTGCATGACCTGATGGCTATTTGTTGTGGAATGGAGTTCAGTTTCTTTCGGTTGACTTTCTTTCTGATCGCGTCCACCCACATGCTTGAGACGTACGTGATCAAAGGCTTTACAGTGCCTACGGATATTTGCTGCATAACCTCTGGCGACGCACACCATGTAAAGTTGACCATTTTTGAGTGATTATATATATTGAGTTACATTAGATATATACTAAAGTGTGATATTGATTATATATATTGTAACGTCCTTTTATGAGAAGTGAGAAAATGTCCAGATTTTTTTTTAATCTAAAAAAAGGTCAACACTCAATATATCAACATATTTCAAAGATTTACAAAAAATTAAAAAAATATATAATATAGAAAAACTAAATTGTGCCTTTATTGGTTGATAGCTACGCTCTGTGCATTGTTGTGAGACAATGCAAAAAGTAAGCCGAACAAATAAATGCAGATCAAACTCCTCACAAAATATACGCTATTCACCAGTGTCACTCAACCAGTAAAGATGAGAATCTCTCCAAAATAAGGACAATAATTATATCCGACCTTTCCAAACAATGTGTGAAAAATCAAGATAAAAATAGGATTCAAAATTTAAAGAGCCTCAATAATCGCTGTGTATCGCTAATTAAAACATGTAGACCAGGTAATTGAAAAATAACAAAGGCCTTTCTCGAAATTACAATTTTATTTTTACAAGCAAAAATTATACAGTTTTGTGCGTTCACCTAGGTGCTAGCTAAATATAAAATCTAAAAGACCAAATTGCAAATGATTAAGAAAATTTAATTACAATTAAAATAAATATTAAATATTTAATTCTTGACACCAATCACCCACGTTAAATTCTTTAAAATCTTCTTTGTAGATATTCAAAGTTTTTTTATGCTTCAAATAGCTGGAGTATTATGTGAAAGGTTTCAGTTTTTAAAGGTACATCCGACCAACATTTTGGCGTAAGCCATCGCTGTACGCGTTATTCCTCTAAATAGTACTTCGACCATTTTTATTGTTGTAATTTAGATTTTGTATATGGAAATTTACGTAAATTGTCAGGATTTAGACAGATGTAATGATAATCCATTAGAAAAATGGTAATGTATTATATATTTAAAATATATTAAAAAAATGTGGTGTTCAGGAAGCCTATAATTATGGACAAAAATACATCATTAGATTCCGTGTTCTGGCAAATTGAAAAGACAATACGATTACAAATTCAATAACATAGTACTTACATGCCGTAAGGCCATGCTTCCTCGATATAAAAGAATTACATCTTTGATTTTGTCACGTTACACGTTTCTCCGCTTGTCAATGGCGATCTTTTGCTTTTTCTAGAAATGCAGTCTGACGTGGTATTGCCTTGCTTGAATCTTAACGTAGCAAAAATATCATTTAGACTCGTGCTTAATCACGCGCTACTTAAATGGGGCAGGATGAAATATAGTCGTTGCAATATATATTAGTACATGTACAGTAAAATGTTATCAAAATGTCAAAATACACAAAAAAATTGAAAGGTCATAAAATCGTCATAAATATGCCCTCCTCCAGAATTAAATATAAAATATTTATATGACTTGAAAAAACACTGTTTAGTACTAGTAAGCTTTTATAGGGTGATATATTTGTTTACACTATGGCCCAAACAAATGGCTGTTTCTGTGGATGAGTTATGGTTCAACTATATGAAACTCTCGTTAGCAACCGACAATTCGTCTATAATCTCTTTACTATCTTCTTAGAAATCGCTTTCGTCATCTTCTTTGTCAGAGAATTGTGTGGCTGTATATAGCGGGTTACTCGCCATGAATTTGGCCATCTTACTGTTTATCCTACCCGTAATCACAAAAACGGAGTGCCAATCATCTGAAAATGTATTAAAAGTTAGATTAATTTAATTTTACTAAGACCCAGTTGTACTAAAAAGTTCCAAGTTAAATAATTGTTTCATTTTCGTCGAAATGGAGAAGATGAGTTGCACGAAAAAGGTAAAATAAAAACATCATATTTTGGCGAAAATGCAACAATTATTCAACTTTAAAAATTCTTTGACATAACTTTTGTTGGTGCAACTGGTCCTGACACTTTTCATGTTAAGCAATTTATTATAACTACAATCGGGTCTCGGACACCATGGTTCCGATAAGCCCCTCCTAATGAAGAAACCCTCTACGTGACCTAAGCCGGATTCACACGTTAATATAAATATCGCAGGACAGGAGAGCAAATACCCCATTCACAGGTAGACGCAATTGGAGAAACTGAATGTTAGCCTTAACGGTTGATGAAATAAAATTCGAAGCGAGATTCGTAAAGTTTACTTGAGTGCATTGACCGTTTGTATTGTACTGGGATATTCGTAAAAAAATACGCACACAACTGGGGACACAAGTGAGTGAAGTTTGTCAATTTTTTAACAACCAGAAACCAATTGGAGTTTCTGAAGCTTAGAATTAAGCTCAAGTACATGAGGGGGTTAAATGCAAAACCGCCATTGTGTATGATCACTGTTTTTGGGAAGACCAAGAGCCTTATGCTGGAAAGATGTGACATTTTGTCACCCTCTTGACATTAGTCGATTGGACATCTCGATTGCTTTGTTGTAATTCCATTCTTAAAAACTCTCCGACAATTTAAATACAAAGACGAATGAGAAAGTGGCAACACTAACAAATCCGTATTTATCTATGGCTCTCCTGCCACACGTAAACTTTTATTGTTTCTTGTCAGACTTCTTCCGTTGAATATTTTGTGTATGGAATATTATGAAAAAATATAAGAAAATGTTTTACTGAAACACTGCAACATTTATAATTATCATTTGTCTTTAACATTACACACATCTACATGTTATTAGAAATGTTTCATGCGTATTTAATGGATTTTAAAAACATATTGTATAATATACGAGTATATCTTAACTCTTTCGCTGCTGAATTTTGGGAGCGCGGCTGTAACGCCCGTGCGGGGTTTATTTTAGAATTAATATTTTTAACAAAATAAATTCTTACCTTTATTTAAAACGCTCGATTTTTTTATATGTTGTGGATCATGACACATTACACATTTTGACTCACTATTATTTTCACTAAATCACTGAAAATTATATAAAAAAAAAAAAACACAAATTTTTAAGGTCCCCCCCATACACATCAAAATAATGTATAGTCTGTTTCATCTTTTTTGTGTGACACTTGCAAAAAAAAAAAAATTAGAAAAAAAAGCGAATCAATCTTCAAATAGTTTTTACCACTTAACTTATTTTATTATAATTTGGAACTGTATAAATTTTAGTATCTTGATATTGTATGATATTCCTCAAAACATGGTTCAACACATAATGGAACGTTGCAATCCACGCACATAAACCTAGTTTCTTTGCGGATTTTTTTTGGACGTCTTTGGGATTGTGAATAAACATGACAACATCTATATGGTTTTTTTTTTGCTGGTGTCTCGGGAATTGATTTTGGGAAATGTCTACCGGTCAGTCTTAATGGATGATCCGATGATGTCGTTGGCCGACCAGTTTTATGATCGTGAATATGATATTTACTAATAATTTGCATAGCTGTTTCTAATTGAAAATCTGCTAACGAAGGTTTTTTTCCGGTAACTGTCAAATATACGGCGTGAGAATTTAATAATATCATGTCAATAAAATGAAACACTATTTTTTTATACCACTTTGTGGTCTTTCTTAAACATCCAACAGAACTCAGCAACATGTCTGTTCTATCTACAGCCCCCATGTGGACGTTGTAGTCTAAAACAACTTTGGGCTTTATAACTGGTTGTTTTGTCTTCCAATCCAATTTCCCCGATGCGCCCATTGAATTGTCGTGCATCGTAGAGAGCATGTGGACTTCCCTCTTGTCTTGCCATTTGAGGGCCATCATGGTGTCAGAGTGCATGGATGAAACTTCACCTTTTTTTAGCTTCTCAAAAGTAGGAAGCCACTTCCTATTCTTCCGTACAGTACCACACGCGTTCGTTCCATTGCCATGCAATACTTGGAACAGTAATGGACTCGTGTACCAATTGTCCATCCAAACGGAGTGCCCTTTATTAAAAAAGTCGGTCATGAAAGTGGTAACCACTGATCCCGATTTTCCAACATTAAATTTGTCGTAAATCTCTGTATTTTCACCAATATATGTAATAAAATCTAAAATATAGCCAGTTTCAACATCGCAAAACACAAAAAATTTTACACCAAAACGGTTTCTTTTTGACGGAATGTATTGTTTAAAACTTAGTCTACCTTTAAATAACACGAGACTTTCGTCAACACACAAATTTTGAAAAGGCTTCAACGTGGATTTGAATTTATTTTTAACGTGCTCTATGACTGGTCTTATTTTATAAAGTTTGTCTTCTTTATTTGCTTCTGCATTGTTACAAAAATGTAACATGCTACTTATTAAAAAATATGTGTCCCGTGGCATTACTTGAGAAAATATTGGAGTAACTAGGCCAGCATGCGTTGACCAATATTCACTCAAAGAAAGTTTTTTACTTCGTACCATCAACATGGTTAAACCAAAAAATATATACATCTTGTCAGTTGTAACATTCTTCCATTTAAGAATTCTCGAATGAGGTCGGATATTAGCAGTTTTCATAACATCGTCGTAATATATATTAGTTTGTGTTGCTATTTTCTCCATCAAATCGTTCGATAAAAAATGCAAAAATATGTCAGATTCACTGCAATCCTCGTTAAATGGAACTTTAACACCAGAATCTGCAGTGCTGAATTCGTGAACCTTGGGAAAATGGGGACCGCCTACCCACGCAGGAGGTGTATGTGATGATGTCTGAGTTATGTTTTCTGATGTGCTTGTCGATGGATGAGGAGATAAAACTGTAGGTACGTCAAATTCAAAAATAACAGATTCGTCTTCAGAAGGTAAATCTAAATCAGAATCATCGCTATGGTCTTCTTCTGAATCACTGTTCATTATAAAGTTCATTATTTCATCATCTCTCCCTAACAAATTTTTATCTCCAGAACGAGCCATTATAAGTTAACTTCAAATAATAACTCCACAATAAAAAAGTCAAGGATGTTATAATAAAACCACTAAAAGTTAGTACGTAACACAATATTCAGTTCAGCAAAATATAATAACAAGAGATTCATATAACCATATCAAAGATGAAATCCGAATATCCGTTTGAATGTTTATGTAACAGAAATAATAAAAAATTCAATAACCATAACACAAATCACCAGTCCGGGTAATTAAATTGGTTGAAAAGAAACCGATGTTTACTTTATCCCAAGTGTTATTCGTGTAGGCAAATAGGTACGTACATTATTATTGAAACAGAGTATACGCGGCGACACGTCAAGTGCGTACGGTGAGAATTTCAGACTGTGGTCCCGAAAACTGATTAGAAAGAATGTTTATAATAATACCATGTGTCCTAAAAAAATCCCATGTGTAGAGAAAAGATGGATTTATCGAATGACGTAAAAAAAGTTTGACATAAGTGTATATAGAGGCCCCTACAAGGAAGATAATATTGAAAACGGCTATGTTCGGGATCCGCAGTTGTGGCACGGCGCCGCGTATCGGCTATGCTCGGGACCCGCAGTGAAAGGATTAAATACGAAGAGTGATAAAATTATTTTAAAATCATGTTTCTAGTGAAATTTCATTTGATAATGGATTTAAAATAAGTACAGTTGTATTTGTTGTACACTTGTTGATACGTCATCATTATAATATTGATCAGTGTTGTAAATTTTAAGTTAAATACAACAAAATACATACTCGTAATTCAAACATAAATTCCGATCGTTTTACAAGAAGGAAGTTTGACAGCTGACAATGTCGCATTCGATTGTCAATGTCGAGTGCTTTGAGGCACTCGAGATAAAGTCGATTGGTTTTCAATCGACTGCATTCGTATGGGTGGTTCAAGAATGCTGTCACTCGTCGAATTACAGAAGTCGCATACGATTCTAAAGACAAATGAGTCCAGCATAAGGTCCCAATTAAACCAATGTGCAAATTGTACGTGATATTGTTATATCTAATATCTATAAATAAAAAGTCTTTTTGCTACTGGTTTTGTTGATTTTCCCATAAATAGTAATCACGCACAGCGGGGATTTTGCATTTAACTCCTTCGTATATTATATATTTACAATAGGAGACAGACATGGCAACAGCGATTAAGAAGGATAACCGTCTTTTAGTTTAGTAGAGTTCATAGAAGATTTTATTATACGTCCACGCCGATTTCACCGCGGCAAACGGTTCGGCGTGGCGCGGCTCGGCGCACACGTCTGGTAGCTTGTAGCTAGTAGCCACGTAATAAATAAAAGATACCAAAAAAAATCAAAATAGGTACCATATGGAGTGAATTATTACGGCAGGTATGAAATACCTTGTATATTATTATCAGAATTTAAAAATGTATACGTAATTATGATCGCTAAGCATCTTTTTGAGCTTCAAAGGTTCGGAAATAAGTAAGCACGGTTGGGTGTTTTCTTAAAAACAAAGTTTTGTGAGATCTTTTTAGAATTAACTGGATTTAATCCTTGTTCAAGATTATAAAAAAGACAGAGGATTCTATTTTTTTTGACAAGAGAATATAGAAGTTTTTTAGAATTACAATTTTAATAAAGATGGTGAAATTGAATAAATATTACTATTAGCAACTACTATGGGGAACAGGAAATCAAAATGACATAAACAGACTACAAAGACAGCAAAATAAAATATTAAAGTTATTATATGACCTTCCCTATCTAACAGCAACTAAAGAATTTTTTAAACAAACCAAACAATTAAATGTAACTAAACTCTTTAAACTAGAATCCTTAAAATTTATTCATAAATTAGCCACTGATGTAATTGTAGACGAAGAATTTCAACTTGAAAAAAACTGTAGTTAACATGAACACAATACGAGCATATCAGAAAAATATCATCTACAACCTTTTAAAACGAGAAAAGGACAATCAAGACATGGACTGAAATTATACAATAAACTACCAGACAAAACTAAACAAAAGACTCAGACAACCTTTACAAAAGATGGTGAAAATATTATTATTAACAGTAGAATGTGAATTTTATAAGTAAAAATATTTTGTCAAATGTAATGGTTTATTAATGAAATTTAAATTTTAAAAAATATATTTAAAAAAAAATAATGTGTAAACGTGAGCAGAGGGAGAATATTATTATTACAGGATGTGTAAAGTGATCACTTAAAACAGGTGACAAGTCAGAAACCCTTTAAATGTCGTGTTTTCAAATGGTAAACTCAATTAAAAATAGGCTTGAAAGCCAATCGGATCTGAAATCAACAGATCTAAAAAAATATACTACGATTGATTGTTCCTTTTATACCTTTTAAATAATATATGATATGAATCAAGTTTTAATTATATTTATTATGAATCACATCTTGTTTTTTATTATATTTTTATTTAATCTCAATACAGGACTTTTATGGAGTTGAGAGAGTTGTCTACGTTTTTGTGAATGTTTTTTAATAAATTATTGTTTGTTGTTAAAATAAAAAATCTACAATAAGGTGTTACTTATTATAAATACGGGATTTGATAAACCTTACCTACCCTTCCTTTAAAAATATTATAGAAAATTAAAACTGAATACTTGAAAAATTGTTATTAAATATCAAATAATTGATACATCATTATAACTTTAAGAGTGGAATGCGGTAATTATAGAACAATCAAATATTTGCTTTACGAAACAGACAAAAAAAATTCTTGCTAAAAACCAAAAGCTTTTCTGCGCATTTGTCGATCTACAAAAAGCATTTGATAGAGTTGATAGAGAAAAATTATGGAAGGTGTTATCGGGTTCAGAGTGAGCGGATATCTGACACGGGCTATTGCTTATCTGTATAAAGACAGCACAGCATGTGCTAGGGTAAATGGGTCATACGCATAGTGGTTTGAAATTAATTGGCTCACCATGGCTGTTCAACGTATATATCGATAACTGCATGAAAGAATTGAAATGCTTAAGAATGGGAGCAAAACAGGTAGAGGAATTTATGTATCTGGAAAGTATGTTTACAAGGGATGGAACGACTGAAATATATTGAAAGGAGAGTGAGTGCCGGTAACAGGGTGAACGTTACACTTAAATCAACCTTGGCAAATAAATGTTTTTCGCGAGAAGCAAAATTAGCAGTTCAAATGGAGTCCTTGTCCCGACTTTGATGTATGGGAGCGAAGTATGGTCTTGGAAAAACAGGGATGAAAGTAGGCTGAATGTTGTCGAAATGCGTTCTCTCGGGCAAATTTGTGGTAAAACAATGAATGGACAGCGTAAAAATGGCTAAAAATATTTACAATGCAAATGTCGATAGATGCAGAAATAGAGGAAGACCGAGAAAGACATGGCATGACCAAATCTAACAAATATTTGAAAATAAACATGTCTTAAGTCGGAAAATTAAGCGCGTTTGCATGAGAAGTATGAATGTGTAAGAAGCGAGATATGTATACAAAGATAGAGTGATGAGGCGTTCTATTATCTCTGCCTACCCTTACTGGGAAACGGCGAGATGGTTTGTTGTTGTTGTTATTGTCATTTCAACCTATTTTGAAAGATGCCCAAACACGATATATATAACATATATATATATATTAGTGAGGGACAAAAATCAAATGAGCAATCGCAATCCTATCTTTAATTAGATACCCTAGACACCTCACCGTTACCACACCATAATGTTACAACTTGCATATATCTTGGTACGGGTCTACCTACACAGATAGATGCAACAATAAAATAATATTGGAAATATACAGAGAACATTGTACTCTTAGGGTTGATAAATAAATAAAAGTTATGTAAATACGTATTGTATTTATATTATTTTGAAAAAGTAATTTGATTTTTTCTCATGCCCAATACAGGTTATTAAAATGATTATTTATTAAGATTAATTATATTCACAATTTTCACAAACTAATGTCTGTTTGATACTCAAAAAGCTTTAAACATTTTATTAATGAGTATCTTCCTATTTTGTATTTATTATTTTACTATGAATCATAATTATATCGCTTTAATTATAACTTCATTTTATTTTTAATTCAACCTCTTGTTATGACGATTTTATCTCAAACATCCGCAAAAACTCACCACATTTTTAATGTGATAAATATTTTATATCAGCAATAAACTGATTCACATTAACATAAATGGCAAAATGTTTATTATAGGTATTTATTAATTTTTAGGTAAAATGGGTAT
Organism: Micrasema longulum; assembly: GCF_059751315.1. Classification (NCBI taxonomy): domain Eukaryota; kingdom Metazoa; phylum Arthropoda; class Insecta; order Trichoptera; family Brachycentridae; genus Micrasema; species Micrasema longulum. Next base: position 584,009 of record NW_028277415.1, read on the forward strand.
TTTTTTTTTTTGCCAAACGCGTAGAATAAATATTACAACTTTGTTTTCGTGTTCGGATCATACATTTTTTTTTTTTTTTATGAAAAATTTGACGTTTAAACTTTATGGGGATGGTAACTGTTACACATTTTGTAAAATGATGTCTTTAACGAGACAAAAACAGCCCATAAATCCTATAGTGGCAATAACTTCTCAAATGTTTTGGGAAAAAAAACTTTTTAAATTCTCATGATTTGAATCTGTTCAACGGCGTTATTTTTGTTTTATTGTGATGCATGCATTTTACCATTGTATTTTGACTTACCTTAAAAGCAGTACTCCGTGGTTCTGTTCCTGACGCGGTCGATGCCGATCAAAATAAGTCCAAAAACTAAAACTCCAGCGACTACGAATATAATGTTCCAAGAGTTGTCCCTAAACCAAAAAATGAACATATAATAATGACAATTAAAGGTTTTTTTTACAATAACTGAACTCGGAATGATTTTTCATTAACTGAAAAAAACATCCTGTCTTAAAAATTTATTTAATATTTGGATTGTTTTGAATAAATAATTGCAAAATACGGAAAACGTGTTTTTTAATATTGTGTTTAAATTAATCAAAATGTACAGTAAATGTTTAATACATAACGTTTTTGCATTTAATGAGAAAATACTCAAATTCCAGTTATGCATTTTTACTAAAAAAACCCTTTAATAAGTTTGTTGGTCGTTAAATTTTTTTTTTTATTAATTTCGTTTCATTGGGGGAATAAAAATTGGTGAAAAAATTCAGGGAAAAATCTCTGAAGAGTTTTTTTATTTTTTTATACAACCACCTTTTGAGAGGAAACTTTTCCGAAATATTATTAGCAATAGCGTTAAACCGTTAAACGTACTTTTTTGTTTTCATTAGTTCGATAGCAAAATGAAAAATACAATTTAATTTCAACCCCAAGTTGTTATTTTTTTTTTTTTTTATATTTTGTTTATATTATAATTCATTAAAACTCACCTTGGATATTTAATTCCATCAGTCACATTCGATATATGAGGCGTTTCCACGAATGAGCAATTTTCTTCGCACGCTCGATTACAAGTTCCATTTAGTAACGAGAATCCAACAAAACACTCGCAAGTGTCAGGAGCGACGCATACACCATTTCGACAAGGTTTCGAACAATACGGCTTACAAGAAAAACGGTTTTCACCATCAAAGGCAAATCCTTCTTTACACGCGCAACTATCTGGAGCAATACACGTTCCGTTAACGCAATCATGATTGCAAAAGGGTTGACAATTATATGGATCTGTCATGTTGCTAAAGTATCCGTCAAAACAAGTACATTTATCTGGAGCCGAACAAAAGCCATGTGTACATTTTGCAGAACAAAATGGGTTGCAGATATATTTATTGTTTTTGTCTCGCACGTATCCCAAATTGCACGAGCATGTCTCTGGAGCTGTGCACGTCCCGAATGAGCAAAGCGCTGAACATTTTGGTACGCATACGTTGGGCATTGTTTCAGATTGGACGTAACCATGATGACATGTACAAACATTTGGCGAAGAGCAGAAACTATGAACACAGGGTTGCTTACATTGAAGTACACAAGATGAATTATTAAAAGGATCGGGTAAATAATTTTCCAAACAGGTGCAAACTCCAGGTGAAGTGCATATTCCGTTTTTACAAGTTGAACAAACTGGATCACATTTATAATTTAAAGTGATATTATTCTTGTATCCAACCAAACATTTGCATGTCTCTGTAGTGACACAAATTCCATTTTCACAATGATTGGAACACATTGGTTTACATGCATTCCATATATTAGTGACAAATTCGTGCGATTCGTTACATTCGCATGTATCAGGACTGTTTGGGAATCCATTAGTACAATTTGGAATACACATCATTTGATTCTCTGTATCTAAAGCGAACCCTTCGTTACAACTGCAGCGATCGGGACCGATGCAGACTCCATTACGACAGCCGCTTTTACAGACCGGTTCGCATAAGAGAGAGTTATTATCAGGATGTTCATAACCAGGATCGCATGTACAATAATCTGGCATTGTACATATTCCGTTAAAGCAAGATGTACTGCAATAAGGTATGCAAAGATTGTTTGAAGGAAATCCAGGATACGCTATGAAACCTTCGTCACAAACACACATATCTGGTTCTACACAATGGCCATTTTCACACGGAAGACGACATATCGGATGACACAAGAAGAGGTTGAACGTATCAAGTTCATGTCCAAACCCACACGAACATATCTCCTCAGAGGTACAAACAGAGTTCACGCATGGTTGAGAGCATAATGGTTCACAGTGTGATGTGCTGTTTAAGCTAAACTTGTACTCCGAATTACAACTACAGTTGTTGGGTGAGATACATTCGCCGTTCTCGCAATCTGGGTCGCACTGTGGCGTGCATGTATACTTGTCGAGAGGATCAATACTAAAACCGGGAAGGCAGGTGCATTCATTAGGCTTAAAACAAATGCCATTAGTGCACTTAACAGTGCAATTATTTGGTAAGCATTTGTTTTCAATCAGTTCATATCCTACATCGCAAGAACATTTGTTAGGAGCTATGCAAAACCCATTTTCGCACGCGTTAGGACAATATGGAATACATTTTAAACTATTTGTATCATTTCTTACATATCCATATAGACACGAGCAAACATTAGGTTTAGAACATATCCCATTAGAACATGGCTGGAGACACACGGGAGTACATACATGCATTATACTGTCTAAAAAGTATCCATTGCAGCAATTTTTTACATACTTTTCAACGCGATATGTCTGAAAAATAAAACAGAATAAATTAACGACATTTCAAAAGAAAATCGTATTTTAAGGAAAACATTTCATTAATAAATAAATCAAATTATTCTCATCACTATTTATTTATTCACACCTAGTGGTGCATGGGGCACTTGATCGGTACATCAAACTTGATAATTAATTACATTATGACAGATTGATCATTTTACGCTTTCGCTGTACGTAAATACTATAAAATACTGCTGTAAAAATACACTTTTAAAAAAAAAATTGCAACCTTGTGGGAATAGAATCCGAGATCTCATGCATGGTAGCAAAATATGCTAACCACTGGACTACAAGGCAGACGTCAAATACACTACTAAAACAATATCATTCTCCCGGGGGTAAAGCCGTGCCTTGACTAGAATGTATACTTGTACATTCTATACATAAAGTATACGGGCCTTGAAAGCATTTGACACCGTTAACCACAGAATCTTATTGAAACAACATTGTAAAACTGGTATTAAAAATGACTGGTATTGTTTTTGAAAGTTACTTATTAAATCGACTTTGAATAACTAAGATTGGAACAATTATAAGTAAAACTTATACTGTGATACATGGAGTCCCACAGGGAACAGTTCTTAGCCCTTTATTGTTCTTAATTTATGTAAACGGTTTTTGTAATATTGATATTCCTGGTTAGCTATTTTTTCATGCCGATGATTCCGCAATAATTGTGTAAGGTAAATCCTGGGAAGAGTCTGCCATAAAACTCAATAAATGTACAACAGTAACTAAATCAGAATCTCCTTTCTCTTAATTGGGAACAAACTTTCTTCATACCTTTTTACAATTCCAAATCGCCAGCCCCTTCTTCAAACCTAAACATTATGTTTCACAATAAATTCTGTTACTTTGATTTATGTTATAACTTTAAAAGTTGTATTACTTGAATTATTCAGAGTGATAACAAAAAAATCCTTTCTAAATCACTTAAAACTCTGCCAGTACAAGGAATTTTGTGGTTCTGCATCATTTTAGAGCAGTATAATTTTAATATTTTTACAATTGATCGAAATCATAATCATAACATTCGTTTTACTTATAATGATGGTTTAGTGATCCCTAAAATAAGTAATAAGTATGGCAGTAGAGCATTAAATTATAGTGTACCTTACATTTTTAATTTAGTGCCTACTGACCTTTAATTTAATAATATATGTAACCAAAAAAAATTTAGAAATAAGCTGCTTAATTGGGAGTTTTTATATTAATTGTATATAAATAATGTGTTCAATTTTGATTTCTTTTAACATTGGTTTTTTTCATGATATAAGCATTTGTTTTTCTTATTATTTTTTTTTCTTTTTTTGATTGAGCGTATACAGCCAAACGACTGCTCTATATTTGACTGTAATTATTCATGTTAACATATTTATTTTAAAGTAGGATAAATATGTACTAAGGTAAACATCACCAACAAGCCACAACAAGTGGCTTGGTGAGGTGTTTGTTTTTATTAGATGTATTTCTTGTTTATGGATCTTAATTTTTATCCATATATACTTTTTATTTCAATAAAAAAAATAAACAAAATAACTGTGAAACAAAAAAAGGAATAACGTAAGTCAACTTAAACGGACTTTGAATTAAATTGAGATATTTGACCAATGTTTTCAAACATTTAACTAGTTATGTTCATTTAAACACTGGCAAAATGATTTATTACGCTTTTGTGCAGTCTCTTATTTTAAGAATAATTGGATGGGGAGGAGCTAATAGTATTCATAACAAGTCTTTAGAAACCGTACAAAAACTAACTAATTATTAAAATTATACAACAATCTCAATAAATCAAACGACCTTACTGGAATATTTAAGGATCATTTAATTGATGTATTAACATTAACTGAAACTTGACACGAGGACTATAACTCCATTACGCTGAGACAACTCCATAGTGTAGGATTTAATATTGTTGAGGAATCAATAAAATCAACAATAGATGTTCTCAAAAAGAAAAACAGCATTTCATGGACAAATTGCGGTGGAAACATCTGGGGTACCTGCAAGTGGCAGCGACGACTCGGTCTTCAAGCAGAAATGTACACGTTCAGTACACAATAGTGCAGAGACACCATTAGTTTTAAGTTTATGACTGCTAGAATGATAAGTGACAGTTGTGGATTTTAGTGTTAAGATACTTTGTAAATATTTATATTGTAAGTCTTAGGAATAATTTATTTAAGTCATTTATACTATTATAGTTTATCTGTAAAATTAAGTATTAAGGTAGTATAGTACGAGGGGTAGCATAATCAATATTAAGTAAGCAAGTAGAACGGGAGGATGCTTATGACAAACTTCGATGAGACTCGCAACCCATCAAGTTGCTCCTCCCTGGGGCGCACAGAGAAGGATTAAACTTTTTTTCTTTTTCATAGGAGGGGGGGCACGATTTCGCCAACCCGCTCTAAAAACTGTTTTAACTTTTTTTTTAGGAATTAGTTTATTACCAGCCTGAGACGGCCCGACAGTTTTACCGCACTATTCCTTGAGCGGCGGAAAAAAGGCGGTGGCTGGCTTCTGGTAGTGTCATAAAAATTGCCAATTTTTCAAAATGTTTAAGAACCAGTAGAATTTTCATTGAATTCGGCAGATCCCAAAAGCGAAAGATTTACAAAAAAATAATTCGACAACGCACCTGGCGACGACTTTAAAACGAAAATTCATTAATCTGTTACTTCTGGCTTCTGATGCTGCTAAAAACTGGAAGCAGTTTTATATTGCCGCGCTGGCCTGATTCCTCGTTTTCGTGGAGAGGGGAAGTCAATTGTAGAATTCCCATTGAATTCAATAGATCGGTAGATTGCTCCCAAAATCGGTAGAGTGGGCAACGCTGCTGGCAATGAATATACTCTCAAACAAAGCTGACAAGTGGAGAGTTCGGGGCTTAGTTCGCAAGAAAGTTAAATATTTTTTATTACGCACTTACCTCCAATCTTGATTTATATCTTGGCACATATCGTGTCATAACTTGGCAGTTAGGAGTTACTTTTTTACAATTTATATCTGTGTACGGTTCTAACACCCTCTGGGTGAAAATTTTTCTTCTATGACTAATCAATCTGGAACACATAATTACAAATCTGATAAAATCATAATTCAAGCACTTACTTTACGGTAGTACATCTTCAACAATTTACATACATAAAGATTGTTTTTCGTTTTTTTTAAATTAATTTTTAATATTAACTCTTACTTAATTAACCCTTACATTTTACCAAAATAATTTATAATTTTTTAGTCCTTCTCTGTTGTTGATAATAGTATTATTATTGTTTAAAACGTAATTTCATACGTATATGGAAGGTGTTATTGAAAAATATGTTAAGTCTTAAAATCGAAAAAATTGAGTTAGTATTAGAATCGTGATTCAAAAGTGATATTTTTACTTTGAAACAAATAAATTGATGAGTTGAAACTTAAAAATTACCTGCAATGGCTTGATGCGTCAACCAAAAACCATTCAATTGGACTAAAAACCATATAACATTGTTTTATGATCTTAACGTATTGTTGCGTGTGGAGGAGACGGTTTAATCATAAATTTGAGGGACTGTATGGCGAACTCAACATTGCACAATTCATCAAAATAAGAAGATTACAATGGTTGGGCCACGTGCACATAATGAATGATAACCGCACCCCAAAAAAGATTCTTTATATCACTCCGGAAGGCAGACGAAGCAGAGGCAGACCAAAATTAAGATGGCTGGATAATGTAGAAAGCGACATTGGAGCGATTGGCCTGACGAACTGGAGAAGAGCCGCGGGGTGCAGGGACGAATGGAGACAAATTCTGGAGGAGGCCAGGGCCCACAACGGGCGCCAATGATGATAGCGTATTGTTGCGAATTAAGATGAATGGCTAATATAACAACAATATTGTCAAAATGTGTTAACCCCGCAATACACCTTTTTTTGCCAGAATTGCCGACAAGTTGTTTATTATTTTGTTTATTACAAAAAGTTAGCTGTCGTTTGTATGGGGATTCATACCAAACGAGAAGCTATATTTTTTTTCCGCAATTTTTTTCATCACAATAAAATATATTAAATTGATAAATTTACATTTTAAAAAGATATAAAAATTATAAATTTATACATGTTTTTTGTTTTGGGAAGTATTATTAATATTTTTGCTTTAGTGTTATTACAGAGGATCTAGTTTTAAGGTGTTATCTAAAAATGTGGTATCCCACATATTTGTTAAATCCTGTAACGGTAAAGGACTGATTTAAAAAATAAAAAAAAAATTGAAAATTTTAAAAGTAAAAGAACTTACGGTGTATTTCCACAAACCCCTTCTTCTTGACAACTTATTTCACAAACAAAAGGGATCAAAATTAAAACAATTACGCATTTCATTAACGTTCTTTTAACAAAGAAATTAACACGGTCCATTTTTGTTTGACGAACTTTTTCGAGATTCGACAGTGACCGAAAATCACTTCAGATATTTTTAATATTGTGTAATCCGGATATTCGGTTTCATCGTGCAAAAACCATGAATAATACATTACTGTAAGAATTATTCTGGGTGAGTGTTATTGCGACAACTGTGATAATGTTCCCAGTGACGTGCGCAAATTTTCAGTAAAAGTTCTGATATACTCGTAATTAGCTAATTGCTAATAGACTCCGCAAGCATGGAAAATGAATCACAGAAAAACCGATGTTATTTGTTACATTTTATTTTATTTTATTTTATTTATTTAGAATACAAACAGATTTACGTGTTAAATGTTTATTCATAGAGACTATTAAAAATGTATATATAAATACATCGTAAGATCTACTATCCAAAAACATGTATTTACTTGTAATTGTAATAGAACAAAGCGACGCGCGACGGTTTAAACTGTATAAAAAATAAAATAATGAGTAATTAAAACAATGTTATTGATATAAATTAAAATAAAAGAAATAGCAACAAAACAAGGTAGTGGGAAAGAAAAAGAAGGAATGTAGGGAGTGGTGGAGAATGAATGAAGGAAACTAGGAGTGCGAAATAGCATTTGATTTGATGACGAGAAATAAAGAGCAAAAAACGACAAAACGTCCATTCTCTGATATTCAGAATCAGTTTGTTCTCTTTTGTACCTATTATATAGAGTGGTGGTAAAAAAAATGTAACAGCTGTTTTTAAACTGTCACCCTTCCAAAACACTTAAAACAGTTTCACAAAAATAAATGAAATCATTAAAAAATACAACTAAATCACAAAGCGCAGAAGTAAATACAAAAATACATTTCGCTTAGTGCGAACAATTCAACGCCCCGCCGCACTCCGTACCGCACTTCACCCTTCAACTTCAAATCTTTATCCATATTTTTTATAAAAACTTTTATTAGCATAAAAAACAATACAAATAATAAAAAAAAGGAACCCTTAAGGTTGAACTTGCCAAATAAGAGTCTGGCTCTTGTGCTTGGCAAGTTAACAAAATAATATAAAAAACAAACACAAATGCAAAACATAATAATACAATTAATATAAATTTTAACAATTTTAAAAATTGAGAAAATTTAACAATTTTAAAAAATAAATAAAAACACAAAATTAATAAATTGATATACACGGGCACATATATACATACATCTTTATTTTGAAAATATGGTTAATGTCAATTATGTCAGAAAGCTTTTGTTTAATTTATCCTTAAATTTACCTACCTCTTCGTAATGTTATCACACAAAGAAGAAGTACATATACATATACGCACGAAATCTCCCCGGCTTATTGTCACTCCACCCCTCACCCGCGCAGTTCTATGACTTTGTGCATCCTTTTTCTGTTTCTTAAAATATATCTTAAACAGCACGAATCGTTAGTCGTTACCGTTATACAAATAACACCGAAAACTGAAGGTGTTTCCTTATCGAATTCGGCAGATCCCAAAAGCGACAGATTTACCAAAAAATAATTCGACAACGCTCCTGGCGACGACTTTAAAACGAAAATTCATTAATCTGTTACTTCTGGCTTCTGATGCTGCCAAAAACTGGAAGCAGTTTTACCATGGAATGGAAGCATTTCAACCGCAAACAGGATTTATAAGCTGAATGCATCTCACAATAATCCATCAGAGAGTTAAGTGACATTAACGACTTTCTTTATTAATGTTCATGCACCTATGTGGTTCAATATAAAAACAAAACCATCGAGCATTTATAGTTCGCATGCAGCATTTGAACAAGCTGTTCGCTTTATCTCGTTATTTGATCAGTAAAATTAAATGAGTAATTATTATGACCCAGTCGAAAAAAAACTGACCTCGTATCCTGAGAATGTTCTTTTATCAGAGCTAATTGACGAGAGAAGACACGAACTACAATTGCAACAGGTATCCGAATATTCTAATTACCGGAATGTGATATTTGTGCAATCGGTTATCAACCCTAATCTGAATAATCAATATTAATCTGACAGAGCCTCGAATGACTGAACAATTTACATATAATATGATTTCAGAAGGAGACACATCAATAATTGTTCAGGACGCCATACTATCTTCCATCATGGGGGTTCCTGTCACAGTCAAGCCACACGAATTGTAAAAATAGTAAAAGAAGCAGTTCCTGTCTGCAGAAACCAAAAAAAAACAGGTTTATCAAAAAACGATATAAATCAAGAATTTTTTTTCCAGTGTTATAACACGAGTAAGACCCGTTAACTGGAATTTTGATGTATTTTATAACATAAAAAATCTGAAACTGCTCAATACATATTATTTTTTAAAAGTGCATCCATTTTTCTTATGTTTAATCTTCGTAATAAATACTAAAAAAATATTTATATACCAAAAAAAAATTTTACAGTTATAATACCTAAACTTCAACAGTTTCGCGGCAAATTTTATCGTAAAAACATTTTTTTAACAATATTTTCAGTTTGTCTAAATGTTTGTAGACAAAAGATTACATTTTACCCACTAGGTAACTTCAATAAAATAAACAGATGGAAGAATCATAGATAGAAACATGAATGTTGAAACATGGTGAATGTAACACAGTTTGTAAAGTGGCCACTTAAACCAACCAATGACAGGTGAGAAGCCCTGTAAATACCTGGACTTTCATATTCTTTCTGTAAGGCGTTCTCCATCTCTGTTATAATTTGTTAATTTATTTTTTTTGTTTATTTTTGCCTTAATCCGTAGGCCATCGAACATCTTTTCCGCATGAGCCGTTTTGAATTTCCAAAAAACTTTCAATCAAACCACCTTAATAGACATTAGTTTTGATTAAATTATTTTGCAAATTTTCAAAAGTAAATCTCACAATTAATATTTTACGGCCCTGGTAGTACGTTTGGTAATGAACGCGCATGAAAACTTAATCTTTTTAAAAATACTGACGTATTCTTTTTTGAAATTATTATTATCTAGTTATTTTCAAGTTAACTGTGTCATATTTATATTTAGACATAAGATTTTCCCATGGTTATTGTTATCTTTTATTTAAAGATGTTATGTTTCTTTTTACTTTTTGTTTTTTGTATTATATGTTCACTATTTTTTTTAGTTTTAATTATTCTATTATTTCATACTATGTACTACATGTTTATTGTGCACTGCTGTGATTATTTCTGTAAAATGTTATTTTTATGTATAGTATAGATGTATAAATAAATATGTGCTACAAACTTTTTAATAATTAAAAAGGAATGGCCCGCGCTCAGACGCTGTAGTCTTTGTGGGCATTTTTTCCAATTCATGTTATAGCTTAATTTTAAGATATATTTTTCTAAAGTGTATTTTTGTAATTGTATTTTTATGTAAATAATATGTGTATGGAAAAATAAAATATAAAAATAATAATTTAAAAATAAAAGTTGTACAGCGCTGTTCTGGGCTATAGTTCAGACGATTGAGTAACATTTTACTACATTTTACCAACTTTTGTACGACCAATGTTATAAAATATAACTGAAACCGGGATTTTTTTTCATTAAAGATAGTCGATGAAATACAACACTTAATGTTAATCAACATATTTAAGAATATGAGAACACGAGATTCCTATACATTAAAAACAATCGATGGCAATATCTGAATGAAAGTGAATATAAAAAATCGCCCAGCATTACTTTTATTACCAAAAAGGGACAGAAGACAAAAAAATATTAATTATTCCGACGTAAGAGGGTTAAAAATATTCATTATAGAGGGGGTACGGAGCATGACGATGGGCAACTGATTTATTTGTGTATTAAAATTTGACTAACCTTTCCCTTGCTAAGCATCCAAAAATTACACATGATCCGAACGGGGGGACCAAACGACCCCAGCGCCTCCTTGTAAATGGCGCCAGGAAAATAAAGCGTTGAAAGTGTTTATGACCGTGCAATAATTTATTCATGTTTTCGCTTACGCATATTTTACTAAATCGTGTATTTTATTCATTTTTGTTAGTTTGCCGAATGCTTATGTACATAAAATGAAATTGACCTTTGTATTATTGACGTCTTTTTTGTTTTAATATAAAAAAACAACTATTTAAAAATTTAAAAACTAAAACAGGAAAATGCTAAAATCTATCTATTAATTTCACGATTGCAAAAAATATACGGCAAATAGCTTTAATAAAACTTAAGTTATCGAATTAAAATCGGTCTATGGGGGATTCGAATCTTCCCCTTCGGTCCGGCTAGGTTAATTATACAAATAAATGACGGTTGTGCAAGAAAATCGTTTTTTAGCTCCAAAAGTGTTCAATTTTTGTAGAAACAAAAACAAATAAGCAGCAAAGAAAAACCATTAAAATCATCATTATTTGCATACTGAAAATCAATTACTAATCTCTTACAAAATACTGCAATTCTGTATGTTATTTTTTCTTTCTTTTTATTATTTCATTAGAATCCTGGGAAAATCAACATCAAATATGTAGATTAATATTCAGTTAAAAATACTCGGTACACTTTCACTTATTTATTTGACCTATTACCGTTTTCACCCTCTAATAGACCAGTCTGAAGATGCCCATTAGAGGGTCTAATTGGTCATACTGGTACCAAGTACTTTTAATTGGTAACTCATAGTTAAATAAAAGTTATTATATCACTATGATGAATTGTCAATAAATAAATTCATTTAAACTAGTTTTACATTCCTGAACTGGATCTGGAGCGTAAAACCGATCATCTTGCTTTCAATTGGAGCACCAATACATGTCCTGTGATAATGATTATTATTATTTACCAAATTGATTTTTAACTTTAGGATTTCTTTCATTCAATAAGTGATTTTCTGTACATAAAAAACTACTATTAATTTTCAAAATGCAATTTACAAAATAAAATCCAGCTTACCAAATATAAGTTCCAGTACATCAGACTGAGCTGACCAGAGGACAATTCTAATGAATTTAAAAATTAAATTGTATTATATAGATAGTATAGATACACTGAATGTAAATGCGTTTATTGAATATTTAAATAACAATACAAATAAAATGAAATAAGTAATAAAAAAAATACCTAGCATTCCATTAATAATGTTCACAGAAGTTAGCATTTACAAGTAACTTTTAAAATATTTTTTTGATGCACAGAATTACACAACAGTCTTCAACACTTGTTCATTTTTCACAATGGGTGTCCGAAATAACTCTGTATTATTTTGTTATAATTTATAACTACCCACCTGTACAATCTAACTTGTCTTCCTCCTCGTGCCATTTTCATAAAAATATGTCTACCTACCGGAACGGACAGCCAGTAACTCGATAAATCTACAAGAGTGACATGTTTCTAAGCTTTTTTTATTAGTATAACTGTACCATTGTCGACCAGGCAAGACCTCCAGCTTATTCAAAAATCTGTGCCAGCCTCATCTCATTCTCAGGACCACAGCAGGTTAGTGGAGTTGGCAACTTTCCGTAATTCAATCCGCTCTTATCCTCACGAGAAGAGGAATTGCCGTACAAACTTGTTTGACCCCTGACAGAAAGTATAATACGTAATAATTAGTTCATGACATTGATCTTTCAAATAAATAAATGGTTGTTTAACGTCTCAGAATTAATTCAAACGTAATTATTGGGGTGAAGAAAAATACACGTATTCAACAAATTATAATAATAATTGTTGGTTAACTTAAACAGCGCCAATTTTGTAAAAAAATTACTATAGAGGCGCTGTATAACTTTGTACTTATATTGTGAACCTCATCATCGAACAACTCTCATGTTGTGAACCTAACTAAGCTAAAACAATATATTTATCAAATTTTAAAATATATTAAATACTACACTTTATTGATAGATTTTTCTTGTCGTTGATAGCTGATTATTTCAATTTACACAAAAAAAATACACGCTTAAAATATCTATAAAAAATCTAAATGAAAAAGAAATACACTTAGGGAGAAATGGAGTCAATGTTAAAAATCTCAAGTCTACAAAAACGTAGAAATAACATTGACTCCATATTTATGTTTAATTTGCTGAATGGCTTAATTGATGTACCGTCGTTACTGGAACAAGTGGCATTCGATGTTCCGATCCGCCGTTCGCGAAATAATAATGTGCTGTTCCTCGATCAACACAGCACAAACTATGTCTTGCATGCACCAATGTCCCGATTGTGTCGTATTGTAAACTCGAGATAAGATCTGGACTTTTTTGGTGTAAGCTTTTATAGATTTAAAAATTCACTAAGATATACCGGATCTTGTCTTGAGGTAGTAATTTTTTTTTTGTACTAGCTTTAATTTTATTAAGTTGTATTTTATTTTATTAGTGCCTGTATTTATTATAAAAAATTGTATTTACCATCGTTAGAATGGACTGCATAAGTCCGTCAAATAAATAAATTTATAAGTAATATGTCTCCTAGTTTTACAGACATTTAAGCAGCAATCATAAGCAACATCATTGTTATACAATTGTGAATTAACCATGTGCTTATGATTTTAAAAGTAAATTTTATTGATTAATGGCATGTAAATACTAAGATCCACTGCTTAGTTTAAAAAACCAACCGCTAGTTTTATTGCTCTCAAGATGTCGTCAAACTGGGCACATGCGTTTATATCCAATATCAAAAACATTTTTTACTTTGTGGTATGACATTTTACAGTATCATGCTTTTATTTTTCAAATTACAGCGAAGTCAAAAACATTAACTTATTTATATGAAAGTTTTTTTTATAAATTTCATTCATTTTCATCCTCTGTTATTTGCCCTTATTTCAGGTTCATAAAACTACAATATCCCATTTCATATGGGGTTAAAAAATACAGAATAATATATTTATTGTGTGAAGATGCATGAATAAATACACTATACGAGTATAATAATGAAAAAATATTATATTACAACAATACTTTATTTTTTAAATTAAATAATTCATTAAAATAGCAGTCTTATATTTAGGTAAAGATTAACGCTATGAGTTTTGTTTTAAATTTACTTACCCCATATAGATTTCCTATATACCCATATTGTTCAATGACTTTATCCTGTAGATATTTCTATACATATAATTTCAGGGGGTACGAAATTATCTACAAAACAGTGGGAAATATTTATATGTAGTATGCATATTTTTATTTTGTATTGTGTATTCTGTCCATTTTGTTGTAAAAAATACAAATTTAAAATATTTAAGCTTATTATCGAAAATTCTTGGTGAAATTTCATCGTAGTTTACTTTCAAAACGTATATTATGACAATTCATACCTCACAAACATCAATTAATAGCTTGAGAATAGATAATTTTAAGCAATCCATTGGTCAAAATAATAGAATCACCAGTGAAAAAAGATAAATAGATTATGAACATTTTATGTAGTTGAGTAAGGTTGTGATCCCGTGACAGTAATTAGTATTCGCTTCGGTCGGAGGTTCGAACCCCACTCTATCACAAATTGTTTTAATTTTTTGGTACGCCTATTAACGACTTTATAAAATAGCCTAAATTCAACATTTTTGTTTGAATTTTTAAGAAAGGCAATTTTTCGTTTTTGTAGGTAGAAGGCACAATTTAACACCATGTATCATTTTGTATAGAAGAAGGAAAAATGTTTTTTTTAGTATCACTCACGGACCCAAGGTCCCAGGTTCAAATTCCACTTTACCACAACTTAATTTCCATTTTTCCAGCACAAGTTATTTACGACTTTTAGAAAATGGTCTGAAAATTAAAATATTTGAGTTAATAATAAGAATTCAAGTATTTCTCCTTTCCCTTTAAAAAAAACAAAACGTATTGTTTTAAATAACCGTTTTTTATTTTATTCATAATTTTAAATACCCGTTTGGGTTGAGTACGTATTATTATCAAAAAGTAAAAAATATCTCTTTTGGTTACTCATAATATGAAAAGCACATGATGACTCTACGGACCTCATATGATTTTTAATTTGTCTATAATACTCGTATTATGATTCTTCAAAGACAGGTATATTTAAATGCTAACCATTTTTGCATGGTTTACGACATAAAGTTACCCGTATATAGGTTTCTATTGAAAACAGGTAAGTTTGTACCTGTACAATAAGATGTTATCATATGTCAACATACACAAAAAAATCAACATGGTGTCATAAATGTGCCTTCCTCCAGGTTAAAATTTAAAATATATATGTATCTTAAAAAACGTTGTTTTATACTAGTAAGCTTTTATAGGGTGATATATTTGTTTACACTATAGCCCTAACAAATGGCTGTTTCTGTGGATGAGTTATAGTTCGACTCTATGAAACTCTCGTTAGCAATAGACAATTCATCTATAATCTCTTTACTATCTTCTTCGAAATCGCTTTCGTCATCTTCTTTGTCAGAGAATTGTGTGGCTGTGTATAGCGGGTTACTCGTGAAATTCGCCATCTTACTGTTTATCCTACCCGTAGTCACAAATACGGAGTCGTAGTGCCAATCATCTGAAAATATATTAAAAGTTAGATAAATTTAATATTCTTAGGCCCAGTTGCACCAAAAAGTTAAAAGTTAAATAATTCTTTCATTTTCGTCCAAATGTAGAAGATGAATTGCACGAAAAAAGTTAAATAAAAACATCATATTTTAACGAAAACGAAACTTTTGTTGGTGCAACTGGGCCTGACACGTTCCATGTTAAGCAATTTATTAAAACTACAATCGAGTCTCGGACACTATGGTTCAGATAAGCCCCTGTAAATGGCGTAAATGCAGAATATGAAGAAATATAGGGAAAGACCTAAGCCGGATTCACACTTTAATATAAAAATCGTAGGACAGGAAAGCGAATACCCCCATTCACAGTTAGACGCAATTGGAGAAACTGAATATTAGACTTAACGGTTGATAAAATAAAATTCGAATAACCATTTGTGAATTTTACTCGAGTGCAGCGACCGTTTGTGTTGTACTGGGATACGCGCACAACTGGCGACAAGTCCAAGTGAGTGAAGTTTGTCAAATTTTCAACGGCCCGAAACTAATTGGAATTTGTGGAGTTCAGTGATCGCAAACCAAGAACCGAGAAGAAGATTATATGAGGGGGTTAAATGCAAAACCGCCACTGTGCATGATCACTGTTTCTCGGAAGAACAACTAAACTGGAAGCAAAAATACTATTTCTTTTAAGTTCAATGTGCAAATTGTGCATGGTATAACAGTAAGCAAAAAGATCATTCGTTTTAAGATAAATGTATACATTTTACTTAAAAGACAAGGTCATTTGCCAAAAGCTATTGCAACAAAAATAACTGCAATCTAACATGTCCAGTACTTGATACAACAGATAAAATTAAATATCTTGTTGTATACATATACCAAAACATAAAATGGAAAGACCATATTAGTGAACTAGTTAAACGTATTAGATAATGTATATACATATTTAATAGATTAAGAAATATTTTAAAAATCAAGAATTTTAAAATAGCTTTTTACTCAATGTACAATCTTTGTTACAATATGGTATTGTAGGATGGGGTGGTGCATATGCCAATATATTAAACCCCTTTTAAAATAGTACAAAAATTAATTATTAAAGTAACTCTGAAGAAATCCTTAATATTTAATACGGAAAGTGTATAAAAATATTTAAACTTCATACAGTAGACACTCTATAAAATAAATTCTATCATACAAATTTATAAAGAAGAAAAAATAAAAGAATTTGAGATGAATAAGTCACTCAGATATCAACATAATATTAAAATTCCTAAATTCCACACAAGTCATGGTCAAAATTGCTTTGTCTGTAAAGGTGTAAAAAATTATAACAATCTTCCTAATGAACTAAAAACTATTAAAAATAATATATAAATAATTAAATTTAAAGTAAATCTAAAGAAATTATTTGAACACGTGTAAAAACTGCATTTAATTTTAATTAGTATGAATGTACTTTTGTTTTATGTTTTTTTATTTAAATATCCTATGTTTTTTTTCTCATGTACTTATATTTAAAATTATATAAACTCTTATAAATAAACAACTACAACAGGGTAAGTCACTCTCCAAGCACAAGAGTTATTCTCTGTTTTTGGAGAGTTACAGTGATAACATTTACTAGATGTTTAAAATCAGATATGTATAGAATTTTTAAAAAAACATGTATCTTTCATGAAATTTATTAATAAAAAAATATATATTTACTTCAAAAAAGTAAATGGAAATGAATGTTAACTGAAGAGGTACTTCGATAAAGGTTACGAGACGCAAAAAATATGATACGTCAAAACCATAACGTTTCAACATTTCAAGACATAAGAACTAATTTGTTGAGAAGATGAAGACTGTGCATAAAAGCTCGTGGGAATAACTTTGAAAATTTACTAAAAAAATAAATGCATCTCAACCAAAAAAATATTTTACTGTATTACTATTTACTATTACAAGTAATTTATTATTGCCAAAAGCACCTATTTTTCGTTTTTTGAGTTACCGTATTTGAATTACCATACCGTATTAATTGCCCATACCGTATTTTTTTAAGAAATCGCATCCTCTGATCTTTTATTGATATAAAGAAAAAAAAATCTGTGGTAAGGACTACTTTTTTTAGAATTATGCGAGAGTTTATTTGTTCTTAAAGCTTTTTGAAATACTATGTGACTTTTTACACCTGATATTTAAAAGAATATCAGTGTCGGCGTCTCCGATACACTATTGAAAAAAAACTACAATTCAATAAATAATAATAATGAAATAATACTTCCGATTGAACGACACGTTTTATTTTTTTTCTCCAATAACATATTTAATATTCAACAAATGAAGAATTTTTTATTTATTTTTTATTAACATATTACCCGAAAAAAAATTCAGGTGACAGTTGACAATTCATTGAACACATTTGCCTTTTTTTACAGCCTTTGGGGTGTTCCCCACATTTTTATTACGTCAAGTATCTGGCCACCCTGTATATTAGTGAGGGACAAAAATCAAATAAGCAAACGGAATTACATTCACAATTTTCTCAAACTAATGCTTGTTTGACTTTCGAAACGCAGTTAACATTTTATAAATGAGTACCTACTTATTTGAGCATGTATTATTCGACTATGAATCATAATTTCATATTATATCTCTTTAATGACTTCATTTTATTTTGAATTCAACCTCCTGTTGTTACGATTTTATCTCAAACATCCGTCCAAATTTCGAAACACGTGTTTTTAACACAGCGATTTCAAGTTAGTAACCACATTTTTTATTTGATAAATATTTTATATCAGCCTTAAACTACATAATTCACATTGACATAAATGGCAAAGTATTTATTCCATTTATAGGTAAAATTAGTCATTTATTTATTATTTGTCAAACACATTTTATAAATATTACAATAGCGTTTTCGTGTCCAGATCGAACATTTTTTTTATAATTTGTGAAAAAACAGGATGTTCAAACTTAATGGGAATGGTAAATGTTACACATTTTTTAAAATGATGTCTTTGACCAGGCAAAGACAGCCCATAAACCCTATAATTGCAAAGACTTCTCAAATGCTTTGGTAATAAAAACTTTTTAAATCCTAATGATCTGAATCTGTTCAACGGCGTTATTTTTGTTTTATTGTGATGCGTGTATTTTACTGTTGTATTTTAACTTACCCTCTAAGCAGTACTCCGTGGTTCTGTTCCTGACGCGGTCTATGCCGATCAAAATAAGTCCAAAAACTAAAACTCCAGCTACCACGAAAATAATGTTCCAAGAATCGTCTATAAACCTGAAAATGTACAAAAAATTATAACAATTGAAGGATTTTTTTACAAAAACTGTATAACTGAAACTGAAATGTTTTCTCACTAAATGAAAAAAAAACTGTTTTTTTTTTTTTTTTAATATTTTGATTTTTTTAAAGACAGTATTGTATAATACGGAAAACATGTTTTTGAATATTATATTTAGAACAATTAAAATATTTAATAAATTTTTGACAGAGAATGTTTTTTGCGGTTTATGGGAAAATATTCAAATTCCCGTTACGTATTTTTTGTAAAAAAAACCCTTCAATCAGTTTGTTGGTAAGACCACCAACAAACTAATTTAAATATTTTTATGACTGAAACATTTTCTTTATTAGTTCGGTTTCATTCGGGGAATATAAATTGAGGGGAAAATGATGTGAAAAATCTCAGCTATTTTTGTTCCAACAAAAGTTTAGGAGGAAACTTTTCCGAAATATTATTAGCTATAGCGTTAAACGTCCTTTTTTTATTTCATTGGTACGATAACAAAATAAAAATATATAATACAATTCCATCCCCATTATGAAAGACAATATCGTTTTGTAAAAACAAAACACATTTTACGTATGAAAAATTCATTTATACTAACCTTTGATAATTAATTCCAGCAGTCAAAACCAACATATGAGGCGTTTGACTGTGTGAGCAATTTTTTCCACTAAACCCTTCGTAGCAGATACACATCCCATTACTATAATAGCCTCCTAAACATTCGCATACTTCAGGTGCTACGCAAGATTCATTGGCACACGGGAGGCTACATATTGGAACACAATTCAACCCGCTACTCGTTTCTGCGTAACCTTCTTTACAAACACAATTTCCTGGTTTTAAACAAACTCCATAATAGCATCCAATGCATTCTGGTAAACAAGGCATTTCAGGATCTTTTGTCGCAAAACCTTTGTGACATGTGCATGTTTCTGGTGAAGTACAAGTACCATTTCCACAAGATCTACTACACACTGGTTTGCAGGTAAATTTATCCATATAATCGATCTCATTATCTGTTTCGCATTTACACTTCTGCGCACAATTAGCTCCGACACAATTTTCTTCGCACGCTCGATTACAAGTTTCATTTAGTAAAGAAAATCCATCAAAACATTCGCAAGTGTCAGGAGCGACGCACGCACCATTTTGACAAGGTTTCGAACAATACGGCTTACAAGAAAAACGGTTTTCACCATCAAAGGCAAATCCTTCGTTACACGCGCAACTATCCGGAGCAATACACGTTCCGTTAACGCAATCATGTTTGCAAACGGGTTGACAATTATATGGATCTGTCATGTTGATCGAGTATCCGTCAAAACAAGTACATTTATCTGGAGCCGAACAATAGCCATGTGCACATTTTGCAGAACAAAATGGGTTGCAGATATATTTATTGTTTTTGTCTCGCACGTATCCCAAATTGCACGAGCATGTCTCTGGAGCTGTGCACGTCCCGAATGAGCAAAGCGCTGAACATTTTGGTACGCATACGTTGGGCATTGTTTCGGATTGGACGTAACCATGATGACACGTACAAACATTTGGCGAAGAGCAGAAACCATGAACACAGGGTTGCTTACATTGAGGTATACAAGATGAATTATTAAAAGGATCGGGTAAATAATTTTCCAAACAGGTGCAAACTCCAGGTGAAGTGCATATTCCGTTTTTACAAGCTGAACAAACTGGATCACATGTATAACTTGTAGTGATATTCTTTTTATATCCAGCCAAACATTTGCATGTCTCTGTAGCGACACAAATTCCATTTTCACAATGATTGGAACACATTGGTTTACATACATTCCATATATTAGTGACAAATTCGTACGATTCGTTACATTCGCATGTATCAGGACTGTTTGGGAATCCATTAGTACAATTTGGAATACACATCATTTGATTCACTGTATCTAAAGCGAACCCTTCGTTACAAATGCAGCGATCGGGACCGATGCAAACTCCATTACGACAGCCGCTTTTACAGACCGGTTCGCATAAGAGAGAGTTATTATCAGGATGTTCATAACCAGGATCGCATGTACAATAATCTGGCATTGTACATATTCCGTTAAAGCAAGATGTACTGCAAACAGGTATGCAATCATTCTCGAGTAAAGGAGTTTCCTCGAAACCTTCGTCACAAGAACACTTGCCTGGTTCTACACAAACTCCATTTTGACACGGAGGGTCACATAACGGATTACACTTGTAAAGGTCGACCTGATCACGGGTATATCCAGTAATACACGTACATAACTCAACAGCGGCACATACAGAGTTCACGCATGGTCGCGAGCATGCTAGTTCACAGCGTGTTGTGCTGTTTAAGCTCAACTTGAACCCCATATTACAACTACAGTTGTTGGGCGAGATACATTCGCCGTTCTCGCAATCTGGGTCACACTGTGGCGTGCATGTATACTTGTCGAGAGGATCAATACTAAAACCGGGAAGGCAGGTGCATTCATCAGGCTTAGCGCAAATGCCATTAGTGCACTTGACAGTGCATTTAATTGGTGAACATTTGTTATCAATAAGTTCATATCCTACATCGCAAGAACATTTGTTAGGAGCTATGCAGAAGCCATTTTTGCACGCGTTTGGACAATGTGGGATGCATTTCAAGCTATTTGTATCATTTCGAACATATCCAGATAGACACGAGCAAAAATTAGGCTTAGAACATATTCCATTGGAACATGGTTTGAGACACACCGGAATACATTTATTACTTTTAGTGTCTAAAGAGTATCCATTACAGCAATTTTTCACATTCTTTTTAACGCGATATGTCTGAAAAAGAAACAAAATAAATTAACAACATTTCAAAAGAGAAGCCTATTTTAAAAAAAAGTTACATCAATAAATAAATTAAATCATCATTATCATAATTTAAACACACCTAGTGATGCATGGGGCACTACATCAGTACATCAAACTAGATCATTCATTACATAAAGACAAGGGGACCAGTTTACGCTTTTGGTGTACGTAAATACTATGAAATATTGCTGTAAAAATAGACCTTTTTAAATACATTTATAGCAAGCTAGCGGAGATAGAATCCGAGATGTCATTTATGGTAGCAAAACATGCTAACTGCTAGACTACGAGACGGACATCAAATATATAACGAAAACAATGGCTTTCTTCCGGGGGTAAACTCGTGCCTTGAATACACATTATTAGTTTAATCCTAGGTTTATTTCCTCTACACGGTAAGAAGGCTTTGTTGTCATACTTTATCAAATGAATCACTTACTTGAAAACCCCATGAATCCGCCGTTTGTTTAAAGTTGTTACACTTATTTTGTTTGTATTTAAGGCATTTACCCAGAAACGAAAATCAACTGTCATCTTACCTACTGTCGTCTTAAGGACATTGCAAAAATTGAATCATACATTTCCTGTGAAAACAGTTGATTATCAAAACATTCCGATAACTAATAACAAAGTGCTGACACGCGCGGATATCAAATTGCTGAGAGCCAGGTAAATAAATAGTACACGACCTTAAGACCACTCTAGTAAGTAAAATAAACACTGAACTATATATATACAAGCAGTCTTATCCTGAGTTTGGTCAGCTTATGTCGTAGAAGTCAGTTCCAGCATGTAGGCATCGTTTCATTATCAAAGCACAACATTGTTTTCTTCTGTCAACCTCCAACCGGGTAGGAACTCCCATGCATCGACAATCATAATTCTTACAAATTTATTGGAATATCAACTACCAAGAGTGAACACAACAGTTCCCTGAGGCCACCGGTTGTTTAATCGGAATTAAGAATACGATTTTGAATGTTTTACAGAACCAGAGTTTAGGATTAATGTGTTTGACTCGATGGATTCTCTTTGGTAAAATCCTGAAAAAAAAATGGAATTAAGATAAATCCGCCTTCAGGTATTTTGGTTCGAGCTTTGTCTATCACGCTTCAAATCTCGGGTTTGATTCGCGTTAGGGTCAACCAGAATATTAATCTTCAAAGGTGATTTTGTTTTTTTTTTGCCCTGGGCAGAATCTAAAGCGAGAAACTGATCATTTTGCCATAACGAAATTATAGATCGAGAATAGGTGCAATTGGGGAATCAAGTGTCCTACGCACTACTGGATTTGGATGACACTATACATTATGATAAACATCATCAAATCATAACTCATAAAATATATCTAAAATGCATTGGTAAATTTTTATACAGGGTGTTCATTAAACCCTGTCACATCCAAAACCACGATGATCAGTATGAGCAAGAAGACATATTGCCTCGTTAAAATAAATTTTTAGAACTAATTAAGTTTTTTTAAATAAAATATCAAAAGCAAATGGTTGCTTACTTCTGCAGGGGAAAAACGAGGAAGGAGAGGGGGGAGTCTGGTACACCACCAATCGCGCGGCCACGTCCCCCTCGCTTCTCCCCTGCAGAAGTAAGCAACCATTTGTTTTGTTAATATTTTGTTTTTAAAAAAAATATTTATTCTAAATATTTTTTTAAATATGCTAATATGCCTTCTTGCCCATACTGATCATCGTAGTTTCGGATGTGACAGGGTTTAAAGAACACCCTGTATAATTCAAACCGTCGTTTTATTGTGAACACATGTTATTAGATGACAGGCTCTACTATTTACTTATATTTTTTTTAATAGTTTCTATTTATAAACAATTAACCTGTACATCGATTTGTATTCTATATAAATCAAACGATCAAGTGTAAATGTATGTGAGTGATGTGTTTGTGTATTAAGTCAATATTTTCATCATTTCGAGCTCTCATTTAAAATGTTTATTACTTCGCTTTTCAAAAATTAACAGTTGAGCTGTTTCACCAAAAAAGTTCAAAAAGTGAAAGCATGAGAAAATATTATCTTATGTATAATATCAATTTTATTTTCATATATTTAAAATGATGTAAACTAATAAATAATTTATTATAACAGTGTAATTCGCTCTTCAAGCACAAGACTTAGTCTCTTTTATTGGAGGGTTACAGCTATAACATTTCAAAATTCTCTTATTCAGGATTTTTACCAAACCATCGAGTCAAAACCACTCGTTCAGGGTTATGGTTCTATTTCACAAACATAACCGTATTCTTCATCAACAGTAAACTTTTTCTGATGCATCTGGCAAACAAGAAAAATTTGCGATTTAAAGTCGTCGCCAGATTAGAAATTTTGACCACGGTGTAAAAGATGTGTTAACGTATCCATTCTTATCTGATGTCCAGCGTTGCCAACCTCCATCAAGCTAAAATTGGTAGATGCAGAAAAATAAATCGGTAGATTTGTTATTAGTTTTAGCTAATCACAATCACAAAAACTGTTACTTCTGAAGCAGTTTTATACTGCCGCACCGGCCTGATTTCTCGTTTTCGTGGAGAGGGGGAAGCCAATTGTAGAATTTCCATCGAATTCGGTAGATCGGTAGATTGCTCCCAAAATCGGTAGAATTGGCAACGCTGCTGGCAACGAATATACCCTCGAACCAAGCGTACAAGTGGAAAGTTCTGGGCTTAGTTCGTAAGAAAGATAAATATTGAATATTTGTATTACACTCTTACCTCCATTCTTGATTTATTTCTTGGCACATATCGTGTCATAACTTTGCAGTTAGGAGTTCCTTTTTTACAATTTCTATCTGTGTATGATTCTAACACTCTCTGAGTGAAAATTTTCCTTCTTTGACCAATCATTCTGGAACACAAAATGATATATCTAATAAAATCTGAATTTAAGCACTAACTTTACGGTATTCCATCTTCAACTTGCATCATTATCATTCCCTTTCCGCACCTAATAGTGCATAGGGCACTGCATCGGTACACCAATATCTTGATAATTTTTGTTACATGACGGTATGAAGGTCAGTCTTACGCTTCAGGTACAAATAAATATGTCGGGAATCGAACCCGAGACCTCCTGTATGATAGGCAAACGCGTTGACTATTACATAAAGGGATGGTGTTATGCAAAAATCTGTCAAGCCATAAAATATAAAATAGAAAAAAAAACGTTTTAGTATCAGAATAATGATTCAAAAGTGATATTCTTGCTTGAAAAAAAAATAATTTAAAATTATAAATTGAAGAATTTAAATGGATCATACACATCGTGGTTTGACATTCATAAAGGAGTCAAACAGGTATGTGTGATGTCACCATGGTTATTTAACGTATATATCGATAACTGTATGAAAGAACTGAACGGCTTAAGAATGGGAGCAAAAATGGGTGATTTAACTGTCAATTGTCTTTTGTATGCTGATGATGCCATGCTTCTTGCTTAAAACAAAGAATAGCTGCAATTCTTAGTAAGAAAAGTCTACGATGTATGCAAGGGAAGCGATTTGCTGATGAATGTCGATAAATCGAAAGAGATGGTTTTTAAAAGAAATGAAAGTATGACTAAATTTAAAAATCACTGTGAATGGGGTATACTAAAACAGGTAGAGGAATTTATGTCTCTGGGAAGTATGTTTACTAGGGGTGGAATAGCTGAGAAAGATATTAGAAGGAGAGTGAGTGCCGGAAACAGAGTGAACGGTGCACTTAAATCTACTTTGGCAAACAAATGATTATCGCAGGAGGCAAAACTAGCAGTTCAAAATGGAGTTCTAAAGCCAACTCTAATGTATGGGAGTGAAGTATGGACTTGGGAAAACAGGGATAAAAGTAGGCTGAAGGCTGTAGAAATGCAATCTCTCAGGCGAACGTGTGGTAAAACTATGTACGATAGATGCACAAATGTTGAAATCCGTACATTATGTAAGGTTTGGACGAGTAGACCGAATGAACAGCGAAAGAACGGCTAAAAATATTAACAACGCGAATGTTGATGGAAGCAGAATTAGAGGAGGACCGAGAAAGACATGGCATGACCAAATCCAACAAGTACTTGAAGATGGACACCTCAAAAGTCGTAATAATAGTCGAATAGATGTATGAATGTAGAGGAAGCGAGATCTGTATGCAAAGATATAGCGGCGTGGCGTTTTATCCTCTCTGCCTACCCTTAAGGGAAAACGGCGTGATGGTTTGTTTGTTTGTTGTAACAATATTGCCAAAATGTGTTAACCCTGCGATAGACGTTTTTTTTGCCAGAATTGACGGTAAGTTTTGTTAATTACTGATTAAAAACGGCAGCTAACTTTTTTTAATATTAGAATTCATACCGATAGTAAATCTCAGGGCATTTTTTTAAACGTGAAGCAGTTATTTAAATTTTATTCATTTTTTTGCTCAAAATTTTTCATCGAAATATTATATATAAAAACAAAACAATTGACAATTTTACGTTAAAAAAAAGATAAAAATGAAATATTTCAATTAAATTATTTTTGGGGGAAACAAATTGTTCAAAATATTTTTGCGTTAGTATTATTGCAGAGGTAATAGTTTTTAAGTTAGAGTTAAAGGACTAATTTTTTTAAAATTAATAATTCCTAAAAATTCCTAAAAAAATAGAACTTACGATATTTGTTTATTCCCACAAAGCCCGTCTTCTGCACAACTTATTTCACAAACAAAAGGAATCAAAATCAAAACAATTATCATGCATTTCACTAACGTTCTTTCAACAAAGAAATTAACACGATCCATTTTTGCTTGACGGACTTTTTAGAGATTCGACAGTCACCGAAAATCACTTCAGATATTTTTAATATTGTGTAATCCGGATATTCGGTTCCATCGTGCAAAAACAATGAATAATACATTACTGTGAGAATTATCCTGGGAGAGTGTTATTGCGAGAACTGTGATAATGTTCCCAGTGACGTGCGCAAATTTCAGTACAAGTTCTAAGATGATTAGCTCATTTCTGATAGACTCCGCAAGCATAAAAAAATACATAGAGACTTTAAAAAATATATATAAATAGTAAAATCTGCCACCCAAAAACATGTATTTACGTAATTGAAATGGAATAAAGCGACGGTTTAAACCGTAAAGAAAATAAAATAATTAGTAATTAAAACAAAATGAAAATATAAAAAAATAGAAAAATGAATGACGGAAACTAGATGTGTGAAATTGCATTTGATTCGATGACGAGAAATAAAGAGCAAAAAAAGACAAAACGTTTTTTCTCTGTTATTCTGAATCGAGCTTCTTAGTTCTCTTCTGTAGCTATTAAAAGAATTTTCAAATAAATCTAGACTATTATTTTTTTTGTTAAATGTTTCATATATTTGAGGGATGGTATAATGTTTCCAATGATTAGTTTAAATGTTAGAAATTAAGAACAGATCAGACAGTTCAGTTGGTCTGGAAGGGAAACGATGAGAAGGTAGATTAATCAGTTCTGGGGAATCAAACTTATTATTTATAGTTTTGTAAAGCAATTATATTTTGTGCCAGCGCCCTTGAGGTGATTTTCATAAAAAATAGCGCTATATGAATTACCCAATTATAATAGATGTTAAACATTCCCTGACCTTTAGCAGCCTAAGTCATCGAAAGGGTCGAGAGTTTTGAATAGCTGGAAGTGTACGAAACGGAAAATAGAATAGTGTAAAAGCTCTGGAGATCAGATGATTAGTCATTAAAAACTAAATATATTCTATACCATGTCTGTAAGCATCTATTCTCTTCACTAGGGCCCAAAATATCAAACTATTGACCTTAAAGAATAGGTGCCTCAGAAGAATTCTGGGTGTATGACGGTGTGGAATGTAATGTAGAAATAAGACAACGGACGTTGCTCACTCATTAAGCGGAGTCAAACGGCTGGCTGTGCCATGTATTACGGATAGAAAATAAATTAATGTCTCCCGAGAGCCTTAATCACGCTTGCCTACTTTACAAAGCATCAGATGGCTGACCGTTCGTTCACGTAACTACAGAACGTAAACCTGGCTTAGGAACACATTTGGGAGTTGGCCGCAGACAGAGATGCCTGGAGAGATTATATGGATACAATATACTCTATATATATTTATATATAGAGTATATAAAATAGTGGTATTGTTATCATTCCGTATTCTGTCTCGTTATTCAGACAGTAATTAAAACTAAGGACGCATCAATACGCGCTTTTCCCATTACACCACAGATACCAATATTAATGGAAAAGTTATACAGATATTTATACAGATGTCAAGACGAATGGTTAATTTGAAGGAAAGTTTATACTGTAAATAAGACACAAACGTAGTTGCTTACGTGGATTATATTGAGTAAAAGGTTTGACAGAGAGAACGAAAAACGGGAATGTCTAAATACAAAAGAACTCAACTCTCAGAAGTTTAACATAAATATTAACATTAAAAAAAAAAAAAAATTAAAGCTTGAAATCCAAAAATCGGACAATTTATATAGCTAATTTTGATATATTGGAAACACCAAAATATCGCGAATAAAATTGATTTCGAATGCATTCCTAATTCAAACATTCTTAATTAAATCAAGTATTTCGAGCGTTTTAGTAATAAGCCCTCCGCGGGTGGGTTGGAATAATTTAATTTATATCACACCATTTCACTAACAACCGCAGCGTATATTGTTCATTTTTGTTGCATGAAGGTAAGATGATCGGTTTTACGCTTCGTGTGCTAGTCCAGGGACTATGAAAATTCTAGCGCAAAAAAACACACGTTCAAATAAATATTTCATGCCGGGAATCGAACCCGATACCTCTTACATAATTGACACACGCGTTGAGCGCTTGACCACAAGGCAGACGTATTTAATACAATTTATCATATTCTCTATAATATTTCCTTAAAATTAATTATCACGAGTTGCCTCTGACAGGATGTAAGGACTAAAAAAAAATATTATCAATGGTTATGCTGTATAATATGTGCTTATTACTATGCGTTGGAGGGTTTTGCAAAAGGAACTACAATAAATTATCATAATAATTATTTTGGAGTGCGATAGTGAATTT
This sequence comes from Micrasema longulum, assembly GCF_059751315.1. Taxonomy (NCBI): domain Eukaryota; kingdom Metazoa; phylum Arthropoda; class Insecta; order Trichoptera; family Brachycentridae; genus Micrasema; species Micrasema longulum. Next base: position 612,930 of record NW_028277415.1, read on the forward strand.
AAAGTTAAGAGTTTTATTTTCTTTCAAATATAAATACAAAATAAAACATGAAGAAATGTGTATTGGTTTTTTAAACAACAAAACGAACATCAGAGTTGGTAGAAAGGATAAAACCCAATTTCACTCTGTCATTGCATAAATACCTTGCTTCCTCTACATTTATTAATCTTCTCATGAATGAACGCATTATTCCGACTTTATACATGTCCGTCTAAAAAGTATGTGTTGAATTTGGTCATGCCATGTTACATTTATTAATCTTCTCATGAATGAACGCATTATTCCGACTTTATACATGTCCGTCTAAAAAGTATGTGTTGAATTTGGTCATGCCATGTCTTTCTCGGTCGTCCTCGTTTTCTGATCTCATTAACATTCGCGTCAAAAATCCTTTTAGCCGTTCTTTCGCCTTCCATTCGCTCTACGCGTCTAAACCAACGCAGCAAGGATTCTTAATTATGCGGATGATGCTTGCCTCAGCCTCACATAATGCACGAATCTCGAAATTTGTACACCTATCATGCATAATTTTACCACACGTTCGGCTAAGAGACAGCATTCATCGTCCTTTCATCCTTGTTTTTCCGATTCCATACTCTTATACATCAGAGTCGGGACAAAAGTTCACTGTAAACTGCTAATTTTGCCTCTCGCAGAAAACATTTATTGGCCAAGGTTGATTTAAGTGCAGTCATTCAATCTCTAGTAAACATACTTCCCAGATATACAAATTATTTTACCTGTTTTAGTACAACCCCATTCACAGAAATTTCACATTTAGTCATAATTTGATTTCTTTCAAAAACCATCACATTCAATTTACCGACATTCATCAGCAAATCGCTTCCCTTGCAAACACCGTCGACGTTTGTTACCAAGAATTGCAGGTCCTTTGTGTGGCTAGCAAGAAACACGGCATCATCAGCATGCAAAACACAATAGACGGTTTAATTTAAGAATGATCACAATCCATAACTTGTTACTGAAAAAAGTTTTTTTAAATATTTCATTGGACTTATAGGAAAAATTTATATCACAAAACTTATTTAACAAATGGTACTAATTATAACAATAAGTAATACTATAAACAGAACATGTTCCAAAATACTCTATTTTGGGTATTACGAACTTGTACAGTTTTTAGTATTTTAAAAGTATTTTTTATTTCGAACTCTTACTAAACATGTTTTATTTATTCTAGTTTTATGCGAAACGTCATTTTCCTGTTTTTATTTTTATAAGTATTACACTAATTATTATTAAATAAATTATCATCATTCGTCCTCTATAATATATCGTTAAATTTTTAAATGAGCTAAGTATGTCGGAGTCATTTGGTTTTTTTTTTACAGAATCGCTCATCTTAAACATTTTTTTTTTTAAATCGGCTTCCGATTGGATCTATCCTCTGTTTATTTAATTTTTATTTTATTTTTAATTTTTATTTTTGCACCACAACAGGCCCAATTACAGTGGTGAATTACATCACAGAACACCCGGGCTTGAGAAAAATCACATTTAATTTTTTTGGTGATCTCACCGGGAATCGAACCCTGAACCTTCTGTCTGTGAGTCAAGGGTCTTGACCACCACGGAAGCCATTTTGTTTTGATATGAATAATTTTTAAACATGAATAAATAATTGAGTTATTATTTTCAGACAATTGGTTTCCATATTTGCGTATAATTATTGTTATTTTTTTATAAAAAAAGATAATGCAGGAATTTATCATTTACACAGCGCGGCGTGTCATATTATTTGTGATGAGTATGGCCTTTTACATTATTTTATCTCAATATCCTTGTTTTATTATCTTGTTAACCTTTAGACTCAAAAATGAAATGTTATGATGAATTTGAAAACAATAATAATAGTTGCAAGATGTTGCTGAATGTAAGATGATTAAATCAATTGTATTTAATAGTTATTTATTTCTAGTCGGCTAAGTTTTATTTATAATTCACAAGTATATCATTCGGAAATGTTTATGTAAAAAACGAAACAAGTTTTAAATGCATTATTTTTTATCTACCATCATTACTTGCTTTTTTCAAATATATATAGTATCTATTTAAAACCTTGCTTTCACATTATTTCACTTAATCTAAATTGTTAATTTCAAAACTGTAAAAATATGTTGCAAAGTGAATTTACACTGCAGTATTATACATATTATATACTTTGTTTACACCACTGGGTTTTTTAAATTATGTAATTGATTTGGCTCGTCCCAATCGATGCTTGGCTACCAATATTTATGAAAATAAGGTCATTCATTGTAACAGGATGAATGCGCCTGCCCATTGTCGAAACTGTTCATTGATAATCGTTCTTCAGTTTCTTAATTTGTTGCAACAGAGAGGGAAAACATTTTTGAGAAGGGAAATTTTGAATAAATTTTGGGAAAATTTGAATAAATAAATAAATAAATTTATAAATATATTCGAATTGAGTCAAAATTTCATATTCTCTACAATCAAACCGAGAAAAGTACTGTAAAACCTGTCATTGTACCAACACGTTTATTTTGTATTTATTGATTTTTAACAATTCAATGTTTCGTAAGTTTTTATATAAAAAGTTTTAAAGTGTTGAAAAAGTTTGCTGATGAAATTAATGGAAATATATAAATATAAATCACTTCTAAAAAAGTGGTTGAAGAAATTTAAGTAACTTTTCTAACATAACTCTATCTCATGAATTTGTTTTCGATGAATGCATCTATCCACGCAACCATTTACATAATTTGAAACCTAAAATTGACGATATAATATAGGGCACAGGGCACAGGTATATGTTACCTAATCCCCATGAAATTACTGGGATATACTCGTGTAAAAACGTTATTTTTTCAAATTTAAAGCTTTATTTTATAACAAAAGGTCAACGATTTCAATTGTTTTATCGTTCCAAGTTAACAACATCCTGTAATAATTGGTTGAAAAACAATTTTCCTGCGGTTAATTAAATCTTGATTGATTACACATTGCAACGTTGGCTTATATTAGAAAAATGAGAAAATGGTATCTGCATTACAGTCTGAAGATGTCCGTTAGAGGCTGAAAGCGCTCATTTTTATTATAATTCTAAAAAAATAGGGGTTAGAGCTACTTAAGGTCCCGACGTCACTGCGGGTCCTCCCCAATTAGTTCTAGCCCTCTAAGTCCAGGTCTTTGTGTAATATTTTTAGTGTATCAACAGACTTAAACTCTCTTGTTGTTCATATTGCTAAACCTCCCCCTCCAAAGCCAGATTCTTAAGGGAGTAGTAAGGTTGATTCGGTGAAATAAAAGCATACTTTCAAGTTTTTTTTCAGACAATACGGGTAATGCTGGTTTATTTTATTACTTTACATATAATAAAACAATATCTGATCTGTATTTTTCAAATTTTTCTTGCAAAATATTGATAAATGAGCCGGTGGTAGCAAATAACGCAGGTGCTTCGAAAAAAAAATTTTATATCGGTGAACACTATAACTCGTAACTGGATCATTTGAAACAAAAAAAAAATGCGTTTATAAAGTGATATGTTTTTCGAGTTGATGTTTTCAAGTTTTTCATTTTTAATCGATGTTTCCATTTTAGGTAGCACTTGAAAATCAAAAACACGATTTTCGCTTAAAAATTGGCAAATTTATCGTTAAATTCAAAAAACTCGACGGTGTTACCTGGCGATTTGTGTGTAGAAATAGTGTAAACATTTTCAAAAAAACGGTGCATTATATTTTCTGTTACAGTGCTCGCCGACTTCAAAAATGTCAAGTTTCAGAAAAACGCTTTAAGGTTTTGCACACTGAAAAATCCAAAATGAAACTCAATGATTATTTTATACTTACACAGAGTCGTCAATGCTCGTAACTCCGTTAATTTTGCTTCGATCAACTTAAAATTTGGACACAGTGTACTTGAGGTGTTTTTTTACCTCTCACTCTCTTTTTTTAACAAAGTATCGTGCTATAAGATAGTCGGCGAACGCTCTAACATCCTCAGGTGTACCAAGTGCAGTGATACCCCGAGGACGCGGCTTCTTTTGTGATGTAAAGCATTCCATTCACATATAATATGTATAGGAGTTTCATCATTTGCACTGCAGAACCTATATCTAGAAGTTTCAAAACAGCTTATTCAAGCAAGGTGTTAATTCAATTTGCAGTGCCCTATAATGGCTCTAAAAACCCTCACTTTATTCGGCTAAGTTGCATAAGATCGAAAGAAAGCCTTTGCAAGTAACCCTTTAGAACTTTTTTGTCGTGGTGCTGACCAGATGCTTTTTACCAGGGTGAAATTTGTGTTCCAAAAGAAAAACAACCCACAGTGGAGCTCTGGGCCTATTGGGGCTGTCCCAGTTCCCAGCCTTGCTAATTTATCAGCTGCCTTGTTACAGTAAATATTTGATTGGAAGGGATAATTGGTCAAATGAATAAATGCAAGTATGCAAAAAAAATAAAAAAATCTAAAATAGAAACAATTCCCAATGACTTTAAAACTTGGAGCCCAGGTTTTTGAGCAAGTTCATCAATATAAATATTTAGGATGCTAGCTGAATGATAAATGGGATCACTCGCAAGAGATCAAAGTCAGAATAGAGATGGTGCGAGACTGCTTTTTCAGGATGCGTGACCTTCTTTGCAGAAGAGACTTTGATTTAGACCTTCGAATGCGCATTGCTCGATGTTACGTCTTCTCAGCAAGGCACGATTGTATTGTATTATAATTATTTTTATTTATTGTATGGCAGGCAAAATCAGTAACCAATATACCACGAGGCTGATCTCTATTAGATTTCTTTTTAGACTATTTTTACCTGAGAGTTGCCAGAATGCTATAAATTTTGACAATTATAAATATCAAATTACTCTAATTTAACCGTTTCGTGTAGATTTGTACAACCTTTGTGAAATCGGCTTTACTGTAGATTGAAATCATTGCGTAATAAAAAGTTTTATTTATTTGTGAACATACAAACTAATATATTTGTTTACGAATAAATAAACCATTTGTAGGTAGTTTATTGTTCTAATAATATATAAGCTCTATTTACCTTCCCGTGTCTTTGACCTTACAAATGAATGAACAGAGTAACAAAATACCAGGGACGAACCGAGTATAGAAGCGATTATGCGCAGCTTACCATTATATTTGACTAACCATAATAATGTTTTATTATAACTTTATTTACTTTGTTTGTATTTTTATCCTAATATAAATATATATTCTAATAAAACGCGCCCAGCTCCTGCGGTAAACCAAGAAACTAGCCGATTATTCCAGCTTATTTTTTTATACAAATAAGTATACTTTATTTTAAATGTATTAACCCCAGTGCGGGTTTTTCTCCTAGATTGAACTTGCAGATTACACAAATTATTTGAAGGTTCTTGATTTGGAAAACAGTATTTTAAACATTGCTTCTTAAGGACTATTTTTCTTTGAGATGGTACTTTTGACAAAATACGGTATTTTTTATTTATTTTTCAATGAATTATAAACTATTTATGTTTTATGTTTTATATTTTGTATATTGTTTTGATTATTTTGCATATTTTTTTGATCACCTGTATATTGTTTTAATATGTAAATAACTATTTTTGATTTTTGATTTATATATCGAAGAGTCCCGACTTAACACGGAATTTTCTAACAAGTCGGGACATAAAAAAACATATAATTGTGGCTATGTAAAATTGTGTATTTTGTGCATTAAATAAATAAATAAATAAAAACTAAAGTAATGGATAATATATCTATATAATATAATTTATCACGAAGTTACATCGTTTAAGTTGATTTCATGGATGAGAGTTGTTGTATCACACAGAACCACAGAAAAATATAAATTTATAATATATATGACTTACAAAATATTTATTTATTTACCTTCTATGTAGGTACAAATATATGATATTTTTTTATAGCTTACCTGTAAATAAAATCACCATTCGCCACTGCAAAATACATACTGCAAAATAAATATAGAAACAAATTGCGAAAATTGGTATATGAAACGCACGTTATGAATATCAACATAAACATATTTATTTTTGCGGTTTACTACCGCAAGACTTTTTCACATAAACATGTATCCCTAATCTCGAACTCACATAACTTTTTTATATCGTTTACACATATATTAAATTATACAGATACAAAAAATATTCAATAAAATACGTGACAAGACAACTTTAACCTCTCCAAATCCTGGCTGTTTAAAATCTTATTTATTATTTTTAACACCAAACAAGATTATATTGTACGGCCGTTTTCACACCAAAGTAAGAATCCACCTAGGACGAAAAAATAACATTGGGTGAATTTATTATTATCGTTTTATATATATTGTTTTATCATTGTATTTATTTATTGACAGATAAACGCACTAATACATTATCAGGCCGATTAATCTTCACTAGACCTTTTGAATTTTTTTAACCCGCGAGTAGAAACTAAATAAATGAAACGAAAAAATAAAATAAATAAAGATTGGATGGTGAGAACTATTCACGGAGACCCGTCACAGTAGATCTTCACAAGTCGCAGTGACGTCAGGAGCTCTAAGAATCACTGTTCTTCTCCTCGAAATTGATTTAAACGTCTGAAGCCATTTCCAGCTAATCTGATTAGCCAATTTCATTTTTGATCAATAAATCTTAAACATCCTGAATACTTATATCGTCAAAACCATCGCCTCCAATCAATTTCTCAAGTTCTAATATGCCAACAATTTAATTTTCTGATAATGTACATGCATCATATACATGACCCTGTTGTATGAGGATTTCCGCAATTTTAGTGTTAGGGCGAAATCGTGTTGTTGGAGATTGTGTTATAGGGGGGTTATATAACCTGAAGATGTTAAAAAAGTTTTTCCAGTGCATTTTACATCTCATTTCATAAATTTTCGTAATTTGTTGTTGATTTTATCTGTAAAGGAGATTTTATTGTTCTTTCTACATCTACATCAATTACATTATGTACGTTTTAAATTTTTATTAGGAATACTGCTTTTTTAAACTTAATTTTTTATTAAATATTTTATAATTCGCACCCCCAGAAGTATTAATTTAAGTCGTTAGTCTACATTTGGCCGTTTAGAGTTATGAATTATTTTTTTGAATTTTTTTTTTTTTTATTGAGTTACGATTATTTTTTTTGCTAGGTATAACACAAACATCAGTATTCCTTGAAATAAATTGAGTAAAATATTTTAAAAAAAAAACGCTGCATCAGATAATAAAGTAAATAAGTAATCAATTACAAAGATAAGTGTATAACAAAACACAAGAAAAGTTTTTTAAGTCTGCAAATCAATTTTTACAGTGCAAATAAATATTTGAATCATAAGGTACTAAAATAGAAGTAGAACAAGAAAGTAGATGTAACGTTTTGAACATAAGATAGTACACGTGGGTATCAACTTGTTTTTTAGCTGTCTTTGCTAAAAAACACATACCTAAAGCTATACACTTCAAGGAAATAGTTACACTATATTTCAGTTTAAAGCACTTGTTTTACAAAAAACGTGGTCGTTGTAATAGCATCATGAACATAAATTCTCTTATCAAATATTCCCGTAGAAATACCTTTGTACAAGTCCACTAAGACACGTCGAACCACTTGCGTGTTAGTTACTTAGATTTGGTAGTTGGATTAATTTAATTTTGACACGCGAACGCTTTAACCGGAAACTATGCCTCCTTTCAGTGAAATAAAACCTTCGATACAATTTTTTATCACGCCAATACTTCACACGTAAAAGTTTAATGATCTAAAATATGTAGGTTTTTCAATATTCTTCATAAAAACTTCCTCGCAAACTTTAACACGTTTTTACCTTTGCATTAAACAACTAAAATATTATTGGAGTATATCCAGAAGTTCAAAAGAAATAGTTAATAATAAAACAGTGTACTTTTACCAGTAAAGTGCACCTTTATTACTATAAAACCATAACAGTTACCTAACATAACGAAAAAAGTGATAAAATAAAAACAATATTATTTGCATGTATTTTATTTTTTTTAAACACAGAATTTTGGAAAAAAATCGATCAAAATCAAGTTGAACACAGTCGTAATACCTGAGATTTGGTGAAAATCGGACTCAAAATTGTAAAAAAGGCAAAATCACTAAATTCAATTTTATATGAGACAGTAAGAAAATATTATCGTTTAAATGGGAAAAAACATCCATGAAAAAAAAATGGAAATTCAATTAAAAAACCTATAAATGAAATATGGTTATATATATATACATATATAATGTTATTATTAGAGCACACATAAGAATGTGATTAAGTGTGCCCTATTTAAACATTAAAAATAAAAAACCTATTTTTTATTTTTAAATAAAATAACATAAAGTCGCACGCGTTACCTTCGTTGGCATCGACGTTCGTCAGTTACTCGTACACGTCTTAATTCATATTTTCCACAAATTTTCCCGAAAACATCGAAAAATTATATTCCAAGTTACTGTATCGACGAACATCGGCATTTTTATTTTATTGAGGAAACCAACAGTGTTCTATATTGTTTAAAAGGTGAACAATATTTCATGAACCCATGACCAAAGACGGGTTTTCACAAATTAGACTTAGTATTTTTTTTTTTTTTTTTAAAGAAAAGAAATATTTGCGTTCTTATAATTTACCCAAATATTTAATTTTGAGGGCCATTCTCAACGAGTTCTAAATAACTCACTATTAGAAAATGGAATCAAGTTGGGGTAGAGTGGGATTCGAACCACGGACCTTTGGTCTGTGAGTCCGAGACACTAGCCACGGGACCACAACCCGACTATAGTATAGTCTTAGTTGTTAAATAAATAAAACGTAGCTACATAATAAATTAAAATCGAAAGAAATGTAAATCCTATAAACGAAAATAATTGTGACGGTATGCATGGGAAGATGATTAAGTGAAGAAAGGAGAGAGTTGGAAAATATTCATACATACTTGGTGTTTAAGCAGAACTTTCATGCAGCAAATTCAATTTTAAGTGATAATTTTATTTATTTACACTATATTTATATACACGGCACGTAGTGCCTTTTGCTTTACAAAAAATACACATTGTGTAGAAATAAACACTTCAATACAGTAGATAAAAGAGGAAAAAAAAGCATAAAAAGTTTATATGTACATATTATATCACAATGATTTCATTCAATTTTTAAAGTTATTTAAAAAGGACAGGTAGGTTTATCTTTAATTATTATTACATTCAACAAAAAAAAAAACAAAATTACAAAATCTAAGTTTAAGAGAATTTTTTTTTTTATCCAAAAAACATGTAATATATGTTTAATAAAATATACAAAAACTAGCATTTTATTTTAGCAAAGATAACTTGGTTTATTTGACGTCTCTACAATCTTATGTATCAATCGATAATATGTTATGCTACTCGTACTATCAATAATGGCTCTGTCTGGTTAGTTGGTCGAGGCCCCGCTATAATTATGAATTAACAATAGAAACTTCTAGAAAATACACAAAACGCAAGATTCATTATTAATTTATTTGTTTTTATTTTATTTGTTTTTTTACAATTTATGTATGACATTTTTACATTTAAATAATGTTCCCTCACTGGAATGTTCCGTGCCGACTGAGACATTTTACATAATTTGGAAACATGGCTTAATAAATACAATTATATTATAATGTCGAATAAATAAAAAACATTATAAAAACAGATAAAACTCACAAACAAAAACGGTAGAAATAAAAACATGTTTCTACCTATTTGTCGTTCTGTTTCATTTTCTTTTCTCTTTTGAGTTAAACTCTTAGGTCTTAGAATAAGGTAGAGCTTGCAATTTGCTAGTCGCCTATGAAATGTGGAACGCAATTACATAATAAATGTCGCCTTTATCTTGTATTAAAACTCTCTTATTTTTTCCCATCAACTGCCTAATTTTTATCAGGTCATGGTAAATTTAATGAAATCTTATTTGTCTTTTAATATTGTTGACTCCCCGTCGTGTTTGCTTGGGATATCAGAATCAATCTCCTGAACACATCATGCCGTCTTGTTCCTTTCCCTTTTCCTATGAATACTCTATGAATCGAGCTACTGTCTACTATCCGTGACCTTTTTATAGGTCTTATCAGATATACAGACATGGATGATATAGAAAGGAATTTTAAGCATTTGTTTTTTTTTATAATTTTGGCGAATTGATCATGTCCGATCAATTTTATCCCAGTCTGCGAAAAATTCACTGCTCACTTTTCCTTAATCCAATGAAATACGTTTTATGAACTACTTTAGAATAACCTTTTTCCAGCACAAAGATGCCAAGGCTATAAGATAACAGAGAGCGGTTTCGGGCAGCTTTTCTCGTTCAAAACGAGCAAGTTTTGCTTGTATGTGGGCACCGCCAAGGAAATATAAGTCCTCAGATGCCGTGTTCTGTATGTGGTGGGTAAGTTATTCTTATTTATTTTACTAAAATCACCATCCCCACCCCTTTGTTTACACATGATGGTGCAAAGGGTACTGTATTAGCTTTCTAACCACAGCGTATTAACGATCATTATTTATTACATGATGGCATGATTATCAGTCTTACTCAAAAACTACCTGGTAATTAAACTTCTGGTACAGACGGCAAACAATCATACCTGTATACCATCATCCAATCTCCTCACCTTCGTTTTTCAGGATTCATTCGTTATTTCACAAAAAGATCTTTAATTTTGTTACGATGCGAACCATAAATAAACTGGATATCTTTATTTGTTGCAACAGAGGAAAACATTTTTGAGAAGGGAATATGGAAGTCAATGCATTTACAGGGTTTATTACCTGTCGTTGACAGGTTTAAGTAGTCACTTAACACACTGTATAATACTCACCATTCTGCCTACGGTAGAAATATCAACCCTTCCTCAACTCTTCTATCTGTTGACTTTTGTAAAGTAAAAGAGCTGAGCTGCGGGTGAGATTCATCTGGCTGAACTAATTTATCTACTAGGAAACGCCTGAATTTTCCGATTTGTATACTTTTTTTTTGCCAGTTAATTGATTCAAAAATGTTTTGAGTATGTCCAAATGTTTACAGACTGGCTCGATTTTCTCCCTAGGGAGTTTTTTAGATCTAAATTTGTTGCAACAGAGGGAAAACATTTTCAAATTCCCTTCTAAAAAAACCAATTTCGATCTGAATAATTCCCTACGGAGGAAATCGACCCAGTCTGCAAACATTTGGACGTTATTGAAACTAGGTATCAATCAAAATAAGAATGAAAACGTTTTCTTTTTACCCACTTTTTTCATATTTCTGACCGGTTTCGAAGCTGTAAAATATGTGATTAATTTAATCTTGAAATGGAAGCTTCTGTAGTCAAAACCGGTCTGTAATCAAATAAAAAATAAGTAGTTTAAATAAAGATGCTGATTTTATTTTTATTTTATTATGATGAATAACCACAAAGTTAGTTCTTCAAATATAAATTTTATACTACACATCTGCTGTAAAACGTCTTTTCAGTTAGAAAATATTAAGTGACCGAGATTTTTTTTATTCAATATTTTTTTTATAACTTGAGCGGCTAAAAAAACTACTAGTTTAAAACCTCTGAGTTTCGCCAAAATTTTTTGAATATCATAAATTATTTACAGGTTGTATGTACTAAAGTATGAAAAATAATATTTAAACTTTGGCTATTATGCTAATCATAGGTCTAATGCAGTGTTATAGTTCATATTACGTCAGTTTCAATACCCTGTTTTATACCAAATGTTAGGAAATACAATTTCACTTTACAAACAATATTAAACTTTCCAACTTAAATTAAATTGGGCCTATTTTGTATTTTTTATTAATGTTTTTTTAGGTTTGAACTACGAGTATCTTCGACTTATAAACTGATAATGTCAAGTCACTGGTTGGTTTTTCTAATTTCACATATTTTATACGTTTCTATTATTTTTAATCTGCATTTCTTTACACGTAAGTTTATAGTATCCTGAGAAAAGGTTCACTCTAAGGTTATTTAAAAATGTACAAAAATACCTGTATAAATTTTTCCGTTTCTGTTAATTATTGACAACTGATTTTATGAAATTACAGCTGTTTTTAAATAAATCATTTATCTAATTATGAGGCTCTAGTCTTTAAAATCCCCTTTACAAAAATAAAACTTGCATTTTTAATTATTTAGAAATTTACTGCAATTTAACATGAAAATGAACGATCAGAATTAAATCGCCAATTTCTCTCGTGGTTTAAAAAAAAACATATCATGAAAATAAATATTATCATAACTAAACATACCACATATAAATATCAATGATTTTCGTTTTTCAATTATTTTTTTTAATGTCTTTAATTACAAATAACTTATAAGGATCGTTTTTATATAAATATAGCTACACATTTTCGTGCAGAAAATTCGGTTTTGTTTTGTTGAAGATAACCCTGTTTATTTAAAATTGTAATCGGGGCCCTGATCTATGTCTGATAATGTCCCATCGCACATCGTGGCAAAAATCCACACCGCACTTTAAAATAACATAGAGCGGATTGATGTTTATTGTGTTTTACATTTATTTATTTAATGCCAGGCAAAAATTCTATGACTTGTACACCATGATGCCGACTAATTTCCACTCGATTTTTTTGGCAGGATTTTTACCCGAGAGTAGCCGCTGAATAAATTTTAAATAATAAAAAGAATATAATAAATGTCAATCCACCCTAATTTTAACGTGCCGTGTGATTTCGGCAATACGTGCGAAATGGACCTATAATATATAAGTTGTATACTGTACACATAAATATGAATTTTAATGATGCAACATTGATTAATAACATTAAACTATGATTTTACGTACGATAAATTAGTATTTATCATACTTTCCAGCAATTAAGATTGTTGAAAGGAGGTACAATCAGGCTCAAATGTTTTTCCAAAGTCAATAATTTTATAATGGAAGTTGCCATTAGAGATATGACCATCGTATGAAGTATTGAAACTTTAACAATATGTACATTTTTTTTTGGTGATACCGTGTGTGTTGGATTTGTTACTACGTTGCGGCTACCATTGCAGGAGCCATGTTCAGGGTAAACTGTGTGTTTTGTAGAAAAAAGTAAGTGTTTAATTACTAATAACTTGTACCGTGTCGCAGTCGGTAGTACGTACATTTCTATTCTAAACTATACAGTATTTTTGTAGTATGTAGTGCTGGAAACCATGTTCAGTTAATAATAATACTTATTTATTTGACGGACTTATGCAGTTCATTTCAACGATGGTAAATACAATTTCTCAAATACAGGCAATAATAAAATAAAATGTAACTTAATAAAATTAAAACTAGGACAAAATAAAAATGACTACCTCAAGACAAGATCAGGTCTATCTTAGTGATCATGTCCTTATCTGCATCAGGGCCCGTATTCTAATGGGAACTTAAATTGTATCTTCAATTTTATCTACAAAGTAAAATTACGTTTTGTGTATGACCAATATAATATACAGACAATTTTTATTTGTAAACATGTTCAATTACAGGTTACTGACGAAGAAACTTTGAATTTTCATACAAATATACACATTTTCCTTCACAAATATCGATGGTAGTTTAAACCGTCTTCATATATACCGATAAAGATAGTGTTCATAATCGCGGCCCACGTGGTAGGGCACTGCATTCCTACACCAAATGCAGCGTATATAGATCATCTGGTACATAAAGGTAGGATGAAGATTCTTACGCTTCAGATGTCAATCCGCAGACCTATTAAATCAATATGTTATGTCACCTTTCCCAGGAATCGAACTAGGGTCCTCAAGTTTGGTGGTTGAGTGCACTACTAACTACCACTAAACTACGAGGCCAACATAATTATTTTTATGATTTTTTTACTTTATTGGGGACAGGGGTACAATCTGTCCTTGTTCTGAAATGAAAAGTTAACTTTAACAAACATTTTCCATAAAACGTCAAAACACGGAGACGAATCGGTGTAAATAACAGCTATATTTCTAACTAGCCCAATTTTTTACCAGCATTACTTTTTAGCGGACATATTTTCAACAGCCATGTTTTTTTACCAGCTATATATTTTACCAACCATATTTTTTACCAGACATGTCTCTTAACAGCCATATTATTTACCAGACATTATTTTTAAAAGCCGTATTTTTACCAGACATGTTTCTTATCAGCCATGTTATTTACCAGACATAATTTTTACCAGCCATGTTTTTTACCAGCGTGCAAGCATTAAAAGATCCATGAATGTAGAGAAAACGAAGTCTGCATACAAATACAGAGTGATATGGCATTCTTTTCTTTCTGCCTATCCCTACGATAAACGGTGTAACGGTTTCTTTATTTGTATTTTTTGATAACTGTACTTTAATTCACCACATTAATGATGAAGTTCGGTGTTTTTTTTTTATTTGTAACAGATTTATCAATCTAAGCCAAAAATACGAACTTTTATTGTTTTGAATCGTATCAATCGTATTTACTATGACTTTCCAAAGTTTTGTAATTTTTAAATGGCTCCGCACGTAACGTCACTAGTTCTCTTCGATGTGTTGTCCTGATTGGTGGATTGGCTTCTCGGAAACCGAAAATTTATCAGAACACTATCGCTGGTTGATTTAGAAGAGCAGCGTGATTTAAAGTTTGTAAAGGTTTTTTGTTGAAATTATTTTTATGCATTTTTGAGAAATTTCGCCGTACAGTTAGATATTATAATTTTTACCGCATGTGTAACATTTTTCAAATACGATTTCCTATAACACTGAACTTCCTCGCTGGGCCTCCTGAAAAATATACCAATTTCAATGATTTGTACTGCGGTGAATTGGTGCCTTATTCCAATATCTTGCGGTTTTTAATAATATATAAGAAAGAGGTCAAGTCGTTCTACAATTTATAATTTACACATGAACTCACGATAACACCACATGATAATATAAACCCAATAATAACACGTGGCTCAAAATACCCATTGCTAAAAAACTTATTTATATAAATCCTACATTTATTGTATCTTTTTAAAAACTTCAATGTTTAAATTAATCCAAGTAAATTGAGCTACATGACCACTTTAGGGTAACCGGTAACAAGACAGACATAACATGGATAAAAAGACAATAAAAACTTACATACAACCTACTCTACCTGACTTTTATGACTAATCTGTACAAAAAACACATCAGCTTGACATAAAATACTTGACGAAAATTGAGACTATAAAAATTGTACACAAAAGTTCATTTAGAAACATAGACTAGTGATCAGGGACGAAGAAGTATATGAAGCAACTAGGCTGAGCCTCACTAAGAAATCATTGCTATTCACCAGTACCTAATATGTATTTTAATTCGCATTATATCAACACATCATGAAGATAAAAAACTAGTAACCAATATAAAAATGCTCAAAGATGCCTACAAACATCATCCGTACTGTGTTATTTACTGTAAGTACCTACTTAACATTTACGCATATTTTACTTATCCTTAAAATCTGAGCTTCACTAGAAATTTGGTATCAAAGACGCCACTGCTAGTGGTGCAAGACTACATTAACCAAAAATGCTGACGTACACAAATATAATACCAGACATTTACAACATTGCCTCATTTAAAAAGCGAAGACAAACGCAGGACAGGCAAAAATACTACACAATGGACTCCATTATAATAAATTATCACCACTTGAAAAAATACATGAAAAGCGCATGATAACTACAGTATCTTCATCGGTATATACTGAGACGGTATAAACTAATATCGATTTTTTTTTACGAATGTGTGCATATTTGTATGAAAATTCAAAGTATCTTTGTCGGTAACTGGTAATTAAACATTTTTATATAAAAAAAGTGTAAACATATTCTATTTTTCATCTAGAAAACTTAATTTTCCTTTGTAGATAAAATTAAATATATAATTTTAACTTTCCATCAAAATACGTACCCATGGGTGGTATTCTGGATCTCCTCTACCCCCTTGAGAATGATTAATTTGAAGATTTTTTATTTGATTCATATAATGGTCACACAATGATTTAATGTCAAATAAATATGAACACGTGTAAATAAATATAAAATTTTTCATTTAGACCATTATTGCGGCCTTAAGCATTACCCAAAACACGTAATTAGGTTGAATTGACCAAACCATTTTTTTCCGTATTTGAAGCAGTTTTATACACCATTTGACGTTTAATCATCAGTGTGGTCATCATATGAAGCAAAGAAAAAAATTTAAATCTTCAAATTAATCACTCTCTAGGGGGTAAAGAAGATCCAGAACACCATCAAAGGGAATTTAACATGGCTTGCTTTACCTGATATAACATAAAAAATATTTAAAAAATAAATTTGCTACAGTAAAATTGTGTATTGTGAGTATTGAATAAATAAATAATAATATTTATTATTTGTGACCGACCGAAACATGATTTTCAGCCGAAACGGAAACGGAATTTTAACTTATTTCTTAGGTTTGGCTGAAACCGAAACTTATTTCAATTAGTTCAAAGTCACTAACCATTCATTTACCTTACGGGTTCATAAAAAAAAGTGTTTGAAAAAATATACAAATAAAAATAAAAGGCATTTTTTTGTTAATTTTTATCGCTTTTCAGTTAGCTGTTACGTTGTACATATAACTTATACATATGTGACAATTCTTCAATGTACGCTATGGGAACTTTAGCTTATTGCATATAAAAGAATTACAAAAATATAAATATGAGAGATCTTAAAACTCACGAGAGAGTCACGAGCCATAAGATGCACCGGAGTACAGCCGAACGTAATCCGACACATCCCGACCGCGGGTTTCGGCTGAGCCAAAGTTTCTGCCAATTTTTAGTCCGAAACCGAAATCGAAACATCGGTCGGTCACTATTTATTATATAACCCCAATAGGTTTTTAAAACTTAAAAATAAATAAATACACAATTAACGTTCTATAATTAAATAAAAATTACATTTAAAGACTTACCAAGCCCGTATAAAATAGCTTGTCACTGTATCACATTCAAATTTATTACAAGAGCGAACATATTCTCTTCTTTAATCTCTCCTCTTTTTTTCTCGTTTTTATCTTTTCCCATTGAAGCTAGTATCGATATATACATATATTGCTAGCTCTATTTTTGTACATTAATCGTTTTTTTTTTTTGATAACATACAGTCGTACAAAAAGAAAAAAAAACGCATATTAAAATAAATTGACCGATTAAGTTATCATAAATTACTTCCATATCTATTTGTACAAACAAAAATGCATTTTAAAATATTTGAATTATAAAATATATGCATGCATGCTTCTACTAAAGATGACTTTTTCTTGACAATAGTGATTGCAGTATGTTCATCCACGTCTAATGAATGAATTACGTGCGTCATTATTGTTGTACTTTTTTTTTTTTCTCGCACACATTTAAAATAAAATTTAAATAATACATATGAATAAATATTTGTGGTGTTGGTTGGCTGGAAAAAAATGCAATAAGTCCGCCAGTGCATATATATGTATGTACAAGAAGTTAAATAAATCAAATCAGTAAATTGAAATTATGTTTTGACAAAATATATTATCTTTAAATACGAAAAAGACAAAAATCATCCCATTTTTCATTAACAAAACAAAATTAGATTCACTAGTTAAAATAATTATTCACCAAAGCAATTGCAACAATTGCAACTGCGATCTAACATGTTCAGTACTTGATACAACAGATAAAATTAAATATCTAGGTGTATACACCAAAACTTAAAATGGAAAGACCATATTAGTGAACAAGTTAAACGTATTAGAAAATGTATATACATATTTATTAGATTAAGGAATATTTTTTAAATCAATCATTTAAAAATACGTTATTACTCAATGTACAATCTTTATTACAATATGGTATTGTAGGATGGGGTGGTGCATATGCCAATATATTAAACCCTCTTAAAATAGTTCAAAGATTAATTATTAAAGTAATTTTAAATAAACCCCCAGCATTCAATACGGAAAGTCAACACAAAATATTTAACGTTCATAAAGTAGACACTCTTTTTAAAATCAATTCCATTATACAAATTTATAAAGAAGAAAAAATAAAAGAATTTGAGATGAATAAGTCACGCAGATACCAAAATAATATTAAAATTCCTAAATTCCACACAAGTCATGGTCAAAATAGCTTTGTTTTCAAAGGTATAAAAAATTATAACAATCTCCCCAATGAACTTAAAACTATTAAAAATAATATATCAATAAAGATAAAGAAATTTTTTGAACGCGCGTAAAAACTGCATTAAATTTTGATTAGTGTGAATGTATTATTATTTTATGTTTTTTTCTTTATTTATCCTAAGTTTTTTTTCTTCATGTACTCGCATTTTCAAAATTATTTAAACTCTTATAAATAAACAACAACAACAGTGTAAGTCACTCTCCAAGCACAAGAGTTAGTCTCTTTTTTAGAGAGTTACGTTATAGTGATAACATTTACTAGATGAATAAAAGTAGACCTGTACAGAATTTTTTTTAAAAACATGTACCTTTTATTTATTTATTTATTTTACTAGGCAAACAAACAGTATGTACACATATATTGCCAATTTCTTTGTATATTAGAGTAAGAAACTCATGCACACACCAAAAAAATTGTTTACACTTAATACAATAATTTAAATTATATTCAATATAATAAATGTAAAAGTAACGAAATGAAAAAATATTTATATAATAATAATGTTAAATGTCTGCTTCTCTCAAAATTTCAATAATTTTTGACCTAAATTTACATACATTGTCACAAAAAATATCAGCCTCGGTAAATATATTGTTATACTGGTCGCATATTCTAGGTATTGTAGATTGTTTAAAATAGTTTGTTGACGCGTTTTCAGTGTATATATATAAATTTATAAATTTATTAATATTTTTTTTTTACATGTATTATGTATTTGCGTTTTCATAATTTAATAAAATATTTCAATTTAGGGCCATTTTCATTTGGTTGTATTTACTTATTTAAGTGCATCATAAAATGGGAAACAAGTTGTAGTAGAGGGATTCAAACCTTAGGCCTCCTGGTCAGCAGTCCGCGACATTACCACGAGACCACAACCCGTCTTATGATATCTGATTCACTGCGATTGGAATACCAACGTGGTGCTCTATGCACCATTAATGTTTCAGTTAAGGAAATGACGAAAATGACAATAAATAATACACCACAACAAATAAATGTAAGCTAAAATATATGTATTTTTGAATATTATTGGAATTCGATTTTATTAAAAATAACGTTATTGTTACCCTTAGAACCTATAACTTTGACTCTCAGCAATTGCAGGGTTAAGCGCCTAAAGCTTCGGGCTATATTTTGTCTTCAACTGGCGCTCATAGACCCCTTAGTTTCCCAGCTAGTCGATTGCCTCGAGTTGCGCAGAAGACGAAAACTTATTCCGAGTGTTGCCTATAAATGATGAAACATATAAGCAAATAAGTCACCCCTGTCCGATGGATTTAGTAGCTATTTTTTTTCACGGCAAGAAAAATAATCTAAAATCTATTTTAAGATTTTCACATTTCGTTTCAGTGTTGGTAAAACGATATACCTAAAACAAATGTACGTATCTCGTTGAGGTTCGTGAAAATTCGGGAAAGCTCGGAAATTGGATTACACAGACCCGCGTTGGAATACGTTTCTGTAAAACATGTAAATAAAGTAATATTGGTATGATTTTTTTAAACTTTAAAAATATTTTAAGCTTTTTCCACCTAATGCTAAACTTTTTTTTTAAGGTGCCTAAGATAAATCATTACATTAAAGTTATATTGATTTATTTGAGTAAATGAAGAGTTTTTTTTCTTTTGTGTAGTATAATTACCACTGGGCATCATAATTTATATATGTATTTACTTGGCTTGTACTAAATATAATATATTTTAAAATATTAGGTGTTAACATAAGTTTTTTCCATTTTTACCAAATTTAAAAAAAAGCAGTTAAAAAATAGTAAAAATTATACATCATTCTAAAGAAAATTTTCTGCTCTACAAGTTATTGTGTTTGCTTTTGCGGGATATGTATTATTATATTTGATTACATGCCTTTAAAACGGAATGTTATTTTCGCAACCTCCTTGGGTTCACGTTCGATCGGATGAATAAAGCTGGCAGACCTGCTCGCAATATTTGCGCAGTGTACGGTGTAAATGCAATAAATTATTAACTAATTTGTTGTAATGTTTTTGTTGTTGTGATCTCTTGTTCTCTTCATTTGACAAAAAAAAACCCAATTTATGTTAACACCCAATGCTTAAAAAAATAACATTAACTAAAAATAATAGACTGTTACATGCTAAGTTGACACATTGGGCTAACTTTTGTCGGCCCTTAGGGTCGCCGTTAATTGGCCCTTTGTGCTAACTTTAGTCGTTCTTTCAGGCATCTGGTAGTCAGCCTTTAAGCAAAGTTGGTCTTTTGGTATTACTTACGGGTTGCGGTCCCAAGGCTAATGTCGAGAACTCGCGGATCAAAGGTTCGAAACTGATTCCCATTTTCTAATAGTAAGTTATATATAGTACATATTTACAACTCGTTGGAAATGCCCCCCAAAATTAAAATATTAAGGTGAATTGAATTGAATTCAAAAAATTGTTTAGAAGAATGCTTATGTGAAAAAAAATTCAATAAAAAAATAAAAAAAAGAGAGCGCTTTACAGAACGATTTACTACACACGTGTATTTCTATAGTTCCGGATCACTTCAACCCAAGTTTTAGGCGACTAATTTAAACATACGAAAATGAATCAGACTTACTTAGTTAGAGAATAGAGCTCAAATTCCTTTCCGCTAATTTAGTCGAACGGTCAACATAGCACGGCAGTATTAAATAACATTGGGCGGATTTATCATTAATATATTTTTTTAAATTTCATTTATAAAAAGGCAGATAATCACACGAAACAGTACACCATGAAGACGACTTATCTCCGCTCAATTTCTTTGAACAAAAATTTCACCCGCAAGTCAAAAAATAAAAAATAAAACTAAAAAAGAAAATAATAAATAAGTATCCACCCACCCTAATTTTACCAGACTGAGTAAATTGACGCGATACGTGTGAAATGGACGCGTGCATGACAGACACAATCATTAGTATTTATAATTTTTTTTTTATAATAATAAAATATAAATATAGATGTAAAAAAATAAAATTTAAATTTAAATAATAACATTTTTAAAAAAATATGAAGACAAGGGTGGGTTTATTTAATTTAAGCTTTCTTGGAGAAAGAAAGGCGTGGCTTGTATGAAAAGATGTATGAATGTGGAAGAGGCTAGAAATGGCTAGTCAGTATAGACGTGTGTGGGGGTCCGTCCTCTTTGTCTCCCCCCTACGGGGAAATGGCGTGATAGTAGTGTGTAGCAATTATTATTATTCTTATTTTAAGGAGTATTTTTATTACTCCTTTTTTACATCTTTTGAAATATCAAAAACCAACAATATTTTCAGAATGTCTTAATCTTTGTAGACAAATCGGAAATATGTTAAATGCAGAGGTGTGGTTTTTATTTTGAGTTAAATCTATTCTCCATGGGTCCAAGCGGATATACTCGTATAATTCAGTTTTGTGCGTAATTTCCACTCGATATTTGCTCTTAGGTAAAAAACCTGAATAAAAAAATCGAGATAAGTCAGTTTCGTTGTGTGGTGATTGGCATGTTCGCCCACCATGCTTGAGGTCCCGGATTTGATTCCCGGAAAGGTTAACATGAAATATGAGTTTTTAAAGGCGTTTTTAAGCTGAAGTATTCAATTGTCCCTGGACTAGGACGGGACCACAACCCGGTTTAAAACGTTGCAATCGTAGACGTTTTAATTTGCTATAATTATGTGCTAAAAACTCTGCTTTATATGAATGTCAAAGCATAAAAGAAATAAATATAATGTTTTATTGGTGAAATAATAAGTGACACAAAGATACCACATTATCTTTAAAGCCCCCGTCTAGCTTTTTTTAAATGAGGGTTTTTCTATTGTTTTTGTCCTAGATAAATTTTTTTTTACACGCGACTTTTGCTTTCGTTTTGTAAAATTTCTTTCCTACTATTTTTTGTGCTGTATTTTATTTCTTTTTTAATGTGTGTTAAGGGGATGTTTAAAAGTAATATATCATTTTTCCCTTGGCATGGAACACCCTAAAGAGCGAACATTATTTTAATTAAACAGTATATAAAAATACTAATAAATTCAGTTGGGATTCTAGTTCCTCGTCTCCAATTATGATATATTACAATTATGATATTTACGAGCTAGATAACAGAACGTCTTGCAGCTACAGAGCGCATGGACAATAAGAAATCTATCCCCTATTTACATTTTTTTTTTTTTTTTAAATATTTTACAATGAAGTTTAGAGTTTTAGTGATATTTTAGAAACGAAATAAAAATCAAATTTATAAAATTGGAAGTTAGATAACAACAAGTCTTGCAGCTACTGAGTGCATGGACGGTTGAAATTCTAGACCCCATTTACTAAATTTAGATATTTGATAGTTGATAACATTTACATAATATGATAGTTAACATCACAAAAAGTCTTGCAGCTTCAAAACGCATCGACAAATGGAATTTCAACAACATAAGAATGATTTTAAAACGTTAATAATAAAAAATAATTTTAAAAAACGCAATAATAATACATTGAGCAAAAAACTAGTAAGTATGGCAATTAAGTGAACATGTAACAGCACAAAAAGTAAAATATAAAAAACTAAACAAAGATAGCATTCCTTAACTTATTATTAAGGTTAACAAGACAATAGACGATACTTAAACTCAAACTCGTCCCTGCTTTATTTCGGTATTCAGTAAACAGGATCTATTGTCTTTTTCCTAGTAAATAACTGTAAAAACACTTGGTTCACATTTGGCTGTTCCCTGGGAGATGATAATAGAAACGCATCTTTGTGCGTAGTGTAGAGTGAAGGTACCAAGGAATCTATCCGCTTTTTAATTTTGTTTGTTATTACTATACGCATATTTCCCGCTTAAAATTTCTGATTATTATTATTTTACTTTGATTAAGATGTCAGATAAACTTGTGTGTGATTACTTTTGATATTCGAGTAATTTTACGTGATACAGGAAAAAACGTATCATTTGTATTTTTAAATGAACATAGATAGGTAGCACTATATTATACAGAAATTGTTTTATAATAAATAGTAAAATTTCGGCACTCGATCTTCATAAAAAAACACTTTATTAAACAGTTTTAACAGAAGTACAGTTATAAAATCACGGGAAATCAAAAGGAAAACCAGATTGCTATAACAATTCATCTCATATTTGATTTGTAATTTAAATAAACTGCACTTTCGCCTAACTGGGCCAAGGCCCTGTTGAAATTTCGTAATATGAAGTTGGCACAGAGTCAATATTTTTTCAGCGATTTTCCTCACTCCGCCCCTGTCAGGGGAGGCTGCACGAAGCACGAGTACCCTAACCCCCTCCCCTCAGTATCACGGCGACCGCCGGAGTGCCAACACCCTATCGCGCTATCGCTCAATTTCTCCACATTTCCTTTTACAACATAATAACCCGTACAAAAGCTCAATGCATAAAGAAAACTCCATAACGACACCATTTTCTCATCCACGAAAATGCGTCAGCCTGAACGGAATAATTTGACCAAATCTTCACGCTTTTCCGCCCGCCGAACTAGTAAAAATAAGTGTCTTTGCAGCAGAGCGTAATTTCTCAGGTGTAATATATAAAATCGTGCGAATTTCTAACAGCGATGAAACAAAATGTGACTGAAAATCGTGCAAGAAATAAGTAACGATTTTTCATTACGCTCGGCTGATTGGATAACAAACCTCTTGTGCTTTAATGTGTCTAGGTACAGGTACCTATTTCGTACTTGTCTTCAATCACACACCATTAAGATTTGGCCTAAATGAAAAATGTAAGGTAATTGGGTTAATAATTCACCGATTAAAGGTGTTCTTACACCACCAACTGCGGGTTTGCAGGTTGGCGATAATGTGCAATAAATTTTAGCCGGTTGTTAGCGTTTTCTGTGTACATTTTCGTAAAAGATACGTGACATGTCTTACTTGCACAATTGAACCTATTAAACAGACTACTTCTTGATTAACCAAACTTGAATACTGTAGATGTGTAGATACATTTCTTCAGTCGATATATCGTAATGTCCATTTTTAGCTTAGCATTTTCAGTGATGTAATATTCAATTTGAGTTTGATTTTGAATAAATAAGATCACGCCCCTATTCACTTATTCCTTATTCGTTCTTACAAACAATGAAGTAAGAAAAACACATCTTATTACAGAAACACAGAAATGATTCATTTCATTATCAGTCTAAATCCCATTCAATAAATGTCATATTAAAAAAAATACATATTTTACTATTCTCCTCAACGATATTATTAAATTTAACAGAAAATAAATTATAAAGATAGAACTCAAAATATTACATCCATTTATATTCAGCGTTTAACCTTAAACTAAATTAACATTAACTGTAATGATCCAAGTAAAAGAGGTGTCCCTAGTAAAGAGAACTCTTAAATTAAATTAGTATGATTTTAAACTTATAATATAATAAATTTTATTTTTACAAATTTAAAACAAAAATTTCGTGACAATTGTTTCGTCTTGTTGGGGCATTTTTTGCTTTTATATTTGTAAAAATAAAATAAAGTGTTCAGTAGACTCAAATGAGTGTTTGATTTCTTGAATTATAAGTTTAAATATGGAGTTCAACAAAATAAACACTAAATCAATCAATAGTATGATTTTTTTTACGTAGTATAATAAAAAAGGAAATTAACTAAAAATCGACCAACTTAAGTACTAACCGATGAATACATCGTGGCTAAAATTATTTTTTGTGTTTTTTCTTTTAAGTATTTTATTGAAAACCTAAACCTATGACATCTTGTACGATTTTGAATTCTTTTTACAATAAGCAGAACGGATTTATTTTTTTTACATTTCTTAAGGGTCTATGTAGATTTATGAATTGTTTATGTATTTACAGTTTTCGAAACACGACTATTTGAACTTCGCCATCATTAAATTCAAATCTTTTACCTAAAGCGTAAAACAATCGTTAAATGGCACCGCGCCAAATAACGAGAGCTGTCAAAATCCTTCACACTTTAGAAGTGAAAACGGCATAAGTTTATAGAATATTTTCGAGTCAATTTAGGAAATAATCAACTCTAGAATACTTATTTATCACACATCACTTGATAATATATCGTGTTAGAATATAATCAAATAAAATTCACATCAAATTTGTTAGTAAAAACATGTTTATATTGAGGTTAAAAATCAAACGTAATGGATAACCATTTTTTTAAAAATGTAAAATTTTCAATTTTTTTTATTTAATTAATTCAATTATCACACAGACCAAAAAATGTTATCTTTCATTCATCAATTTAAAGGTAGGCAATGTAGGCATACCTATTATGTGTCCGTGAAAATGAAGAAAACTGTTCTGTGGGTGAAAAAGAACTAGAACTCCGAACGAGTGTTTTTGACTCGAGGGGAATCGAGTGGAGATAAGTCCGCCTCGTAGTATAATGATGGCACGTTCGCCTACTACGCTCGAAGTCCTGGGTTCGTTCCCCGGAGAGGCGATGTGAAATGTTGGTTTTAAAGGTGGTTCTACATTGCAATATTTCATTCTCCCTGTACTAGAACATACCTTAAATTCTAAGTAATAATATTAATCCAGAAACGCTGCAATTGGAGTTTCGATACAGTGTCCCATGAACCACTGTATATGAGTATAGTGAAATGATGATGACGAAATTACTATAACGCTGTTAGTTCATTCATAAAAAATATTTAATGAACGATACAATCAGAACGCACAATTAACATTCTAAACTAAATTAAACACATGTTTTGCGTGAACAGCCAGTAGAAATTAGTACAATTATTTTAGTAAAACGTGTGATAAGTGCCAGCTAGCGTGACTGTTTAAAAATATTCGTAACGATCAAACTGTAATCCTTGTAAATCACGAACATTTGTAAAAGTATAGCGACAGAGTGATACATACATTCATAAAAATTTTACGTCTCAATTTCAGGATAATTATTTTTTTGTAAAAAAAAATTTTGCGTTTATGTCTTTATTATATTTATTAAAAGTTATCTAACATGGCTACAGTTCTACAAATATGTATATATATATATTTGTACCTCAGAGGCAGACGGATACAAATCCAAACGTCAAATGTTCAACAAGAGCCTAAAGAATTTACTTTCTCCAAGTGATTTCTAATAATTTATAGCATTAATGTTGTATTTTCAGCATCTTAATACATTGGATCTTTCATTATAAGAATTACATTTCTTCAAAATCAATGGACATTATCTTAAACTGGATACGAAAATCGAAATGTCATTTCATCAAATTCTGGATTTGCATCCGTCTGCCTCTGAGGTACAGATATATATAATATGGACGACTTCTGCCTTACATTATTATTTTTTTAAATTTATTACTTTCATTCTGCCTTTTACAAATTACAAAGGAACTAAAAATTCAATATACCTGCATACATTGGTTTTTAAAGTGGGATAAAAAAACAAATAACATTAAACATTATACACTATAAAAATCAAACACAACTGAAAAAATCAAAAATAAGATGGAAAACAAATAAATGAATGTGTCCTAAACAAAATGTTTCCACTTCAATTTTAAAATTATAACATAAATAAGCACAGAGTAAATGCTTAGTAGTAATGTTAAAAGATATGTATATTTTGAATTAATTTGTTAGTTATGAGTATATCGTAAATAAGGAAAAAAAAATTAAAGTAAACTTTCTAATATAATTAAGGTAAATTTAAGGTATTTAATGAGTTACGAGACATCTTTTGATTTGTAAATCACTCTTGTGAAAACTACTCACAATGATTACCCCCCCCCCCCCCCCCACCACGCGCGGCCGCATTGTCCTCGTGTGACCGCGCACAGACAGGACCTTAGGACAAAAGTGATTTGCTTGCGTGCGTGTCGCTCCCACGCTTAATGCCTTTTTATTATTTAGTTCGTCCTTTAACAATTCCAATACATATTGGTGTAAAAGATTTTAAAAAATTCACTAATTCGCTCGTAACAAACGGATTCCAAATTTTCGCGGCGCTCACATTGTGAACTGCGGACGAATTTTCGTATTGTCCTAGCGTCCTGTCCTGCGCAGTTGAGGCTGTTCATGGAGCTGGGACAAGATACTATATATTGTTCTCGTGTTAACGGTACTTAAAGGCTTTAAACGGCAATTCGAAATCATCTGTATATTATAGAATAAATATATAGACCCACATGTACCTATTATATTATTATATTGTCAGTACTTCGAAACAAAATATTAGCTAAGTGCGAAGGTTTTCATGGTCACTATTGGCTATTTTTTTTAAGTAATACCGTTTGTTTTGAAATTGTTCTGACGTTTGGGCTACTATTGCATTATAGCCGAAACGTCGAAACAAATCCAACACACATGGTATCGACCAAAAAATCAACATTTTGAAAAGATTAGCTAGTATAGTTAATTATAGATTTAAGAGCCTCAAAACGGTAGATTATCAAAATTACAGCATCAGATTGTTCGCAAATTATCGTCAGTATATTATAGATTTGCCACACTAATTTCTAACTAGAAAATTAACTTGCCTAGCCTAACCTACTCATTGTTTAATTTTGAATCATTCATATAAACCTCATTTGGTTACAGCAACATCGTTCAAATACAAATAGGGTTTAGACGTCAATTCAATTTATTTGATAGTTTTATCCGTCTTGTTTCTTTTGCTACATTTACTATGACAAAAGAAATTCATGTGTATGCAATATTTACATATAAATTAAACTAGTCATAAGACGAATTTTAGAAGTGATTAAAATTAACTGTAATAGATGAGACATAATTAATTAAAAGGGTTAGATCATAAATTATTTGAAAAGAAAGAAAACTACATTGGTTATATAATATTCAAGTAGCGGACCTGACAAATGTTGTCCTGCCCAAACGTTTTTTTTATATTCGAATTTTCAAAAAACTATATACTAAGTGACATTTGACACTAAGTTCGACATTTCATTCTTTTCGTTTCGTCATTGTGTGATTTTCTGTTGCCTAAGGCAAAATTAAAAAAAAAGTGCAGTATTACCAGTCATACATATAACTCTTCTGTACGTGTGATGAATTATTAATATTCAAATATAGAATTTAAGTGGGTACCTAGATTATTTTTTTACCTAGGTACTTGTTTATGTGTGAATTTCAAAATATACAATAATTAGTATTCAAATAAAGTTATTTTTGCAAATGTTAAACTCTACTCTTCTCGCCAACAAGGATGCACTTTATTCATGAATGCGATTTTCATAAATGTACTAAATAATATTTTAGTATTAACTTTTGTAAACAATTAAAAACAAACTTTTATTAAACAAAAAACAACATCCTACCATTTTTTTATATGTGCATTCTCTTCGAATGCAACCCTAGTAGATCAATGTAAAAAAGATTTATGCTCCTAACTTTTTTTTACAAATAGATTTAAAATTTTAATATCTACGAGCACGCGCATTACAAAGATATACATTTCGCTGAAAACCCCACGTGAATCGTTTAAGCCGTTTAAAAGAAGTTAAGTGACATCACACGTACAGAAAAAGTATATATTTAAAGATACTATTTTAAGTATTTTTTATACAAAATTAATTTAAGTCCTTCTTACTAAGAAAACCTGTTATCAAAATTACTGCTGGTACTTAAAATAATCATTTGTTACATAAATACAAGAGTAACAACAGTTTTATGCAGAAGATGCTAGAAGTAAAAAAATACGACATCGTCTGTGTTAAAAAACATTTGAAATCTATGTGTTGATTAATTTATGTAACAATATTGTACCCAGTAAATATTAGTATATATTATATTTTTATTTAGTCATTTACCGACTTTTCTACCTATACCGGTGTCAACACATACCCGTCTTTTCGGACGCCAATCACACAACATGCAAATTCCACCATACAAAATAATGTGCCTTTATTCAATAATCAAATAATTTTGACATTTAAAGATAATTCATTGTAATGATCATCTTGCAACTAGTAAATTCGTACTCCTTTCTTCTTCCCCCCCCCCCCATATTTTTACAGCAATTATTCCCACATGATTAAATATATTTTTTTAATTTCATCAGTGTACGTTGGGCCTATGATGTAATGCAGCATGAGTCGTATCAGCACAATGTTTGTGAAACTATTATGGTGAAGGTGTAGTGGAATTTGCATGTTAGTGTAATTAGTGTCCTGACGAAGAGATGGGGTCGTTTTAACACCGAAAAATATTAATAACATTAAAACATTGTTAAGTGTTTTTATACATATTTACTAACATTTTCTGAAATTTTTGACCACAAATTTTATACTCTAAATATTCATAATATTTTATATCTCTACTCATAAATCATTAATCTTAATTTCCCAGTCTTGCTCAAAAAACCTAACAATAAAACTCCCAGGACAATAAGTCGTTAGTAAAAAGTGAAGTATAAAATAAGTGTAAGTGGATTTGAAAAACACCAGTGAACTTCAATTTCCGTAGGATAATGAACAACAGTGTCTTCAAATATTTTCAGTTGTACCGCTTATATTTACGAAACTTCCAGCATCCGTGAAACAGGTTTGTACAATTTGATTTTCTTAATTCTATGTTGAAAGAGCCTGGATAGGTAATAAATAACAAAAACAATAAAAGGGAGTTTTCAGTCGGGGGGAATATTGGATTTAAAATACTGTACTTATTAAGCCGTTTTTAAAGACTCTTTTAGTACAATATTTGAGTTTGTCCAAATTTTTGAAGACAACCAACTTTGTAAAACCAACTGGTCCGAGAAGAGGTTTAAAAAATTGGAAAATAGTTTTCAGGCGTTGCCTAGTACGTGAAATAATTTAGTCAAATGAATCTCTTCGCAACAAAAAAGTTTTCAGCTCTTTAACTTCACTAAAATCAACAAATTGAAGAATTGAAGAAATATGGATGTTCAAACATAGGCAAAATGGTGAATGTTACACAGTGTGTAAAGTGGCCACTTAAACCAGCCATTGACAGGTCATAAACCCTGTAAATACCTAGACTTCCATATTCCCTTTTCTAAGGTATTCTCGATCCCTGTTGTAATTTGTTAATGAAATTATTGACGAAATGATTACGTCCTCCACATAGGTAGCCTAAATAGGTACTCCGCATGCATGGGTTAAAAAATCAATATTGCAAAATCCACTGACTGTCCACTTAAGTCATCGAAAGGGTCGAGAGTTTCAAATACCTGGGAAATGTTACGAAAAATGGGAGCTTTCAAAAAGAACTGGGAGTGCAGCTAGGAATAGCAGGCGCCAAATTCGACAGTATGAAGGCTGTCCGGAGATCGGATATTTACTCAGTGAAAACCAATTGTCGCATAACGCCTATTCTCCTCTTCGGATGCGAATCGTGGCACCTCACTGGGGCCAGAAACAGCGAAATTCGGAGTTTTGAGAAAAAGCGTCTCAAAAGAATCTCGAGTGTGCGGTGCTGACTGTTCGTCGGCAGTTTGTGTCGGAACTTCGGGACGAGAACCTGACTTGGGAGGATGCAAAGGGGTTGGCAGCCGATAGAGATGAATGGAGGCTCTTTGTGGATACCATATGCTCCAACTAGAGAGCGGACATGGAATGATGATGATGATGAGGTATTCTATGTTTACATAAAATATTTGATACTATTTTTGGCCCTCAACCAGAGCTTGAAGTTTATAAAAAAGTCTATTTTTTGCGCTAAACCGGCTGTCATTTCGTATTTAAGTAAGAAAATCAGTCCAATTAAATTTTATAATGTGCTTAAACCTTATTAAATAAGCATCTTAGGGCATGAGTCTAGCTTTGTTTTTTAATAAATGGGTAGCATTGTTTTAATGAGCCATTGTTTTCATCAATATTCACCGGGCGCTCAACGGAATCAGTTGCGCGGAGTGTAAACTTTTTGCATTTCGGTAGTTTTAAAACGTGTTCGAATTTGTAATGTGATAAAGTTATGTCTTTACTAACAAAATAATAATTTTATCAATATAGATAATAAACAAAATGTTCAGACAGTGATAAACTTCAAACCTCGGTTGAGGGCCAAAAGTAGTATGAAATATTTTTTTGAATAATTTTCACGTTAAATGTGATCCAAAATGCAACTTTTTAGACCTCTTTCACTTTGGCCCACTCTAATGTACAACGGTCGCAAGCTCGAGGATTAATGACCTCATTAATAGCTAAGCAGGGGTAGCCAAAGTATGGTAATTTTTCGCATACAAAATATTATCACCTGTGTCCTGTAAATTTTTCGTTATTTTTTGTACCTATTTAGCTTTTTTTGGTAAATTTTTTGGAATTTTAGACACTGAAATTACACTTTTTTGTAAAACATTTATATATATTTTTAAAAATTATTTATTTTAACATTTTATCATGAATACAATTTTATTTTCAATTTGCCCAGCTAACAGGCCAAGCTATGCAATTACATTTTTTTTAAATTATTTTATATTGTTGGTATTATTTTTTTATACAGAATAATG
The DNA here is from genome assembly GCF_059751315.1 of Micrasema longulum. Taxonomy (NCBI): domain Eukaryota; kingdom Metazoa; phylum Arthropoda; class Insecta; order Trichoptera; family Brachycentridae; genus Micrasema; species Micrasema longulum. The sequence continues at coordinate 644,612 of NW_028277415.1, forward strand.
TTCCCTCACTGGGGTTGTCCCGTGCCGAGGGAAACATTTTACAAAATATGAAACATGCCTTAAATTACTTATTTAACAAAGTTAACATAATAATAATAATAATAAAACAAAACGTAATTAATCAAATCAACCTAATTATCATTAACATAATAAACAATATAAAATAAAATAATCATAAAAAACTTAACCAATTTATATAGACATAGACCACTAGACCAAATTTCATAAAGAGTACACACATTTTACTTATTTGGCTTGATCCACTCATCGATCCGTGTGCAACCCACCTCCACTATCCATTTCTTAATAGCAATTTTATACTGTGAGTACTTACTAATTGTCGTTATGGATAATGTTAGTAGATTAAACAGTTAATACATTATAATAGTTTACAAGCTAATAGAAAGCACAGACTAATAAAATATAAACTTACTCGTATACACATTTTAATACATATACATACACACATTCACATGCACACATATGCATATATACATACATATACATAAATACACCTTTATACATATACACGCATATATTCGCATACACACACACACACACACACACGTACATACACCTATGTGCAAACAAATACATTCATTCATAAAACATACACAGTTTATTTAATATAATGCGAAACTTCATGATTGCCATTTATATATGTATATTTTTTTTTTTATTATTTTTTTTTTTATATTTAATTTTCAACAACCAGTAAGCATCTCTAATTCGCGGCATGCATCAAAATTTCTGACTTATTTATACATACATACGGTATTGTATAGAGGTGTATTATTTATATACATAATTACAACATTCTTTCATTTGTTTAAGAAAATAAGCTTAAACTCTTATTAATGTCAGTAAAATTCATTTATTAACAAATTGAATTAAAAAACAATTTTTGGATAATTACTGTAGATACAATTACACACGCATATATCTTGAATTACAGAATTCTGCAGACTAGAAATAAGAAGTAGAAATATGGATTTTGAAACATGGATAGAATGTAACACCGTACCAATGTAACCGGCCAATAAAACGTGCAAGTGTGCTGGTGAAAATTCTCAGTGGAAGTTCATTGTAATTTATTATAAAAATAAAAAACAAATCATATTTTATTTATACTTTTACATTGTTTGTATTATTTTTTTATACATAATAATGTTCCCTCGCTGGGGTGTCCCGTGCCGAGGGAAACATTTAACAAAATGTAAAATATGCCTAAGATTAGCTAATTAACAAAGTTAAGATAATAATAACAATTTTAAATAACGTAATGTATCCAAATAACCTACTTGTAATTAACATAATAAACAATAAAAAACTAAAATATTCATAAAAAACATACCCAATTTATATAGACCAATAGAAAAAATTTCACAAACAGTGCACACATTTGACCTATTTGGCTTGATCCACTCATCGATCCGTGCGTAACCCACCTCCACTATCCATTTCTTAACAGCAATTTTATATTGTGAGTATTTACTTACTGTCCTTATGGATAATGGAAGTAGATTGTACACTTTAACCGAGTAGTAGGCCAATCCTCTTTGACCGAAGGTTGTATTTTTTTTTTTTTTTTTTGCAGCATCAGGGTGGAGTATCTAGTAACTCTTACCTAATTTAATTTCAGTGACTTCATTAAGTTTTGCATAATATACTTGTTTTTATTTGGTATTAATATTCAATGGCAAAAAAAATATATTTATTCTTTTTTCGCGATAATATGCCTGCTTGATTATTTATTTTACTCACATTTTTCTTTCTTGCTTACCGGAACACTTTATTTACTTTGTTTGCTTTACAGGATTTATTTCATTAAATTATACCTTCGCATTTTTTGTTTATATACTTACTGTTTTTTCGTGTTTACCTACCTTGATTTTTTTAAATTTTTACTTTGTATAACTTTTTCACCATTACTTTTCTTAATAATTTCACATCTTTTTTCTGTATATTTTGTGTTTTTTTTAATTATGTTAGTATGTATTTTTTTCTTTTTTGTAAATGCCTATTGGGTATTGAAGAACAAAATAAATAAATAAATATTAAAACAAGAAATGAATAGTCACTACCCCTGTAAAAAAAAAAGTTTTTCGTCTCACTGACAATTAATGTGTTTTAAAATTCAATAAATTTAAAGTGGCCATGTTATGTAATCGTGTTCTGTTATTCCTATAATTATATTTGATTGCGGAGAACACGGAAACGTATTTATTTGAATAGCTATCGAAAAGAGTAGGTAATTTCATTACCATACATATTTCATACGGAAATGGGGTATAAGTGACATTTATGATTTATTCCATTTAAAATTAACACTGGGCTATTATTTAGTTTCAGACATTTCCCGGCAAAAATGAAATTTTATTTAGGAAATCAATTATTCGTTCTGTGTGTGAGATAGAACCCAAAACCTGGACGAGTGCTTTCGACTCGATGGCTACTCTTTGGAACCCTAAACAGTGGAAATATGTTAAGTCCACCTTTAAGTGTAGTGGTTGGCGTGTTTGCCTGCCATTTTTGAAGTCCCGGGTTGGATTCCTGACAAGCAGGACATAAAATATTCACTATGCGGATGTATGTTATCCAGATGTTAACTCTGAATTACTTGATAATTTAGAACGATTTCAGAATGTTTATATGCGATATATCTTTGATCTTCGCAAATTCGACCACATAACCGAATATCGCACGCAACTACACTAGTTCAGTATCAGGCATAGAAAAAACATCACTTCTCCACAATATTTTAAATAATCCCACTTCGCCTGTTTATCTGAGAGAGCTCTTCCAACCTCTATCACAACACGGACTATCTCTTCGTTCTAGTAACGAGAGAACCCTTTTAATACCCTTTCATCGCTGTAATTTTCTTGCCTCCTCTTTCACAGTAGTAGCTGCTCGATTGCGGAATAATCTACCCACTAATGTTAGCGACGCCCCTTCTTTATTTACATTTAAGTCAAGATTGAAATGTCACTATCTAAATGTTGAAATTGTTCCTTTATCCTTCTTTTTTCCTTCCCATCCTCTTTCCTGTTGTTAATTTTTTTTGTACATATTTTTATTTTCTTAATCTTTGTTTTTAATTGTTGTATAAAATTTTAAGATTCAATATGTCCATGTACTTGTAATTTTCTCAAACTGAACGGTTTGGGTAGATAGAAAGAAATTGCCTTAAGGCAATATGCCCGCCCTTATATAAATTGTATACTATGTATAAAAAGTGTTAAATAAATAAATATTGCAAGATTTCATTGCTGAACATCGTACGTTCTTGTAACATATAATCAATATACACTGCACTCATGTTTATGGTGGGTTTTTGAATCCGCTCAATGTCTATTGTACACACAGTAGAATAAAAGGTATCGTTTATGTAAGTTCTGAAAATCCCAAAAATTGACCCGAAGATTTCGGAGAGGCAAAAGAAAAGTTCAGGTTCTAAAAAAGGCTTAATCCCGGAAAGTTCTGAAAGAAATATTGCATGTAAAAGGCTTGCCAACTATCTACTATTGGTGGGCATTATGGCTTAGACGCTTGCGTCAGACGTGGAGGTTCTGGGTTCGATTCCCTGTTGAATCACAATAATTAAATGGATTTTTCTTAAATCTGAGTGTTGGTTACGTGTAATTCAGTAGAGTAAATTAAACTCTGAAGTAGTTCTAAATGGGTAAAAAAACCTAATCGATTATCGGCAGATCACCCTAATATTATAATTTTCAGTACCTACCTACCGATTGATGGTGTTATTCGAAAAAAAATCAAACATTGTTATTACATTTCTTATTTTATTTTTATATTAATTTATACAAATACATATATCACAAAAAATAATAACGTATCACTAACTCTATGAGGCCAAAAGCCCTGTGTTTAGTTGGGATACAACATAATGGAAAGTGGAAACATTCATATTATTGAACAATACCATAAATAAAAATTATTACATAAACGTTACGTCACGTACGTTAAGTTTTTTGTTTAATAGTTCTTAATTTAAATTCTTATTGATTTTTGTGATTGCCACATGAGAGTATTGTTACTCTGGTGGATACTAATAGCATAGTATATAAAGATAGCACAAGGGCTATAATCTCTCTCTATTTCCTTTTTTTCTCGAAGTTTTCGGTCGTCACGGAGCGCACTGTGCTTTAAAACAATTATTGGATACGGTCCACTACTATAAATATCTTTTATTTAGTAAGATCGCCGCCATATTTATTGAATTGGCTACAAACACCAGCACACATTTTTCCAATAAGTTTCAATGAACTTCTGCACAACACGCTTAATAGTATAAAAATATATGCAATATATTGCAGCAGTCTCCTGTGATGGTTGCTTCGTTCAGACAAAATCCAAACTTGTACCCTCCTGAAAAGGCCTTTCGTTTTAGAGAACTAAATATGTTCATCCAGGACATGGAACACTCTTAGGGCCACAGAATATAAATATCTCTGAGCATTGTTATTACAATTCAATATTTTGAGCACGCTCGAATGTGTGCAGACAAATACTTACTGGATTTTACACACCCGGAGCATTTGTGAAGATTTATACATATCACAGCACTGATACATAATGTACGTAGAATGGTGAATGTTACACCATGTATAAAATGATAGTTTAAAATAGCCAACGAAAAATCTTACATCTGTGCCTAGACTGCTATGTTTCTTTTGAGTCGGGTTATGGTCCCGTGGCTAGTGTCGCAGATTCACGGATCAGAGGCCCGAAGTTCGAATCCCACTCTACCCCAACTTGATTCCTATTCTCTAACTATTATGTGGCTATGATGTCACATAAGTCTACATTAAAAACAAGACTTGATATGTATTTAGTGCTACAGTGAGATAGAGCCACGGATAACTACCATACTCCCTCATGTCATCATCATTCCATGTCCGTTCCCTAGTGGGAGCACATGGTATCCACAAAGATCCTCCATGCATATTTGTCGGCTGCCAACTCCTTTGCATCCTCCCAAGTCAGGTTCTCGTCCCAAAGTTCTGACATAAACTGCCGACGAACTGTCAGTAGTGGACGTCCAGAACGTCGAGAACCTGATGCCTTGTAAAGTAGGCAAGCGTGGTTAAGGCTCTCAGGAGGCATCTGCAGTATATGGATGTATCTAACCGTATCGCCTTCGCTTGACGACAGTTGTCACCGGAGTTTGCTGCGTTTGTTCTCTTATTACCTCATTCCTCACAAAGTCAAACCACCGCTAACCCAAAATTCTTCTGATACACCAATTCTCAAAACTCAGAGATTTGCTATTTCGGGCCCTAGTGAGATGCCACGATTCGCATCCGTAGAGGAGAATAGGTGTTATGCAGGCGTTATATAGGCGGCTTTTGGTTTTCACTGAGTAAATATCCGATCTCCATGTAGAGATATGTATTGTCCAGGGAGCCCAATGTCTCTGGGTATGAATTGGAAAAATATTTTGTGCCGTCCTTTCCCATCAAAGGGAAGTAGTGTTGCTAACCCGCGGTGTTAAAAATGTCAAATGTAGTACCTATCTACGAAAAACAATTGCGGTATCATCTGCAAACTGATGGCAAATGTTTGTGGACTAAGCTAGATTTCATTACCTAAGCTAGGGAGTTATCAAGATTATCATGTCAAAAATTAGTAGGCGGAAGGAAGAGTTAAGGTAACGTAGACGTTTAAACATGAACATAATAGTGTATGTTTATTTATTCATTTAAAATTACACTAGTTTAAATATAAATGAACTTATTAAGGCTTTTTAAGCTATGCCCGTGTCAAGCCACAATAAATAACAATAAAAATACATAGTAAAATTAATTAGATCAAATTATAATGACTCACAATCTAGAAAAAAAAGTAAATGTAATAAATATTAAAATTCCAAAGAATACAATGCAAAAAAGATAATAAGAAATAATTTTTAAAATATAAATTATACAAATTAGGAATCACACATAATCAAATATACAAAATAATGGTATCATTAAAATCAACAAAATAATAGTAAAATATAGTAGTATTAAAAAAAACTAAATAAGAGTATCATTGAAATCAAAAGAAAAAGATATATATAAAAACATAATTGAAATGATAATTGAGACATGTTTTCTAAAAACTCACTCAATACTATAAAGAAACATAAGAAATAGGAACAATAAATCAAATGCCAAATAATAGTACGTACTAAATTAAATTATACAAAAATACATAATGAAAAAAATATAAAATATCAAGATAGCAAGATAATGCTACACAATGTGTAAAATGGCCACTTGAACCAGCCAACGTCTAGTCTTAAGCCCTGTAAATGCCTAGACTTCCATGTTCCCTTCTCAAAATGATTTTCTTTATTTACTTTCTGTTGCAATAAATTTCTCAATATTGTCTCACTAAGAGAAATGTTCTCGGTACACTAAACTAGGTATCTACATTAAAAATGTTTATTTTCTAGTAGTATGCGCGAGCGCGCGCGCTCGGCATGAGGCGCGCGGCGCTTCTCTGCCTGGCGCTGGCGTGCTGCAGCTACGCCTCGCCACCGTCTCCCCCCCCCGCCTTGTCCCCGCTCCCGGCCGAGGCCCCTGCCGCCGACACCTCCGCCGTCATCGCCGCCCCCTCCCCCGCCCCCGCCGCGGCCACTCCGGCACTAGTTACCACCCCCCACCCGTCGCCCGCGCCACATCCCCGCCCGCCGTCGGATGCCCTGTACTCCCCAGATGACGATGACGAGCCACTGCCCTCGGAAGTCGACGATGATGAGGACCAGGATAATAATTCCACAGGTGAGCATCCTAAATCTATTTTTTTAGACCTAATAACATAGCACACCAAAAAAGGTAGCACACCTAAAAAGATAGCACACATAAAAAGCCGTTAGACCTTAAAAGATTCTAAGAAAATTTAAGTTTAAGAATTCTAAAAAAAAAAATTTTTTTTAATGCGCACAGTGCAAAGATCTACATTTCGCTGAAAACCGCACGTAAATCGGTTAAGCCGTTTAGGAGGAGTTCAGTGACATCACACGAACAGATGAATTATATATATAAAGATATATTAAATGTACACCTCTTGCGTTAGTGTAATACCTCAAACAATTTTAAATAATTTAACTTTCAGTAAACGCATTCTTTGTCAACTCTGAAACTACATTAAAACGATAAGTTGGGATAAGCTATGGATTATCAAAAGGCAGTTTGACGGAGGCTTCTTTGTAACAAAATGGCTCGTTCGCCGTCAACGTGATTATGACGTCAAACATATAGATTTAGTAGTAGTTGTTAGACACAGCTGATAAAATACCCTACTAGTCTGACGTCACATAAATTTGCTATCTGCAAAAGTATCTCCCCTTTGTGAAATACGTATCGTTTCAACCGCCCGTGAAAATTAAAGCGTCATTTAATGAAAATTCCATCGCAATAATGGTCTTGTACGGTCTCTGGAAAATTTGATTACTTGAATTTAACCTCGAAAAAGAAATGAATAAAATATTTAAAGTTACTGTCAATTAAAATTTAATTAACGTACGAAAATTAAGCGGATTCACGAATTTAACAATGATGGTATGATGTCAATTGAAATGCTAGTGGGGGCTGATCAAGGCAGATTAAGGCGACTGACGCGTGGCGCTCTTTATATATGTACAGGGTAATTCTGTTTATCGAACGCCAGTCATCCGAATGGCCAAATTTATAGGATCGTTATAAAAAAACATAAATAAAGGAGATGTTATAATAACAAATAAAGAAGGACGCTGGCGGTCGCGGTCGGCGCGTTTCTTCGTCAAAGCAATTAACTTTGCTAAACATGTTTAACCCGCGCGTTTCAGTGATGTAACAAATTATTATTATTATTATTATTATTATAGGTAACTTTTATAGCGCCATTTTCATAATATAATACCTCAAGGGCGCTTTACAAAGTGATTATATAAAGAAATTCATTTAATTTAATTTTTTTTAATTTCTAATTGCACTTAATTGATTAATATCTCGGAAACCGCTACAAATATGAATATTACCACAATTTTTTTGTGTAATCTTCAAACAAACCTTAACACGTAAGAAAAAATATAACATCATTTTTAATTAAATAGTATGTCCATCAGGATCTCCGAAAATGACAAAATATCTAGTACCCTAACACAAATATATTAAAGATTCATTTGAGAGAAAGAGATGTAATCTAATAAAATCACGAAGCAAGATACATATAATTTTAATAAGATGAAAAGAGGCAAAGATTATCGGGCGATCAATTCCTAAACTCAGGCTACCTAAGGTTTTCTTCAGGCTACCTAAGGTTAACCTAAGTAACCTCAGTTTTTGTTTAGTTGTCAGCGCATTTGCCTACCATGCAAGAGTTCTCGCTTTCGATTCCCGACATGGTTGACATAAAATATTTATGCAAAAGGGCATTTTTACATTGGAATATTTCATAGTCCCGTGACTGGAGCTTAAGACTGAACAACTTACCTTCATGTAACAAAAATTATCAAGATACGCTGCGATTGGTTTACCAAACTGTTCATAACATAATCGTCGTATTTTTAATATAAAAATTATACAAAAGTTAATTCCCTAGTAAAAGTTCATTCGTGCTTAAATAAACTGAATATTGAATTCGTAGAAAGTGTGAACATCCTTCGATGTTGCTAAAACGGTGTTTTTTTTATATGGCATGTATCCAAAATAGAAAGGTTTTTTTGCGCGCGGTAAAAATTAGAGGATTAAATTCTTTTCTTGAAAATGTACGACAAAAATTCTAAAAAATATTTGGATAAAAACGCACTACTTTGATAGACGTCACTGGTTCATATGAACCAACCAATGATGTGAGAGCTATGAAGGATATCCGGTTGGCTTACCGTAAACAAACCAATGGGAAGAACTAACAAAGAACAACCTCTGACATCAGAGTTATTTCAGAAATACAAAACTTTAAAAATCATATCGCTGATAATACGATATTAAAAAAAAAATCGGCTTGGTTTAATAGTATATTAACAACAAAAAAAAATTTAAAAAAGACACTGAACTTCCTTATTGGCGGCCCATGAAACTTTTTTTGTGGCCCGCGAGCTGTACATTCTTCAGCAAACTTTTCATCAAACAATGCAAAGCAAATCTTTGTTAGAATTAATATTTGACGTGACATATCCTGTAAAAGAAAATAAAAAATATTACAATATTTGAGTTTGTCCAAATGTTCATAGACAAAAGACTGGATTTCACCCCCTCGGGGGGATTTCACGGTGGATTTCTGGGGTGAAATCCAGTCATTTGTCTATGAACATTTGGACAAACTCAAATATTGTAATAAAACCAACTGGTCCAAGAGGAAGTTTAAAAATTAAAAAATTGTTTTCAGGCGTTGCCTAATATGTGAAATAATTCAGCCAGATGAATCTCTTCACAACAATAAAGGTTTCAGCTCTTTAACTTCACTAAAATCAACAGATGGAAGAATTGAAGAAATATGGATGTTCAAACATAGGCTAAATGGTGCATGGTACACAGTTTGTAAAGTGGCCACTTAAACCAGCCAATGACAGGTCATAAGCCCTATAAATGCCTTGACTTCCATATTCCCTTATTTAAGGTATTCTCCATCCCTGTTGTTTTATTGTTCAGAATTACCCATCCACTATACATATCAATAATTTTATATTAAAATATTTTTTTTTTAAAGAAGGTAAAAACAAGAACAGAAAATATAAAAAGAAAAATAATGAAACCCACTAAACCGAATATGAGAACATTTTAGTAATATCATCATCATTTATTTTGGAAACCATACAGTCTTTTTAACAAACTCAAGGCACAAGAAAACAATTTCAAAAAGTAAGACCAATTACAGATTTCACATTAATTTATTATGAATACAGAAGGGGGAAAAAAATATGATGAAAATTAAATAAAAAGCACATAAAAGGGAGAAAACATGGTATGAACCAACTCTGCCTTCCTCCCCCATCCCTCTGCTTCCAGAAACATTTATATTTATCACTAAAAAAATCACAACCAACAATAATTCATAAGACACACAGGTAGTAGATGTATGTAAAAGTTTAAGTAATCATCATTCAAAATCATTACTCCCTTTCCGCACCTAATGGTGTATAGTGCACTACATCGGTACACCAATCGCAGTATATCTTAATCATTTATATATTTTTTTCTTACATGAAGGTAAGATGATCAGTTTTACGCTTCAGATACCAGTCCAGGGACTATGAAATGATCTAGAGTAAAAACACAATTTTCAAAAAAATATTTTACATAAACCATGTCGGGAATCGAACCCGAAACCTCTTACATGGTAGGCAAACGTGCTAACCATTACACTACGAGGCCGACTAAATATTACATTATTTTGAAATGAATATAATACTAAGTAGAGAGGCTTTACTGACAGAATACATTTAGTCATTAAAACAAGTTACGAGATAATCGCATTTAAAGCTTTTTTATTCTTTTAACGCATTATTTCTTCTTTTTATGTTTTGAAAGGGTAATCTTTATTTTAGGCTAACATCAAATTTGAAACCAACATCTTGCACCTATATTCAAAAATATGTGAAATATATAAAGACTGTTGACTTAATGCATTCTGTTAGTATAGCCTCTATATTAAAAATGTTTTTTAAAAACAAAGAAATATACTTCTTAATTTTTCCATATTAAGAAGTACATGTATCTGCGAGCGGGCCTTTTCTGGCATGAAATACATAAAATTAAAATATAGAAACAGCCCCTAGGATTCCTCGCTTGATTGCCTCAACAAATGTTGATATTTTACTTATTAAATTTTTTATTTTATTTTATTTATTTAATTTTTTATTTTATTTTATTAATTTTTTTTTTTTTTTTTTTTTATTTATTTATTTATAGTTTAACATTGTGTGTATCCTTTTTTTTATACAGAACATTGTTCTCTCACTGGTGTCCCGTGCCAAGAGAAACATTTTACAAAATGTGAAACATGCCTAAGATTAGCTATTTAACAAATTTAACATAATAATAACAATAAAAAACGTAATTAATTTAATTTACCTAATTATCATTAACATCATAAACAATAAAAAACTAAAACAATCATAAAAAAACATAACTAATTTATACAGACCAATAGAACAAATTTCATACACAGTACACACATTTTACCTATTTGGCTTGATCCACTCATCGATCCGTGCGCAACCTACCTCCACTATCCATTTCTTAATAGCAATTTTTTATTGTGAGAACTATCGAATTGTCCTTATGGATAATGGAAGTAGATTGTACACTTTAATATTGGCATTAAAGAAATTATTGCTCAACAACTACGGCCAAAATGCTCCCATTAAATAAATTATAAGTACGTTTAAGGATAATCTTTTTCTTAACTTCATGATGATTTAATTCATGAAGAACAAAATTTTTACGTTTAAAAAAACTGAATAATATTCTGTTTTTATAATTGTTTTTATTATTCCCAGTTATGTATTATTTTTTACTTTTTTTTTCGGATAAATTAAATAAATTTTGAAATGATATTAACTGACTTTTTTTTGACATACCTATCCTCTTTGGCCCCCGAAATGTTTGCTAAAGAATAAATGGCCCGCAGCTTAAAAGAAGTTGGACAGCGCTGATAATCATCAAACATTATCATTAATCAGTCCTTCACTACAAATATCTGTTAAATTTAATAACAACGTTTATTTTTTTTAAATTATTTTTCATATGGTATTTATTAATTAAGCTATAACTTGTTTAAAATAACATTTTGTGGAACTATCTAACTAAAATACATCAAACATTATAGTTCCGGGACTATGAAATATTCTCGTTTAAAAATACCTTTTCAAACAAAAAATTCGTGTCAACCATGTCGGCAAATGACCCGAGACCGCTTGCATGGTAGGCACACGCGCTGACCATTAGACCACTAGGCGGGCAAGCTATGTACAATATTATTGTTAAATTATATTCTGTTAAGTCAACAAATACAATTATAAACCTAATACTTTGTGCAAATGTGAACATTTAGAACAAGTACATTCAATAAAATACTTAGGGGTCATAATAGATTCTAAACTTAGCTGGAAAGATCAAATTATAGAAATATCCAAGCAAATACGAAAATCAGCATACATTTATAAAAGCCTAAGAAATATTTTGAATGCTCAACTTATGAGACAAATTTACTTTGCTTTTTGCCAAAGCAAACTATCATATTGCAATTTAGCTTGGGGAGGTTGCTCTCGTTCAATCCTTGAACCAGTAAAAATAGCACAAAAATGGATCATGAAGATCATTCTCAAAAAATCTTTGAGGTATTCAACGGAAGATCTATTCGCTGAGTTAAAGATATTGGATGTAAGACAATTGTTTGTAAGGTGCCTACTACTTAAATTTTATGATAATTTAAGTGAGGTCAAAAGAACCCAACAAAATATAAACACTCGTTCAGCAACACAAATTAACTGTATTGTCCCATTTGTATCAATCGCCTTTGGTAAAAAGCAATACAATGTAATTGCTCCAAAAATAATTAATGATTTATTGCCAAATATAAAAGACTCAAATAATAAAACAAATTTTTAAATAAAAATAACTTCACATATAAATAGTGTACCGAGAGATTTTTTAAAAAATATTTGTAAATCAATAAACGTAGTACTTTATATAATTGGTACACATATTATGTTTAAGTAACATGTATTCTTGGCACATATATATACTTTATATTTGTATAATAATGATTTTTAATTTTTTACATTTGATTAGCTAGGCATTTATAATAAAGTAGTTTTAGTTTTTCTTTTTTATGTTATTGTTTTATTAGTATAGGACTACTTACGCTCTAAAGATAAAAAATCTCCATCTTAGAACAGGCTGTGCCATGTTAGATGGAGACTATCATAAACAGAGAACACTCCGTTTTCATTTTACATAAATTGGTTTTATATAGATTCCCTGTTATTAAGTATGTTTATATATTTTTTTGCAATAAAATTATAAATAAAATTATCAAAATATCTACGACTGATAACATAATTGAATATTTTCATATTTTTTTATTATTATTATTTCAAAATAAAACGACCGATTTGGGAAAAAATTATGTTTATCTTTGTCGTTATTATTTCATTTTCAATTTTAATGAAAACAATTTGTAATAGGTTTAAATAGGGGAAAGGGTATGTATTTATTTTTTAAGTGTTTAAAATTTTAAATTAAGAGAAAGTTACAATGGTAACGGTATATTTTTTCCTTGCGATGTCGGATAAATTTTCTAATAACCTGAAAAAAAGACGTTTCGCACCGTATGGAACAAACGGCAAGTATTACGTTATCGCGCCATACTTGTACGCTATATTTGCAAAAAGCGCACTCGGCGGGCATAATTTTTGATATAAAAGTTAAGTGACTTCGAGGCGTTTTGTACATATGTACTTGTTTAACCCGAAAATTATGAATGAAAACAATTTTTTTATACATTGATAGTTATATAATTATTATTGTAAAAATCCGCTCTGAACATTTTATATGTTTTCAAAGTTATTCCCGATTTGTAAGAATACCCTATTGTTACGAAAATTTCACAAATAAAATCTCATAATTGCATTATGATCATTTTATTGTGCTTAAAATAAACTATCACCATTTTGCAAATAACAATGGACTAAATTTAATGAATAGGGATTTTTTTAAGTTTCCAGACATATTCAATACATATTACGATATTGAAGCATTATTTAACCCTTTAAGGAGCAAGTTTTTTTAAACTTACAAACAGTATATCAAGTTAATATTAAGTTCACAGATTGTTTAAATGTTTTCTTTCCTTTTTTAATATTAAGTTCATAGATTGTTAAAATTTGTTTAAATTTTTATTGTTTAAATGTATACTATGTATTGTTACAAGAAATGTACTATTTTTTTTATGTACCGTCCCAAATGAGTTTTCTCGTACAACTCCTGGGAATATAATATCATGATATTCATGTCTTATATGTTTTATTAATAAATAAAAAAAAAAAAATAAAAAAAAAAATTTTAAAACTCTTCTTTTTATAAACAAGATTTGTTCAAACGAAACTTTGAAAATTTTTCAGTTTTTAAGAAAATCGGTCATGTTTAGTCATCTAAAAAAACTAACAACCGTGCATTTGGAAAAGTCATATATTATTTTTAATAAAGGGAAAGAAATCATGGAATTATTGCTATAGAAAGAATTAAATTTTAAAAAAAACTCGTAATAAAATAAACAAATGTTTGGCAATAAACAAATGAAAACAACAACATATTTGAGAATTGCAAACGATGAATGCCAATCGCGAGCTCTGTAATACGCACGGTGATCAATTGCACTGGACAACAACTTTTTTTTAATTTCCTTTACTTCTTGAGTTAATTTTAATAAATTTTGGACCGAAAACAACAAATATAACCATGAAAAAAAATAATTAGCTCTTGTTCGGTGGAAGAATTTTAATTTAACGAATTAAAAGAAAAATATTTTTTTACAAAATTAGTTTAAGAGACTAGGGAAACCTGTTCTATAAAGGACTGTCCATTTGAACTTGTTCGCATGACAATTATAATCAAAGAGTTCTAAATTGATGGCAGAATACTTGGAAGGTGGTTGGATCTATAGATAATCATGTGGACTATGAATAGCCTCCCTCAAACTAACAATTTAAACTCTTAAAAATGACATGTCACTGTATTTCCAAAATAAGAGCTTTTCAGTCATTTTCATGGCGATTTTCGAATTTGGCAGATGGAAATACATAAGAATAAGCTATTTTTGAGGCAGAAACATTTTCATTGTTGACCGGTGCTATCTGTGACATTTGGGTAGTGAGATATATATACTATATCATGTCAATAAAGTTTAATGTGAAATAAAATAAGTAAAAAATTATGCAGTTCCACCGTATAAGGAAGGTTAGATGAAGATACAGAAGTTAGTTTTTGTTTTCATATCAATATTTCAATAACAAAATGGATAATGTCGTATAATTCGGTATGCAATTTGAGTTACTACTGCTCCGCCTATTTCATTATCTTTACGAATTTTAAGTTTATTTTTATACATCACTTAAAATTGTATGTTTAAGAATTAAATCAGTAAGTATCATTGAATGGCCCCCCTGCACAATCAGCTAATAGTGACTTGTACTTTTTTACATAAATGCCACAGGATTTATCGTTCACTTTATGTCATCGAGCCAACTCGGCAATTTCATACCAATTGGTTAGTTTTTAGATCACTTTCCACCAATTTTTGTGCATTTATTATATATACTACCTAATACAATTACAACAGTAATCTGAAGAAACCTACGTACAAGAAATTAAACAATGAGAACATCAAACTACGTAGCAAAGACAAACAAAGGCAATAAAATAATGCTATACAATATATTTGAAAACACGATTAACATATAAGTATTTGAGCAAACCCATGCCAATTGATCTTCATCCCAGATTGTATTTGTGGCGATGATATCTACAAAAATCTATCTCGAAAAACTCCAAGTTGTGTGATAAATTGACTAATCTACACATTCTAGACATCATCATCATCATAAGCTCGACAGCCCTGGGTGAATCATGGCTGAATCCAGGAGTCTCCTCGACTCTTGCCGGTCTGCTGCCCCTCCTCTCCAGTTCCTCACTTCCAACATTGTCATATCTGCGCTGATGCAGTCCGTCCATCGGATTTTGGGCCTTCCTGGTCTTCGTCGTCCTTGTGGCGCAAAAAGAGTTCGGCGTTTTATGGGGCTTTCGTCGTCCATTCTAATTATATGGCCATCCTACCCCAAGCGTCTCACTTTACGAGTTGAGTACATCGATACGCGCGATAGATATCGTATAGCTTTCTATTGTAGCGACGACGCCAATGGTTGTTTTCTCTCTCAGGGCCATAGATAACTCTGAGGATTCTTTTTTCGAAAGCTGCAATGGCTCCCTCAATATCTTTTGTCATAACCTAGGTTTCGTGTCAACGTGAAAAAAAATTTTTGCAGCAGAGATGGAACAGATATATAGTCAAATAAGCATAAAATCCGAGTTCAATACAATATTGTGTGAGCTTTAGTCATAATCATATGTGATCTCAAAAGCGATTACTTTTAACGTTTGCGCATTTAAGGGTTAAAAAGAGTCTTTTGTTGTGATTCCTCAAAGAAAAACTGTTATTTCAATTTGTGAAAGAGCGAGAACTTTTCACAATAATTGTTTACATTTTCGAAGAAGTCCTATAAAAGCAAATAAAATTTTACATCAAATAATAAATGTGACTAGACGAAATTTGAAAATACGGCCTAAAATAGGGACTTGTACAAATGTTTTGTTTATTCTCTCTTTCACGGGTTTTAAGTAGCGTTCACACGATGACAATACAATATTGTCTTGTCCCAGCAGCAAACTTATTCTCATCGTAAACAGCAAATTGTAGGACATGATAATGGATCGAAACATTGTCCCATATATAGACAAGCAGGCCATTTTTGGAGGACAATGGATTACCCCAACATGTACGGACAGAACAGTAGAACAATAGCCACTTACTCGGCGCGTGCGAGTTGATCTGCAGAAAAAATGACTATATGATTAAATCGTCCTCCAACAATTCTAATACCTCTTAGAACAAAATATATTTTTTTTAAATTGCGATCTTTTCGCAGCGTTCCTCGTACGGCCAAATTGATGTATTATCCCATTGTCCTGTCCTGCGTAGTCGAGGCTGTTTGTGAAGCAGGGACAAAACGGTATTGTCCTCGATATACAGGGTGTTCTTTAAACTCTGTCACATCCGAAACCACGATGATCAGTATGGGCAAGAAGACATATTAGCATATTTAAAAAAATATTTAGAACAATGAAAAATTTTAAAAATTAAATATTTAAAAAAACAAATGGTTGCTTACTTCTGCAGGGGAGAAATGAGGGGAGTGCGGTCGCACAGTTTTCGGCGCGTCAGACTCCCCCTCCCCCCTTCTTGTTTCTCCCCTGCAGAAGTAAGCAACTATTTGCTTTTTTGATATTTTATGTTGAAAATTTTATTCTTTAAAATTTTATTTTTATTCGTTCTAAAAAAATATTTTAATATTATATGTCTTCTTACTCATACTGATCATCGTGGTTTCGGATGTGAAAGGGTTTAATGAACACCCTGCATTTACAGTCAGATATAATATTATACAATTCCCGCCACCAATAAGTCAATTTATTTATTTAAACACTTCATATACATATAAAGATCATATTTATATACAGTTTATACATGAGGGGGCATATTTCCTTAAGGCAATTAGTACCTAAATCTTTCGATTTGTGGTAGTAATTGGGATATAATAATAATAAAATTTTGCAAGTTTATAAAAATCTTTTGATTTTATTAAAAGTACCTGTATAAAGTTCGACTGAGACAAGTAAAAACGTGTATGGCTCATTAAACATTATATTCGATAACTTATATTTGAAATTCGTCTGGGATTCTGGTTCTTTTTCCCATAAAGAATTGTATTCTTCATCCACACGGACTAGCGGACAGTTTTAGGCTTTTCGACTTCTTGTCCGGCCAAATTTTACTGCGTCCGGCCCGTTTTTGTAAGGTTTTCATATTTTCTTACTTCCATCGTTCCTTTCTGCCCGTGAGTGGCGCGAGTGCAAAGAAAGGAAAATATGTCGATAATATTGATTAAATTTTTTTATTAAAAATGTGTGCTTTAATCAAATTGTTAGTCCTTTTTTAACTAAACCTTTTTTTATCGACCTTGGGACCCAAAAGTCCTGCTTGTTTGGCGGCTAAGTCCGGCTTTCCAAGTTTCAGATAAGGCAACGCTAACCCGTACAAAGATCGTATCAAAACCGTTAACTCGATGGCTTTATGGTTATTGCAAATCGGTGTATGTTTTTTTATTTATTATTATTATTTTATTTTTTTTCTTTTTTAAATTCTAAACAATTTTTTTAATTCCCGCCAAACTGCAAAAGCAGTTTTTTTGCAGGGAATGTATGAATGGTTATACCGACTTAACATTTAATAGATAAACTTGGATACCGTTTAAAATAATTTATTATAAAGGAGGTACCACTAATCGCGACTCTTCAAATTAGTGTTATATTGGTTATTATTTTATGTTAACAATCATCTATTTAAATTTTTGTACTTAAATTTTATGTAAAAAGAACGAATGCTTTCAGTTCTTAATAATGTTTATATAACTTTTCAAATTTATATAATTTATATAATTAACGTTTTTCCTTGTAAAGAAAAAATAAGAAACCTGCTGACAAGCCGGTTTCGCGGTTTAGTGGGTTTCGCTATTTTTCCTTTTAAATGTTCTGTTCATGTTTACCTTCTTAAATAAAAATAAATACAAAAGAAAATCGAAAGGATTCTACAAAACTTAACACTGGGGGAAAAACTTGTAAAGTAATGAAGTTCGGTTCAAGCTGTCAGTGGTGGTATTCTGCATTTTCTCTACCCCCTTTAGAGTGGTCACTTTGGAGATTTTTTTCAAAATGCGACGGCACTTTGCTTTATTTAATGGCTGCACTGATGATAAAACGTCAAATGATATATAAAACTGTTTAAAAACGGGAAAAAACAAAGACCGTTTAGTCAATTTAAGCTAATTAAGTGTTTTGAGTATTACTTAAGGTCACAATAATGTTCTAAATAAAAATCTTCATGTTCGGTTTGACGTGTCCGAATTTATTTGACGTTTAATTATCAATGTGGCCATAATTGTACGCGGCCTAGAACATGTGGTAACATCTTAATTCCAAAATTAAAAACAACTACATCATATCATTATACTTAGAGAGAACTATTTTTCTTTAATAAAATGAAAAAGAAAAAGAAAGTGCAGTCGGGAATACAACATATTTAAGAAAAAAGTGGAAAGTTATATTTATAATTTTTTTTTGGTGTAGCACTGATTAAAAACATTATTTTTTTGCAATTTTTATATTATCCTAAAAATATTAATAATTAAAAATAAAATCTTTAAATTAATTTATTTATTTATTCATTCAAAATTACACTCGTTTAAATATTAATGAACCGCTGAGTGCAATTAATTTTGTGAACACTTTTAGCAGTGAGTGACATGGTTTCAAGACCGTATGTTGCCACCGGCAGAACACAAGAGTTGTAGACTTTGCCCTTCAGATTATTTAGGATTTACATAATTATTTTTTAAAAGACAATTAATCTAAGCCACATTTTTTAAAACAAAATTTATGTGTCGTAATTCTAGCGCTATGATTTTTTCAGGTTTTGTATTTCTGAAATTACTTCGCATATAAAGTTATAGGTTCTCTTTCGCTTATTTTTTATCAGTAATGCCGATTGGTCCGTTTGCGGTAAGCAAACCAGATATCTTTCACAGCTTTCGAATCATTGGTTGATTTATATGAACTAGTGACGTTGTCAAAAGTAGTTCATTTTTATTCAAATATATTTAATTTTTTTCGTTCCATTTTTTACCGCGCGCAAGAAAACATTTTTCGTATTTAATTTCCCGTGGGGTTGAAGTTCCTCATTACGCCGGATTAGTTTTAAAAAGTGGCTAAAAATTGGATAGACAAAATGCGCTACGTGACTGCTAATCGCAAAGGACAATATTTGTCAAATTATTTTATAAATAGGATTGTACTTACGAATGAAACGATATATCTGTAATGTTTTTTAAAGTTACAGTATAATTAAAGCATTTCATTATTACACACAGCGGAACGCCATTATTCATCGTAAAATAACCTCTGATCACGAAGAAAGACCGTTACGTAATAAAAGCCACGATTGGAATGTCACATTTATTTTTCAAAAACTAAATGTGTGCTTTTATTCTATAGAACACAACAAAAATAAATTCATTCTGAAAAATACCAGCTTCTTTTTTTCAACTAAACGTTGTATGAAACACTCAATATTTTCACAGGAACAAACGGGGAAGTCTGTCCTAAAGCAAGATATATTCCGTGTATACTTCTTATCCAACGGCACAAAGAGAAAGTAGTTTTTCCGTGGTACATAAAAGTAGAATAAAAGGCAGCCGCCCACTTCGATGTTGAAAATCTTTATTTTTCAACATTTTTGTTGGCTCAAAGGAAATTTTAAATTTACATACCTAGAAGTTTCATTATTCTGTTTACGGAGAATGAATCAAATATTACCTCTAGTACAAACATTATTTTTATTTCAACGATTTCTTTTTCAAATTTAATAAAAATTATTAAGATCCCCGCAAAAATGAAAAAAATACCATCAAACAACTATTCTCAAATTTATGATTAAACATAAGTAGAATTGAACTTAGTTATGCAGAAAGCAGCCAGCCATAGAAAAGTGAAACTGAAATAATAGCACCTTTGTGAGAAGAGTGAATTATAAAATTTACACAACAGTTGGAATGTTTTTGGCTCTGACAAATGATTAACAATGAATACATTGGTTTTTTTTTGTATTAAAAACAAAAGAATCTAATTATGTATTTGAACAGTGTAAATGAGTTTAAAGTACCTTACAATTTTTCTAGTCCTCTGGGTGTTTTCTGCAAATTGAGAAATTCCGTTTTTGTGATCGGCACTATTTTCAGAAGGTGATTTTTACAGTTTTTTGTTTTTTGGTCTGGCTGTTTTTAACAGAACATAGAATTGATCTTACTACACCCGATAACACCAATATCTCATTTTTTCGAAATTATTGACTGGCTGCTTTCTGCATAACTACGTTCAATTGAATTAAAACAGACCTTCATCAAAAAAAAAAAAATATGACAACCATTTCGAAATTCAAACCCCAGACATCTTGCATGGTAGGCAAACACTTTTTGTTTTATTGGTTGTTTGGAAGAAATTGCTTTGTTTGTATAAAAATGTTTGTATGAAAAAAAGTTGTAATAAATAAATTAAATATTACACAATTATTCTCTTAATAGACCTCAACCCAACCGAACAAAAAAAATCGATACCTTTTACAAATGTTAATACAACATTATAACATTGACTTTTAATATTTATTTGGTGGCTTCTCTTGTGTATAAATCCTGCAAAACGTAATCGAGTGAAAATAAGTCAGCCTCATGGTGTAGTGGTTTTATTTTATTTTATTTTTATTGTACCCTTGTATATTTTATATGTGTAGTGGTTAGTGCGTTTATTCGTTTATTTGTTTATTATAGAAAATATTAAGAAAATGGATTTTAAAAAGCAATGAAAAGCGTAGGGAGAAATGACTTCGTAAGAAATTATAGAAAGAAGCAGACCTTTAGAAAATCAATGATTTACATGAAATTATCAATAAAACTTCTTGGTTTAATTTCAATTTATTTTAATTTTGAGCAACGAATTTTAATCAACCACCAGTCCTGAAGATGCCTTCTTAGGCGAAAGAGCTCGTTGGTCAAGATTAAAATAAAATGAAACTAAATCAAGAAGTGTAATTGATAAATTTATTTAAATTTTATCTAAATCATTGTCTATGGAGTTTTATCATGAAATATCTACAAAAAGCATCAATATAACTTTAGATAATCAATTAATTTTGATCTCCTGTATAGAATTTACAAAAATATCTCTTTCTTGGTGTATATAACTTTTTGTTCCTCTTCGTGTTACTGCGAATATCCTAATCAATCATCTGAACACATAGTCTGTAGTCTTGCTCCTTTCCCCTTGCCTATGAATATTGAATGAAGCTTCTCGCCACTATTCGTGACCCTGATATAAATCCAAGCTTTTAAATAGTTTTGTAATCATTTCGGCGAATTTATCATGTTCATAAAATTTAATCACAAGCAGTAAAGAATTCACTTATCTTTTTTCCTTAATCCAATAAAGTACATGTTACGTACTTCTGGATTACTTTCTTTCAGCATAAAGTTGCCGAGGCTACCAAATTGCAAAGAGCTTACTCGGGCAGCTTTTCTGGTTCGGCAATGAGCAATTTTTTTCAAAAACGTGTGTGTGGGCACCGCCAAGGATACCCATGTCCTTAAGCAAGCTGTATCTTGTATCGTTAGTATTTTGCTTGAAAACAATAAAATAAATAAAAAGAATACCTTATTATCTCGATTCCATAAGACACATGTTTTTTCCTATGTTAGTATCTGTGAATCTGGGTTGCGTCTTACAATCGACGTAAATTTCTGCCTAATTAGAGTGTAAAAAAAATTGTCCCTAGTTACAATTCAAAATGCCGGCATGAAAACTACATTATGATGCTTCATTGAAAATAAAAGATATTGTTGATAAAAAAAGCAAGGTAACAAAATTGCAGGACGTAAATTTGTATGTTAGTAAAGCGAATATTCGATTACATCTCTACCCTCGCAATAAGATCCATAATTGAACACCGGAACTGCGAGGGAATAAAATTGATAAAGAAATTCCTGAAAACATAAAAATGAGAAAATGGTAAATATATTTCAAATTAAATGTAAAGAATTCATTAACTTATAAAAAATAATACGTAAGATGTATAATAATTATGAATGAGTGTAAGTAATATATGTTTACAGTTTAAATATTTTAAATTAGAGCAATAAATCTACAATAGTAATAAATAATATTTAAACAAGTGTAGACGTAAATATTGTATCAGACAATGCTAATCATCGAACTAAATATTTTTTTTTTAAAAGAATCGGCTTGTAATCCTGTGGCTAGTTTCTCGGACTCACGGACCAATGGTCCATGGTTCGAATGCCACTCTACTCCAACTTTATTTCCATTTTCTAATAGTGAGTTATTTACAACTCGTTAAAAATGGCCCTAAAAATAAGATATTTGGGTAAATTATAAGAACGCAAATATGTATTTTTTTCTTAAAAAAAAAAGCTTGATTGTATGACTCAATCTGTTTATTATAAGTTTTTTAGATAGTATTTTTTTGGTCTTGAAAAATAAGGGTGCATCGTAATCGAGGAAATATGGTAACACAATAAATTGTGTATATTAATCTGCCCTATGTTACTTTATTGTGCCGTATGAATTTTTACCATAGTTTGGAAATGGACTCATATTACCTACATTGATGAATGTATTCATTAATGTAGGTATGAATACATTCATCAATGTAGGTAATAGGCGTACATGCCTAGACTTCCACATTTCGTTCTGAGTTTTTTTTCCCTCTCTGTTGCAATAAATTTCAAGATTAAATATCGGTCTGCGAGTGTTCATTAAATATGAACGTTTTATAATGTATAATAAACAGAAATACTAAAAATTTTCACATTATAATAGGGACTTAGTAAGAATAAATTCTCGCTGTTTCCGACAGATTGTCATCTTAGCTTTTTTACTTTGAAAAATACTAACTACAGCTAACTTCATCGTGAAGCTCGACTGCTCGGCTTGAAATGATGGTATATTTTATTTCGCAGACGTTTAAATAACATATTTTTCATAGTATTAAACAAGTCGAATTCCGTGCCAAAAAAGTATTTATGCGAGGAATTTTACATGATTACTTTTTTTTTAAAAATCAGCAGCTGAAGTAAATATAATTTTTTTGGAGGCTTTTTGGAGGATTATAAAAATTGTTTTGGCGCACCGAAAAAATGTGGAGAAGAAGAATCAAAGTATTGCATGAAGACCCATGTCAGAAGCAAAATGAACCTGCAGAATCATTAGGAGTTAATCACATAACAATTGACAAACGTTTAAAAACATTAAGAATATATCAGAAGATCTATTCGCTTAGTTAAAGATATTGGATATAAGACAATTGTTTGTGAGGTGCCTACTACTTAAATTTTATGATAAATTAAGTGAGGTCAAAAGAACCCAACAAAATATAAACACTCGTTCAGCAACACAAATTAATTGTATTGTCCCATTTGTATCAACCGCTTTTGGTAAAAAGCAATACAATGTAATTGCTCCAAAAATATTTAATGATTTATTGCCAAATATAAAAGACTCAAAATGTAAAACAAATTTTAAAATAAAAATAACTACACATATTAATAGTGTAGCGAGAGATTTAAAAAAAAAAAATGTAAATCAAAAAACGTAGTACTTTATATAATTGGTACACATATTATTTATAATTTTATTTATTTCTTTGCTTTATATTTGTTTTATTATATATTATACTATATTATTTATGTTTAAGTAACATGTATTCTTGGCACGTATATATACTTTATTTTTGTATAATAACGATTTTTTAATTTCTTACATTTGATAAGCTAGATATTTATAATTAAGTAGTTTTAGTTTTTCTTTTTTATGTTATTGTTCTTTAGTATAGGACTACTTATGCTTTAAAGATAGAAAATCTCCATCTTAGAACAGGCTGTGCCATGTTAGATGGAGACTATCATAAACAGAGAACACTTCGTTTTCATTTTACATAAATTGGTTTTATATAGATCCCCTGTTATAAAGTATGTTTATTATTTTTTTGCAATAAATTTATAAACAAAATAAATCAAATATAATATGCTCCCATTAAATATAAAAATAAAAATTAACTCATCAGGCTCAAGAGAAAGACGTATGCTGAAAATCTGGCTTTTAGAACGTGCTTTTTATCTTGATTTTTTTTGTGTTTTTGGTTTTTTTTGTTTTTTTTACTTAGAACATATTTCCAATGCACATGGGAATACACATATTTTTTTTCTATAGTTATAATAGTTTTTTATGTTTTTTAATTTAAGAGAAAAGATTATATATATTAGAACTTAAGTAGTTAAGTTAAGTAATATAAGCAGCTGCTGACGAACTGCATGAAGGACTTGATAATTTGTATTTTACATTTTGAATGTTTTTGATAAATAAATAAAATAAATTCAAAGGCAAGAGAATTGGGTGCCGCGCTGTACGAATTAAGGCTTAAAGACGTTGAATAAAAACAGCCAGAACTAATTCAAGTCCCCACTGTTTTGGCCTACGGATGTGACGGTTGGGGAGGAGCTGCTAGGACTATATTAGACCCACTAATAAAAGCTAAAAATTCTGTCTTGAGAGTAATTCTAAAAAGGCCATATAGGTCCCCGAGTGAAGAGTTCTTTAAAACTTTAAGAGTTGTTATGTAAGGCAATCTTATGTAAAAAGTTTTTTGATTGAAACCCATAAACACTGGGATAACCTAGGCAGGGTACACCGTGCACACGAAACACGAAGTTCTGTGAGGAATGACTTAATGATGCCTAGAGCGCGTGTAGCGGTGTTTCAAAGATCTTTTATTTTTACGGGACCACAGCTAGATAAATTAGTGCCTTACATCTGGAAAAACGAAAGTAGAATATGTTTTGGGAAAAAATTGGCAAATGTTTGAAAGACATGGGAAGCAAAGAGTCAGAAAATTTGTTGACAATTAAAACTTAATTTGTACCTATATGTTATATACATACTTATATATCATGTACATATTTATTATATTACATACAGACTTATTTTATTATATCCACATCACACAATGTGTAACATTCACCATTCTGTCCATGTTTAAAAATCCACATTTCCTCAACTTTTCCATCGTTGACTTTTGTAAAGTAAAAGAGCTGAAACCTTTTTTTTATTTATGCGGGTGAGATTCATCTAATTGAATTATCACACCTATATACTAGGCAACGCCTGAAAATGTTATTTTTTCAATTTCAATACTTCTTCATGGACCAGGTGTATTTATCAACAATATTTTGAGCTTGTCCAATTTTTTGTTGACAAGGACTGGATTCAACTCCCTGGGGAGCTGTTTATATTAACATATAACAACAGAGATGAAGAGCAATTAAGATAAGGTAATATTGAAGTCTAGGCATATACAGGGCTTATGACCTATCAATGGCTGGTTTAAGTGGCCACTTTACACACTGCGTAACATTCACCATTCTGCCCATGCTTGAAAATCCACATTTCCTCAACTTTTCCATCTGTTGACTTTTGCGAAGTAAAAGAGCTGAAACCTTTATCACGAGGGTGAGATTCATCCGGCTGAACCAAATCACCTACTAGGCAACGCCTGAAAACAATTTTCCAATTTTTATACTTCTTCTTTTACTAGGTAGTTAATAGATTTTTACTAGGTAGTTAATAGAATTAGACAGTTCATAAGCCCTGGAAATGCATAGACTTCCATATTCCCCAAAAATGTTTTCCCTCTCTGTTGAAATCAATTTAAATATGAATAACTCCCTAGGGAGGAAATCCAGCCAGTCTGCAAGCATTTGAACATACTAGAATATTTGTTTGTAATTTGGCTTATGTAATTTTTCTAATAAATAAATTACAAAATGTATTAATAGCGTTTAAAATGACATAAGGCTTGAAATGAAGTATCTAACTAAGAGTCGCCTTCGCCTGATGAAGTCTGTAAAGTCTGTATTCTGCAGGCTGTTCAGAGTGTTCGGGGCAGAATATTCGCTTCAGCGCAGCGTAAAAATGCGCTCCATTATGTAATGCGGTACTTTCGGTCACCGAAGTTCGCATTTATGAGCGAAACGAGCACACAAAATAGTTATACCGGCCAAACATGGAGCCAAGTAATTGAAACTTAGTAAACTTGTAATGCTATTTTGTGCCGGGTTTTCGACAGCGAAAGCATTATGGGGGTGCGGGTGGGGAAGTAGACCGGAATGCTTATTTGATGCTCCAGCTTTTAAAATGCATTAGTTTCTATGTCGGTACCTAACAGGAAAATGAGACATCAGAATGTGGCCGTCGTTGATCTTACTGTTAACATAAACTGTGCTCGTTTTTTTCCCAATTTTAATGAAAAATAAATAAAATTTCGTAATATTGTTCTTTATTTACTAAATGTTTCTTTATTTTTTTTATGTATCTCTATTTTAATACATATATTTATTTGTTTGTATATGTATATATATATATATATATAAATAAATATAAAATGAAATATTTACAAAATAGTGTTAAATTAAAGTCCTGCTGAGTTGCATTCATACAACTCGTCAGCAGGTTCTTATAAATTGCATCGATCATTCACACTTAACCTACATTAATAATTATTTTACTTGAAAACATTACATATTACATAATCAAAAATTAAAAAACTATCACTTATGCAAAAAACTTGTTTCTATTAACCATAATTTGACCAAACGTCTCACTCCTGTATTTAACTTTGTATTTTTAATAGTGTTTGGTAACATGTTAAATATTTTAAGTGTGTGTCCTTTTGCCATATTTATTGCAATATCTAGGAACAGCTAGCCCTTCCATACTAGTAAACCTGGTGTTGTAATCATGTACCAACTTGTGTTTATACTCTGAGTGCGACGCATGCTGACAAATTAATTTTCTACCAAAGTAGAGCCCTAATAGATAATTTATTTACAGATTTATACATCATAGATATTGAAAAAATATGTCTCTGGCGGTATACAACTTTATGTAGTAGCAATTTGATCATAGAATTTTGAAAAGTTCGAATACAATTAATATTAGTTTCACTTGATAACCCCCAGGAAGTTATAGCGTATCGTATAATTGATTCAGAGAGAGATAAATGAATAATTCGTAAAGTATTAAAGTATTATATATATATATATATATTAATGTGAGCACACATGTATGTTTATGTGTGTGTGAATGCATGCATTTTTTATATTTTATTTTATTCAGAAAACATACAGTCATACATAATAAGTATTAAAAACAACAATTTTTATCATGAAAAGACCAATTAAGTTTTTATAAATTATACAAAAGGTGTAAACATCAAATGTGACAAAATAAATAATAAATAAAAAACTCAAGTAAGAAAATAATAATTGGTAACATTTGCGTTTTCCATGAAGGTTATAGTTGGTAATTAATTAAAATAAATAAAAATACCGAATGCACACTCCGAGCCATCCACGTACACACACATGAACGCACACATAAAACATACACGAACATATACATTACATGCGGCACATATACATAGCATAAACCACTCAAGATGCACATTTAGCAACTATCCCAAATAATCAACTCCATGAAGAAATTTTCTGTATAAATGTAACGTGTATTTTTTTATATATTTTTTAATTTTATTTAGTTCTGTGATAATCATAGTCTGATATATATTTACAGCACAATATCTACATCTATACTTATTCTAAAATTATTTATCACTATTGTACACTTACTATCCTTATTTATAATATTTAAACTGTTCAATATGTACACTTATATAAACCTATGTATATTCACTATTTACAATATATAAAACCTAGTATTTTTTACAGATATACTCTTTACATTTCATTAAAAATATTTTTCATTTTTTTTTCATTTTTTATGCTTTCTGGCATTTCCTTAAATAACTTTATTCCCTTGTACATACTGCAGTTCTGGGACATTGCTTTTGATTTCTTTTCTAGTCTTATTTTTGTAGATCCTCTTGTTGCATAGTTATGAAATAATTCATTATTTTTTAGTTTGTTTTAAAAATACCTTGAAACTCTTTCTTTAATAATTTTGTTACTTTAATTAGCAACATTAAATTAACAAATAACAGGGATAGAGAATACCTTAAATAGGGGAATATGGAAGTCTAGGCATTTACAGGGTTTATGACCTGTCATTGGCTGGTTTAAGTGGCCACTTTACACACTGTGTAACATTCACCATTTTGCCTATGTGTGAACATCCACATTTCTTCAATTCTTCCATTGTTGATTTTAGTGAAGTTAAAGAGCTGAAAACTTTATTGTTGTGAAGAGATTCATCTGCCTGAATTATTTCGCATACTAGGCAACGCCTGAAAACAATTTTACATTTTTTAAACTTCTTCTTGGACCAGTTGGTTTCATTACAATATTTGAGTTTGAGTTTCTCGGTGTGTAAAGTGGCCACTACGGGACTACGAATGTTTTTTTACCTAAAACAAAGTAAACTCCAGATTTTTATTTAGACTTAAAAATGCATTTTTATAACGAAAGTGGACTTCGGTATTTTATTTTCGTATAAAATAGCTTCTTGCGATAATCGCAAGCTTCTGCGTTTTTAACTTCAAAATGGCAAAAAGTCGACCCACGTGTTTTATTCTCTAAGGTACAGATATGTATCCACTCGTTTTTATTTCTAAAATACCATTTCTATGTTCATATAATACGTTATTATAATGTATGGTTTGATTGTTTTTAAGTACGCTCAGATCAAATTACGCCCTTTTCTACAATATCGTGAAGTTTCATGCACAATATCAGCTTTCGTTCCGGAAAACTAATTATTCTCTAATTCCAAGCTTCATTAAATCCATCAAAGCAAAACATGTTTTAAATTAAAATTATGTAATGTGTAATTTCGCAACAATATTTTAAGTATATTCGTAGATGAATACGGAATTTTATCCTCTCGGGTTTTATCAATTTTGCAACAGAGGTGGAGAACATTTTAGAAAGTGATATAAAAATATATTTAATAACTAGTCCAAGAAGAAGTTTAAAAACAAGTATTTTTAGTAATTTCCTAGTAGCACCTAAATTTTAAATACTTTTATATAATCTGACCATAACACAAATTCGTGTCCGAATGGATGAAAAATACAGTTTTGTTTAAGAAATAGATCCAGAAACTGGAATGAGTATTTTCGACTGGATGATAAATCATAAAATGGAAATTGAGTGGAGGTAAGCCCACCTCTTAATTTAGTGGTTGACGCGTTTCTTTACCATAGTGGCTTCAACCGGTCCTGGTTTAGGTTCTTGGCAAGGTCGATATGTTGTTTAGAATGTGTTTAAAATGGAAATATTTCACACTCCTTAGACTGGCAACTAAAGCCTAAGATTAAACAGCGTAGCGGTCGTTAAATAAAAATAATTCTGATGCGGTGTGAGCAATGCAGTACCTTATATACGAATGGGTGCAGAAAAGGAAATTATGATCACGAAGAACCACATCAATGAAGTTTTCAGCTACTTTACATCAGAAAAATCGTCAGTGAATGCACTCCCTCCTAGTTGCGCGAGAGGTTGGTGGTTTTGAGTGTTTGTGGCTGAATGTACGTAGTGGATGAAAATCCGCCCATTCTTATCCTTTTTTTCCTTTCCTGTGATTTCCTAACATTCCACCTATCTCTAAATGTTCTATTTATTCTTCTTATCGCCATGACATAAATATAAAAAGTAAGAATATAAAAAAAAGCAAAAACTCATGTTTAAAACATTAATTGGCTGTACTAAAAAAAAGACAAAATTTGAATCGTGGCCTCTTTGAATTTAAGTAGCAAATATGTCATAACCCGTGCAAATGCCTTGACTTCCATATTCATTACTTGAAAATGTTTTCGATCGCTGTTAAAACAGCATATTTTTATTTCGTACACCATATCATATTATTTCATTTATTTTATTTTATTAATTTTTTGCACCCATAAGGCTTCCACGTGCA
This sequence comes from Micrasema longulum, assembly GCF_059751315.1. Lineage (NCBI taxonomy): Eukaryota > Metazoa > Arthropoda > Insecta > Trichoptera > Brachycentridae > Micrasema > Micrasema longulum. The sequence continues at coordinate 674,986 of NW_028277415.1, forward strand.
TATAAGTTATATAAAACATGAGTATATAAACAACATAAAACTTAAAAAATACAATATGACGAAATAAAAGATAGATCAGTGTTTAGAAGTATAGTTTGTGATATAAAAATAAGCTGTAAAAGAAAGAAAAAATTGTATCAGATATTAAAAATAAAAAAATTAGATTAACAAATAAAATAAAAACATATGAAATAAAAACAGTTTATAATAAAGATACGTTGTTCTGAAAGCTCGAGCTTCCAGAAGCATCCATTACAAATTGCATAAGTTTTACTAAAAGGGTTGGGTATTATTTTCACCCACAAAAAGTTTGACTTCTCAGGCTTTCGCAGCGTTTGAAACTAACAATGGCTGTTTAAAACATTAATTGCAACGGAGTTTCTCGTTAATAAGAAAAAAAAGTTCAGTGTTGCCCCCTGCATGGACGTGTACTTTACCTAACCCTTTCAGCCCGGATGTTCAAATGTACACGAAACGTGATGTTTATTTACTCACGTACCAACCGAAATTAAAATCGGCGAGTTTATTTCTTAATTACTGGTATCCTGAAGTACGTCTCTATTTTTTCTGGTTATGTTCGTGGTCAGCATTACACAGAAAAGTTTGTATTTAGTTTGATAGCTTGCTTCTTGATGGTTTGTTTATTTGGAAGCGAATTTTTGTCGTATATCTAAAATATATAAATGAACACATTACAAAAAAATAAGAACATTTCGGAGAGTGGAATATGCAAGTCTGGGCATGAGTGATGTCGTTTAATGTAGCTTGTTTTTATTTAAATATGTTTTAATATTTTTAAGTACATTTTTAAGAAACTTTGCCTTGCAATTAAATGCTTTAGTTTTTACTGTTTTTTTGGTTTTCGCACAAGGGAGGCCTTTTTTTCTATTCAAATGCTAACCCAAAAATGTTTTGATCAACACATAGATGTCTATATGTGTTTTATTGATTATGAGAAGGCATTCGATCATGGAAGACAATATAAGTTGCTAAACCTTCTAAATAAAATTGGGTTGGATGGGAAAAATATAAGGATTATTACTGCATACGTAAAACAGAGACCCTTTGAATTCGAGTATCGTTTATTATCTTGTTAACCTCAATAATAAGTTAAGGAATGCTATCATTATTTAGTTTTTATCGTTTACTTTTTGAGCTCTTACATATTCTCTTAAATGCCATACCTACTAGTTCTTTGCTCGATGTATTATTATTGTGTTTTTTTTATTGTAAACTTTTTAAAAACATTCTTATGTTGCTGAAACTCCACTCGTCGATGCTCTTTGTAGCTGCAAGACTTTTTGTGATGTTAGCTATCATATTATATAAATCATATTTTGTAAATGTTATTAACTATCAAATATCTAAATTTAGTAAATAGGGTCTAGAATTTCAACCATCCATGCGCTTAGTAGCTGCAAGACTTGTTGAGATCTAACTTCTATTTTTATAAATTTGTTTTTTATTTAGTTTTTTTAAATATCACTTAAACTTAAACTTCATTGTCAAATTAATTTTTTTTTAAATGTAAATAGGAGCTAGATTTCTTACTATCCATGCGCTCTGTAGCTGCAAGACGTGCTGTAATCTAGCTCCTATATATTATAGTGGTTATATATCATAATTGGAGACGAGGAACCAGAATCCCAACCGTCGATGCGCTCTGTAGCTGCAAGACGTGCTGGAATATTTATTTATTGTACAGCGCCCTTGAGGTGTTTTTTTAACAAAAATGGCGCCATGTAAATTATCCAAACATTTGTGTATTAAAAATTTAGGATGCTGGCTAAATGGTGAGTGGAATCCGGATTCTGAAATATAGACCAGAATTGAAATTGCAAGATTAACCTTTTTATAAAATGCAAAACTAACTGTGCAACCGAGATTTGATACTAAGCACAAGATGGAGAGCAAAAAAAAGCTTATGTATAGACAGTGTTGCTGTATGGAGTGGAGGGTTGGACTCTTCAAGTTTCAACGGTGAACAAAATTGAGGCCTTTGAACTTTGGCTGGGCAGAAGAATGCTTCGAATCTCATGGGTAAATCGTGTCTCCAATGAAGCGGTTTTAAGCATAATAAACAAAGAGGGGGAACTGCTGACCACTGTCAAAAGAAGAAAAGTCTCATACTTTGGTCACAGTGAGAAGTATGCCCTTCTTAAACTTATTATGGAAGAAAATATTGAGGGCAGGCGGGGTATGGGACGGAAAAGAGCATCATGGCTCAGAAATCTCTAACAGTGGTTCGGTGTGCCGGATGCAGCAGCGCTGATTAGACTGGCCCAGGGTCGTGATGAATTCAGAAAGATGGCTGCCAACCTCCGGTAGGAGTGGCCAAAAAAGAGGAAGAAGAATTTTTACTGCGCGTAAGGAAAGTTTTTTTGTATCCAATGTCCGGTAGGGCTAAAGATGGGCAGTGACTTTAAAATTTGTGACGGTGTTCTATAAAAAATTTAGCGGTTACAAATAAAGTTCAAAATTAACATCAATCGTGACGTATAAGAGGCGTGGCCAATGTAATGACGCGGGAATTAAAAATTAAAAATTTAAAAATATTTCTTATGCTGCTAGTAAGTAGTAAAATTTTTTTTTACTCCACATATTTTATAGACCCTTATTACTTCAAAATAGTTTTTAAAAGTGGTATTTCCCTGTTATACGTATAACAGGAAGCTTAACGACATATATATATTTACCAAAAATATTAAATTTATCAAAACTGCCGTAGGTAATAAATTGTCTTTGTCCGAGAAGATCTTTTAATATAATTATGTATCCCCGTACTGCGGACCAACTGTTTGTGACACCTGATTTTTATAATTCGAATCATTTCTATCAAACTTATATGTTATTCTTATTTATATCTTATGTAGGTGCATATAATATGTATTTGTATGTTCGTTTTGAATCAACGTTCGCGTATTGTCAAACCTTGTTTTATTGTTGACATTATTTCGTATTTACTGTATTTTGTGGTAACCTACCGTATTGTATGGGACTCGTCGCACGTTATTCATTCAGTGGGTATCAGTTAAATTTTAAAATAAAATGCCTTTTTTTCAGAATACGGTTTTGAAAATTTACATACTTTAAAAAGAATACAATTTATAACATTTCTTAATTTAAATTTTAACAAAAAGGTTTCAAACTTTTTTCCAAACTCTTTTTTGTACCATTTTTATAATTACAAGTTTTCAACAATTATTTTTTTATACTTACGCACCCTCTTCCTCATTCATTCACACATACACACATTCACATGCACATGAATACAAACGTCACACATACAATTACGTAAACTCTTTTCTTATATATTATGTGTCATTAGATTTACAATGGATTTTTAAAATTGGCTCTAGTATTGTTAATATTTTTCTACTTACATATTTTGTTTATGTAATAGCTGTAAAAATCCCAAATAAAATAAAATAAAATAAATAAAAATTATGAAGGATGTAGGTAGGAACGGAATATTTAAAGCCTTATATGAGTTGTAAGTATAAAAAATACAAATTCAGTACATAACCGTACCAATGCAGTGCCCTATGCACCACTGGATAGGGATAGGGAAATTATGGGATCATTTAATTGTTCCCCTTCACGCAGCCAATGATGCATATGACAGTGCATTTGAAGGTACTGGTGTGTAACATTCACCATTCTTCCTAAGTGTTACCATCCATATTGATGTATATATTTATTGACTGAAAATACGAAAGTACGTTTTTAAAAATGTATCTCTGACATATTCACAAATTATATGGAACGTCCAAGCAGCAAAGATAATTTGCAGCAAATAGTCTCCAGAATGTATGATGTATGCCTGGAGAGCGAATTAGCGATGAACGAAAGTAAGTCAAAAGTGATGGTATTTGAAAGGGATAGTGAGGTTACTGACTACATAATAAATGTAAACAACGAATGTCTCGAGCAAGTAGAAGAATTTGTGTACCTGAAAAGCATGTTTTCAAGAGATGGAAGAGTAGAAAAAGATGTTGAAGGAAGAGTGAATGCGGGCAACAAAATGAACGGAGCACTAAGCACAGTATTTTTTATCAAAAATATGTCAATCGAAGCTTAACTGGCAGTGCAAAACGGAGTTTTAGTCCCAACACTTATGTATGGAAGTGAAACATGGAACTGGCAGAGGAAGGATGAAAGCCGAGTGAACGCAGTTGAAATGCGATCTCTTAGACGAATGTGTGGGAAATCAATGAATGACAGGGTTACGAATGATGAAATCAGGCGAGAGTGTAAATCTGAGTCAAGTATAATTGATAAGATTAAGAAAGGGTCTCTGAGATGGTTTGGTCACGTAGAACGAATGGACGACGAAAGAATGGTAAAACAAGTATGTACGGCGAAAATGAACGGCAACGTGAGACGAGGACGACCAAGGAAGACGTGGCATGATCAGATAAACCAAAATCTTAAGTCTGGTCATGTCAAAAGCAGACAGAACTGAAGGGCATGTATGACAAGATGTATGAATGCGGAAGAAGCTAGGAATGTATGCCAGGATAGACGTGTGTGGCGGTCCATTCTCTCTGCCTACCCCTACGGGGAAATGGCGTGATGGTAGTAGTAATAGTAGTAGTAATATGGAATGTCCATTTATGTCAATTCTAAAATCGGTTTCACTCCCTTTAATTATAAACTGCCCCCCTTGGATGCTTCGGAATATGGAAAATGTACGTAATGTATGAGATGATTAAAATCAGAATTTGATCTCATGAAATGTAGCACAAAGAAGAGGTAGGAAATAGATATATCGAGGGTGGCTTAGGGGTGTATACCAGTCGATACAATAGTTGAAAACTTTGACTTCCGCTACCTTTCTAAAATGTATATCTGCAGGATTTCCACTTCAAGATAATCGAAAGCTTCGAAGTACAGAGTGGCGAAAAATGACCTTTATGGTACGAATGGGGGAGAGGGTATTTTTTTAAATAAGCAAAAAACTATGACGGTAACAGTATTTTTTCCGTGCGACGTTTAAAATACACATATTTTGATTTACCTGAAAACGAAACGCTTAACGGCCTATGGAACAAACGGCGTGTATACCGTTGTCGCGCCTTACTTGTACGCAAAGTTTGTCAGAATCACACTCGGTGGGCATGACGTGTGACGTCAAAGCGACGCAACGCCAATTGCGAGCCGTTTTGAATGTACTAGTTTTTCACTCTTGCGTGGCTTTGGTATAACACTATATAACACATCTACATAGTACACAAGACTTGTTGTATCTCTCATATTTATTTAAATGATAAAATTGTATTTTTTGTAATCTTCAAATGGACATTTTAAACATCGGATTTGGAAAGTAAAATTTGTATAAATATGCTGAGTTTTAATACAAAAAACATCCTTTATTTATTGTCCTTACTATTTACCCTTAATTTAATTTTTTTTTTTTTTTTTTAGCATTTCACAGTTTTAAAATGTACATAGTTTATTTGTTTCAGGTCCCGACTAGCTAGGAAATTCCTGTGTTTAGGAAGGACCTTATTTTATTCATGTGTTTTTTTTATATTTTTAATTTCATTAAATGATGCTTAATAAATTCAAAGAATAATAATAACATTATTAAAAATCAATATAAATTTAAATTAGAAAACATGCAAGTAATAATAATAAAAATTGAATCATAAAAATAAATTAGAAAATATGCAATTAATAGTAAATAAATGAGACACAATTATTATAAATTATAAAACATACCGATAATAATAAAAATTGAACCACAAATACACATTATAATATATAAAATGAGTAATTAAGAAATTAAACAAAAATATAAATTGGAAAACATACCGATAATAATAAAAATTGAAGAACAAAAATAAATTACAGAATATACCATTTATATATTTTTTTTTAAATAAGATACGGTTAAAATACTAGTTTTAAAAAGAAAAAAAAAACATATGTAAATGAATAAACATAAAAAGTAAAAATGAAATATACATAAAAACAATAAGAGATTTTTTTCAATTAAAAGCAACACAATTTTTAGTCATGAAAATAATTACAGGATATAAAAAGGTCTACCCCTAATCCACTTGCTCACCTTCTTCTTATAATCATTGTAACTGACAGACGTCTTTATGTCAGGGTCCAACATGTTAAAAAACCTAGGGCCCAATACTGCAAAATGCCTCTGAAAAAAGGCAGTTCTACTTAGAGGTACCCCAAAGTTTATGCTCATTGCATATCTTGTTTTAATATTTTGTTGTGTTCTATTTTTTATTGAAGACCAGAAATTTGTAAGGACTTCTCTAACATAAAGTTGTCTGACAGTTAGTAAATTTGTTGTTTCAAATAGAGTATGAGAGGGGTAAGTAGATGGCAGTTTTAGCATTATTTTCAATATTGTTTTTTGGAGAATGACCAATGGATTTAGTATGACCTCCGAACAACCACCCCATCCAATTATTCCATATGACGCAACCGACTGGAACAGTGCAAAATATACCGATTTAACTGCTCCGTAGTCTAAAACACCTCTCAATGAGTAGAACACATGTATCAGTTTTCGGAGTTTTTTGACAGTCATAGAAATGTGAGATTCCCATTTAAGATGGCTGTCAATCATAATTCCCAAATATTTAATTTCATTAACTCTTTTCAAGGGAGAGCAGGTACACGGCACTTTATCTTGTCCAGGAATTTGGTTTAAACCACAAGTATGAAGCATAACATTGAAAGATGTGACTGGTTGGGTAGCTCCACTGAGGCTAAATGTTATGTAGTTTGTTTTATCAATATTGAGGGAAAGTAAATTTATGTCTAACCACTTTCTCACCATTTCCATTCCTTCTGTGGCCTTACAAAAAACATCGTTCCATGAGCATCCATCGAAAACGATTACGGTATCATCTGCGAAAGAAATAATGGCTTTGCCAAGTTCCATGTTACAGAGATTATTAATGTATACAAGAAATAGTATTGGACCCAGTACACTACCTTGGGGCACACCGTTTATGACTGGTTGACTTTTGCTTCTAGTTTCTTTTCCCGTCTCATCCGTTATTTTTGTAGTTTGAGTTCTCCCTGTCAGATAATTTTCAAACCATTTTAATGCAGTCCCATTGACTCCTATTTCTGATAGTCTTCTACACAGTATCGAGTAGGACACAGTGTCAAAAGCCTTAGCTAGATCAAGGAACACAGCTATAGTTTTACTTTTTCTATCTAAACATTCGGACAGTATCTTTGATAAATTTGCTATCGCATCAGATGTGCTCTTTTTTTGTCTAAACCCGTACTGATTATTTGATAAAATGCTATTGCTCTCTAGGAAGAAATTAAACCTTGTTTTAACTATCAATTCTATGATTTTAGAAACTACACTAAGAAGAGAAATTGGTCGGTAATTGTTAACTGAGCACTTATCTTTGGATTTAAAAATAGGAATAACAATAGAGTTTTTCAGACAATTAGGGAAAATTCCCTCCTTAAAGCTGCAGTTTATAATATGTGTTAGAGGAAAAGCGATTATGTTTTTTAGGTGCTTAACACATTTAGTAGTAATATTGTCAGTACCTGAAGAGCAACAATTCTTTAGCGAGGAAATAACCGCATTAAGCTCAACATAATTAGTGGGTGAAATATTAAATGGAGGGTACGGTATATTAGAGCCGTTTATTCGCGAAGCCAATTCTTGTTCGGAGTTTTTCAGTCTATTTTTGATAATATTAGCTAAATTAGATCCTATGTTAGCGAAAAATTTGTTAAAGTGGTTGGCAATTAGGTCAGGGTTTTTCAGTACGTTATACGGTTTTTCATCTATGTTAATATCGTTTATAGAATTTCTTGTCCCAGATGTATTTCACCTTTAGCATCACCTTTAGCATCGAGAATCTTATTTCTATAGTATTCCTCTTTAACATTTTTTATGGTTTTGTTGCATCTATTTCTATATTTCTTATAGTAATAATTTAAAATTCGATCAGTAGGATTATTAATAGAATATCGATGAAGTTTGAAATTATCCTTACTATGCGAAGAATAATTATACGAATAAAAGTGATGCCAATATCACAATAAATCTGTTTTACTGTATAAGGAAGAGATACAGAGGGAAATAATTTGGATATAAATAATAACATTTACCAACAATAGTTTGAGTTAGTCCAAATTTTTGTAGACAAGGACTGGATTTAACTCCCTGGGGAGCTGTTTATATTAACATATTACAACAGAGATGAAGAACATTTAAGAGAAGGTAATATAGAAGTCTAGGCATCTACAGGGCCTATGCCCTGTCAATGGCTGGTTTAAGTGGCCACTTTACACACTGTGTAACATTCACCATTCTACCCATATTTGAACATCTATATTCCTTAAATTCTTTCATCGGTTGATGTTTGTGAAGTTAAAGAGCTGAAACCTTTATTCATGCGGATGAAATTCATCTAATTGAATTATTTCACCTACATACTAGGCAACGCCTGAAAATGTTATTTTTTCAATTTCTATACTTCTTCATGGACCAGGTGGATTTATCAACAATAGTTTGATCTTGTCAAAATAACATTTATCAAAATAACATTTTCAGGCGTTGCCTAGTATGAAGGTGAAATAATTCAATTGGATGAATTTCACCCGCATGAATAAAGGTTTCGGCTCTTTAACTTCACAAACATTAACAGATGAAAGAATTGAAGGAATATAGATGTTCAAATATGGGCAGAATGGTGAATATTACACAGTGTGTAAAGTGACCACTTAAACCAGCCATTGACAGGTCATAAGCCCTGTAGATGCCTAGACTTCTATATTACCTTCTCTTAAATGTTCTTACAAATTCACACGCCAGGGAACTAAGCGCCTATCCGAAGAGTGCTTTACAGGAAAATTATCATGTTTTTGTTGATAGAAAACACAAAACACATTATCTTTATTAGTTTTCTGGCTAACGATGGTTAGGGTATTCCTGACTAAGCAAGGTGCATTTAGTTAATTAAAGACCTTAGTGTAATAGCATCACATGCACTTGCATTAAATATAAGGTTCTGTCCTCATTCTAGTTAAAAGCCTGTACCCTTTTCCATATTGTGAATATTACGAAATTCGGCGAAGTAGTACACAAAGTTGAAGTCTATTTTTGCATAATACATTCTCATTTTGGTATAATAATGAGGTTTTTAATAACTTCCCTTATTGTAAAATATGGCGAGCTGGAATACTGGAGGAATTAATAATTAACGCCGCTTAGTTTGATAACAACCCTCTTTTATAAAATATAAACTTTTGCGTTAAAACATTATTATTCATCAACCAATTAAATTTTAAATTAATTTTAACGTGAGGTATTTTAGTAAAATAAAATAAAGTACAAATGAAAAATCAAATTTTACAGTTAACCTTGTTTAGACGATTTAACATGCCTTAAATTTTTAAATAATTTCCAAACATTTCCTTCGATTTCAATGATAAAATTTTCACCAACAGCAAAAATTTCTGGCTCGATGGAGATCTAAGGCAAAAAATCTAAAAAATATAATCGAGTGCAGATAAGTCCGTTTTATAGAGAAGTGATTGGCGCATTCGCCTACCATGCTTTAGGTCCCGAGTATTGGTTTGAAAGGTGGTTTAACGAACAATATTTCACTATCCTTAGACTATCACCTGAAGCGTAAGTGCCCTCTACACTACCTAGTGTAAATGGAGAAATGATGATGACAATGAATATCTTCTTGGCAATTCTTTTCATACTATAATAATATCCAAGGACGCGTGGTCTAACTTTTCTTCGTACAAACGTATTCCCTTATTTTCTCCCTGGATCATGGCACTAGAACCATGATTTTATTACACACTAATAGACATACCATTGGCGTGTCCCTATTATTTGTAGTCTTGGATAAAAAAAAAGTAAAAGCTAGGACCATCGAAAAACCCTTAATAGCGCCCAGTTTTATCTGCCGTCTTCGGACGTACTGTATACAAATAAAACTGATTTGAAAAAAGTAAAACTTGCTGACACAGAAAAAAAAATATGGTCTTTTTAAAAAAAAAAATTAGTTTTAGAGTGCGGAAAACGAGAACACGTAGCCTTGAATTTGTCGATTTTAATTAGCATAATCAGTCCAGCGTCCAGTTGTCTTTTACGGACAGTATTCGGGGAGTCATCTGCGAGAGAGTACCTGAAAACTATTTTCGAATACTTATTATTCATGCCGCTCTTTTTCCGCATATCTTGTTAAAGGTATTTTTCTCACTTAAAGCAATTTTCAGTAATATAACTTCAAGTACATTTGACCTTTAGACAGTTTCAAATTTCTTGTGCTTTGTCGGAATGATAAATGACACGGAAAATGATGTCAATTTGTAGCTCACAGAAATAGTCGAAATTCAGGTTATACGAGAAGTTACATCGCCAAATCTCAATCCTCTGCGCTTTCCTCGAATATTTCAAACCCGCATTACTAAGAACTATCCTTTATCCCAATTTAATTATGTATCAGACCCTTCCCCACGTTATATATTATTACTGGATTTATATTCTTATTATCTAGTTTTAAGATGTTGACATTTCAGGGAAGGTTTGTTCACATAATATGGTTTCGGGCCTTTCGGTTGATAAATTTGTTCCATGCCGCCCAACAAATTTGCATACTGGAATTAGAATTTTGACCTATGATGGATCGCGCAAAAGCGAGTAAATTGTACCTATTCAACGCCGACTATCCGGAATGGTAATAATAATTGAACCCAAGGTCTACGAAACACTAAAATCCAGACTACAGTCTTAGAAAACAGCGGTTTTTTTTTCTAATAAATTATTGAAAAAATAAATTCGGATCGCGAAAAATATTAAACTAATCATACTTATTTCAACGGATATAAGTGTAAATTTTTCATTCTTGCTGTGATGTCAAACAACGTTTTATTCAGGTTTTTTTTATTAAAGTAGGGGAAATAAATTTAATGTCTCTAAATATACAGACCTCGCTGTCAAAAGATTGCTTCAGATTTTATTTAGTACTATTCTATAATTTTTTATGAAATGTAAATGACTATAGAACTAGAAATAAAATTGAGATAAGGCTACCATTTAAGAAAAAAACACAAAATAGTTTAATGTATAAAAGGTCAAAATTTTATTAATATATGCCCAATGGGCATTTTTAAGGACATATTTATGAATAGATAATTATTATAAAGGAAAGTGGAAAGACACAATGGTACGAGTATATATATGACTTGGTGGGAGTGGAAGCGGGAGAGAGGTGTTTATAATTAAATTTGATTCAGTGATTGTATGAAAGAAGACAACTCGTTATCAAAGAAATCAAGACGGGTATGTTTGTTGGCAGACCTAAGAATTCTGGGCATCGGGGAATGATAACCATAGTTAGTTATGTGTTAGCTATGTTATCTGTATGAAAGAATAAGTTTTGTCTGAGGTTTCTAGTTGGGGTATTTAATTTTATTAAGCTCAGTAGTTTAGGCGCATCAAAGAGTGAGTTGAGAATTTTAAATAGGACTAGAAGGGATGATGGTAATTATAAAGAGATGCCTGAAAGCACTGAAAAAATAACTGATTGTATTTTTTTATTTTATAAAATTTATATTTGAAGCACTGACTTTGTGGTTATTCAAATTCATTGAATAAAAAATAACAGCTTTTTTAAACCATTTATTCTTTTCAAAGCTACACAAGTTTCTTTAACTAGGTAAACTTAACTAATAAATTTTATTTGCTAATAGACTATCAAAACGAGCCAACATTTTTATGTATTATCATTGCCGGGACGCTGACTTCGGTTAGCCGGTCACCGGGATGTTCTACGCTTCTACACACTACACACTGAGTTCTACAGTTAGACTTGCGAGCATAATATGACGATAGGCACGAACAGAATGCGTCATAATGCGCCACGTATAAGAATTTTCGCAATTCGTCGTCAAGTTATCGAGTTCTTGGAATTATAACAATGTAATCGTACATTGACGAGCAAGCGCTTTCGCAGACCCGTCAATTTGATAACTAAAGATGCGAGACACTTAACAACCTAAAAATAGCTCGATCAATCTTCATTATTGTATATTTAAACACGTCTAGTTTTAAATATTAGGCGCATCACATCAGCCTAAACGATTGACACTGTAACGCAGTCCGAAAGGTCGCGTCGGCAAAAATAAGAATAAATATATCGCACAATAACCTAGAAATACATTACAAGTATCTAAACAGCCGAGCAAAGCATAAAAAAATATTTAACTACTACACATTTTTTTGTATGGCAGTGAATGTATTTGATCTGTCACGCTTCCCAGTACCACGGCAGAACGAAAAAATATTGTTAATACTTAAAGGATTAACTTTGTGGTCAAAAATTTTACTAAATGTTATTAAATATTGGTAAATAACAATTTACCGACCTTTCTATGTCTAACAGTTTCGAGACTTCGTCAGGAGACCAATTAAAACATAATGCAAAACCCACAATATTCACATTCAACATAGTTGTTACACAAAATATAAAACTGACATGCTATGCATTTAATAGGCAACCTTTACATGCGCTGATTAAGTTATGAAATTGTTTGATGTTGTTGGAGAAATATTTGAGAAAAGAGGAAGAGGATGAAGGGAGGGGCGTGAGTTTAATAGGTATAGGGTGACCATTACAATGGAACATCGTATAATGAGCTATATCGAAAGATTGTTTCATTATTGATCAAAGGGACAGCCTTCCTAATGTGAAATAACTTTTATGTTTTCACGTCGGTCGTGCGGTCAATAGACTATTTTTTTCTTACTGTTATTAAATGAACACTTTTTACGTGATTAATACGCCCAACTGTGAAATTGACGTCGCGGGTTCGATTCCCGCAAGTTGCAAGAAAAAAATCCAAGAAAGTTTTTTTCTCAATTGGTCTGGGTGTTGTGGTGAATTTTTCATTACCTCCTTCCATACCCCCTCTATCCCACCTGCTGACAAGCCTCAAAATAGTGGCTTAGCGGGTTATTCGTTAAAAAAAAATATAGATATATTTTCCACCTATTATTCAATAATTTGTTGTTTAGCTCAAAGAATTGTAGATTTCGTATCAGCAACAAATAAAAAAAACTTGTCTTAATTTTTCTAGAGTTTTTGACATATCCCTGCAATATTAATTTCTTCGAATCATTCTAGAATACCCGCTTCCGCATTCCACCTACATGTAAATATATAGGATGGTTAAGAGTTACATTCTATTTGAAAGCCAGTGTCATTAGCATGTTTTGCGCGGAGCCAAGTCAGTTTTCCTCCGACAAAACTAGCCCTTTTCCCCTAGATACCAGTACCTTCTTTATGTCGTTACATGGTCTAAGAAATGTTCTAATTGTATAAAATGGTCGTGGCTTTAAATAATTTAGCGGGAGGCACTCCAAAATTGTTTTAATTTCCATCAGACTAATTCCAACGTAGCACCGTAATGTAGAATAGTATTAAGTTTACATTTGAAGCACTAACTTTGTGGTTATTTATTATAATAAAATAAATAATACAACTTTGTTTTTAACCACTAATTTTTATTTTTCACCGACCGGTTTCAAAGCAAACAAGCTTCTTTGTGAAGGTTTACGTAACTTATGAATTGATTCCTTTTTATTTTATTCCTATCATGTTCACTAAATACTACACGTGGACCCAATAAATCAAGTGCTTTTTTTCTTACACGGGTGGTAATCTGATATCATTATTTTCGAAGTAAGCCAGGAGAGGACTAAAAGAAATGTTGTTTATTTGGTTATTAATTATTGTTTTCTTATTATGAATCGCTTTTTAATTTTTTTAAGATTTCGAAGTTGTCTAATTTTAATATTTTATTTTCAACATGAAGTACTTTTAATTTTAAGAAGCTTGTTTGCTTTGAAACCGGTCGGTGAAAAATAAAAATTAGTGGTTAAAAAAAAAATTGTTTTATTTATTTTATTATTATAGTATTATTTAAAAAACAGTAATGATTTAAAACTCAAAACATTAAGTCGTCGTTGTATATAAATATGAAATGAAAGTGCAAACAAGTAAATGTTTCCAAAATTTAAAAAATAAATCTATCAAATTTCTGATGTATTAACTGTAAAACAGTGTACAAAAGATTTTTTCAGATCTATTTGAGAGTTTGTAAATGATTTTGGTATAAATATTTAAATCTTATTTAAATCTTAAATCTTAAAATAGGGCACACATATCATACATATTGTTATGTGTGTTCTAATAATAACATTGCAAATATATTTAATTTATAAATTGTTTATCACATATGTCTTGACCATTATTTTAAATTTTGATATGTTTTTTTCTTCATAAATATTTTTTTCCATTTCGTAATACTTTTTAATTGCTTTAAATAAAATTGAATTTTGTGACTTTGCCTTTTTCCTAAATGGAAGTCTAATTTTGTTCTTTTCTCTAGTATTGTGATTGTGTTCATGCTGGTTCCGATCAATTTTTCTCCAAAATTCTGTTTTTTTATTAGAGTTTATAATTTTATGAACAAATATCTTTGTATTGTAAAATATACTTTGTTTATATGTTAATAATTTCATTTCATTTACCATCGACTTTACCCTCGTATATCTGTTTTTTTTTCAAAATGATTCTAAAGGCTTTATTTTGTAATACAGTTAGTTTATCTATGTTTTCTTTGTTTGATAAAAATAAAATGCTACTACAGTAGTTAACGTGTGGTTCAATAATTGCTTTGTAAATAGTTTTGCAGGAGTCCTTATCAATAAAATATTAATAAAATTTCTTGGTTAAGTTTTATTTTTATTTGACGAACGAGCGTTTTCACTTAAGTAGGTATCTTTGGGACTGGTAAAACGTTTATAACATTTCAAATTTATATGTTTACTATTTTTTTATAAGTTTTTGGAAGACAAAAATATGGTTTAAAAAAATGTTTAGGGGAATTACTGCATTATAATACTACAGAAAAAAAAATAATTATACTTCAACATAGTTTTAAGTTTCTTCAAATTTTTGTAGACAAGAACTGGATTTAACCCCCTAGGGAGCCGTTAATATTAACATATCACAACGTGATTTAACGTGAATCCACCTGGTCCAAGAAGTATAAAAATTGAAACATGTTTTCAGGCGTTGCCTATTATGTGGGTGAAATAATTCAATCAGATGAATCTCAAACACATCAAGAAAGGTTTCAGCTCTTTAACTTCACAAACATCAACAGAGGGAAGAGTTAAAGGAAATTAGATGTTGAAATATAGGCAGAATTGTGAATGATACACATTGTGTAAAGTGGCCATATAAATTATCCAATGACGGGGCATAAGCCCTGTAGATGCCTAGACTTCCATATTACCTTCTCTAAAATGTTCTCCATCTTAGTTGCAATATGTTAATTATATTTCAGTCTCTTTCAAAGTAGTTTTTTTTTTCGATAATCAGAATCGTTTAGAATTTTTCAGATTTGCAAAAATTGTAGATAACTTGATTACCCTCGTACAAATTATCATATAAATGGACACCATTTACTAAATTACACGCTATTATTATTTCATTTAGATTTCATTAAAATTTGGCAGGAACTTTTATCGGGTACTTTAATTGTTCATCGGAAAATTCTCAATGAGAAACTTCAGCCCTACGGGAAATTAGATACAATAAATGTTTTCTTGCGCTCGGTAAAAATTGGAGCATTAAATTTTACAGCAAAGTTTCCTGAAAATGTAAGAAAAAGAAAAAAAACTAACTGCTTTGAACGACATCACTAGTTCATATGTATCAACGAATGATAACAGAGTTATGGAAGACTTCCGGTTTGCTTGCTGTCAATGGACCAATGAGCAGAACTGATAAGAACAAGCAAGAGAGAACCTCTGACGTCACACGCAGAGTTATTCAGAAATATAAAACTTTGAAAAACCATAGCGCTGATAATACGACATATAAAAATTGAAAAAAAAATTTTTGGCTTAGTTCAATAGTCTATTAACAAATAAAAAAAACCACTAAACTTCCTTCTTGGGCCTGCTGTGGTACAAAAAAAAATTTTTTTTTTTTATGTTATCAACATTGTATAAATTCACTAAAGGATATAATCATAATATGCCGGTCGATTTCGAAACAAAACTCTCTTTATCAGGGCGTAAAATATTTTTTTTATATTTAACATTACGAATTTTAAAAAATTGTGTTCAGAATTCGATCATCATTGATAATTATTTTATTTACTTGATTAGTGATTTATAAGTAGTGTACAAGTCAATTAATTTGATAAATTTGTCAAAAAATATATTTGTCATGCGCATTATTTCAAAATAGTGTTTTGGCATATTATTTTTTAGAAGAAATATCAGACCCATGTTGACATAGGCAATTAAGGTATTGAGATTATTTGTGAAACAAGTGTATTACTTGGTATGGTTAACACAAGAATCATATAAGATTCCCAAATAAGCGCTTCTCTTAAATGGTGCCATGATGTACAATGAACAAATAATGACTAATTACTATTAAGGACCATTAGTAACACAATGTGATGTAACAAGAATACCAAATAACTATTCTTGGCACCGCTAGAAATAACCCCTAAAAATAAATGTTTATTTTTTTACAGAGCGTGGTATGTTTTTGGGCGCTCCATGTGAGTTCACTTGTAATTCCAAACTGCATCATGTCTTCTGTGACCCGATCACCGGTCATTGCGAATGCGAGAAGAAATATCCAGTCCGACTCGGACCCAACAAAGGATGCGCTAAACGTGAGTTAAATAATATTTATTTTATTTGAAATCTTCAAGTACAAAGAATTCTTAGTACTTATTGCTAAAAGCAATATCCTATAGCCAACCAAAAACAGACTGGGCAAAAAAAGAATTGGTCAAAAATTTGTAATATCAAAAATTGGAATATAAAAAAAAAATACGAATGTGAAAAATCTAATTAATTAAAAATAACAGCTGTTTGCTTGCATAAATAAACTTAATAAAAATACATTTTGTTATGCACATTATAGGATAAGGGATGTGGGATCAGATAATGACTTTGGAAGGAGACAGGAAGAAGAACCAGGAGTGGTATTCTGAACCACTCTCGCGGCACGAGAAAACAGTTTTTCTCGTGTATTTTGTATGTATATACACCTGTACACGAGATAATAGGGCCGCGAGAGCGTTTGGAATACCAGCCTAGGGGTGGCATTCTAAACTCAAAAGCGCGCGTAGAAAACGCGTTTATAACGCGTATTTACTTCATTTATTTTATTCAGATATTTAGAACATTACAGAAAGAAAACCCGATTCATTCTAAATACAATAATAGATCACAAGTTATAGTAGATAGTTATGTTATTAAAAGAATACTTATAACAAAATGAAAAAAGAAAAATTAAAAGTTAGAAAGTGCTTTCCTGAAGGAAGGCCCACTGTCGTAAAATATGTCGACATCCGAGGTGATACGATTAAGTAGCAAGATTGCTCTACCAACCGGCATAACCATTGGCAGGTTGATTCTGCATCGTGGTAGGTAAAACAATATATGCTGTCTTTGTCGACGATAGTTATCAGGTACGAACAGACCCACATCCATGAGAATTTCTGAGTTGTGTATGCGACCACCAGTACCTGGAAAAAGTGGACACCCAAATGAACGTCCCTCCTCCTCCATAATGACTGATAGTCCTAGCATCCCCAGTAAAAAGCCAGTTGGGAAGAGCCAAGGATAATATCCACACTCTTTAAGGTACAGATAGAGCAGACATTTCTTCTGCACTTACATACTTAATACAGGCTAACAGGGAGATCTTTTCGCGCGTAATTCCGTTCAGAATGAAAATACACGAGATAAAAGTATTTTCTACGGCGCGAGAGCGTTTGGAATATCACCCTTGGAAAGAGAAGGAATATTTTTTTTTTTTTTAAAACATGTATTTTTTTCTTTACATAGATATATAATTAACATCACATCATATTTTTGATGCATTAAAAAGTACATTTATTATAAAACATATTTTGTGCATAAAACGAATAAAAATCCTTCATAGCCAGTGAGTGCGTATACTTAATTTTTTATTGTGAAGTTAACGTAAAAGAAATTAAAAATACATTTCGTACATGCATGGGCACATTATTTACCTATATTACGTTGGTAATTTATTATTATTTATTTATTTAACAATTGGGGTCTGCATTACTTTACGGGCTGTTTAACCCATCTCATAATGCAGACTGTT